>NC_137973.1:34876601-35084101 GCF_963924665.1 Micromys minutus
CCTGGACCAGCAGAGATCCAGGGACACAGGCCAGGTACAGGAAAAGGCAAGAACATATCACTGACAACAAGATGGCAAGAGGAAAGGGAAAGAGCATATCCCAAGGAAACCAAGACAACCTGGCAACACCAGTACCCAGCTCTCCCATCACAGCAAACAGCGGAATGCCAAACACTCCAGAAAAAGAAGACGCAGACCTAAAATCATACCTCAAGATGCTGATAGAGATCCTTAAACAAGAACGGGAGGAAAAGCAAAAAGAATCAGAAGCTTTTAAAGAGGAAACAAGAAAAACACTCAAAGAACTAGAGGAAAACAGAACCAAAGAGATGAAGGAATGGAAGAAGGAATTTAAAACGGGAAACTGACACAATAAAAAAACACAAAAAGACATAACCCTAGAGGTAGAACACCTAAAAAAGAAATCAGAAGTCACAGATTCAAGCATTTCCAATAGACTACAAGAGATGGAAGAGAGAATCTTGGGGGCCGAAGACAACATTGTAAACATAGACAAAACAGTCAGAGAAGATGCAAAAACCAAAAAGCTCCGAACCCAAAATGTCCAGAAGATCCAGGACACAATAAGAAGACCAAACCTAAGGATAACAGGAATAGAAGAGGGAGAAGAATATCAACTAAGAGGCACAGTAAATATCTTCAACAAAATTGTAGAAGAAAACTTCCCTACCCTTAAGAATGAGATGACCACGAGCATAAAAGAAGCCTTCAGAACTCCAAATAGGTTGAACCAGAAAAGAAATTCCTCCCGACACATAATAGTCAAAACACCAAGTGCCCAAAGCAAAGAAAGAATACTAAAAGCAGTAAGGGGAAAAGGTCAGGTAACATATAAAGGCAGACCAATCAGAATCACATCCGATTTCTCAACAGAGACTATGAAAGCTAGAAGAGCCTGGACAGACATCATGCACACCCTAAGAGAGCACAAGTGCCAGCCCAAGCTGCTATACCCAGCAAAACTATCAATCACCATAGATGGAGAGATGAAGATATTTCAAGATAAATCTAAATTTACACAATATCTGACCACAAACCCAGCACTACAACGAATTATAGGTGGAAAACCCAATACAATGTGGGGAACTACATCCTAGTAAAAACAAGAAAACTCCTAAGCAAGAAAACCAAAAGAAAAAAAGAGACACAGACACAACTCAACCTACAAAAGCAATAATAGCAGGAAACAGCAACCACTATTCCTTGATATCTATTAACATAAATGGACTCAACTTCCCAATAAAGAGACATAGGCTATCAGACTGGACACATAAACAAAATCCAGCATTTTGCTGCATACAGGAAACTCATCTTAGAGAAAAAGACAGACACTATCTCAGAGTAAAACATTGCGAAAAAAAACTTCCAAGCAAATGGCCCCAAGAAGCAAGCTGGAGTGGCTATTCTAATATCAAATAAAGTAAATTTCCAACCAAAAGTTATCAAAAAAGATAAGGAAGGACAATTTTTACTCATTACAGGGGAAATCTGTCAGGAGGAACTCTCAATCCTTAACATATATTCTCCAAATACAAAAGCACCCACATTCATAAAAGAAACCCTAATAAAGCTCAAAAAATACATTGTACCCTACACAATAACAGTGGGAGACTTTAATACCCCACTCTCACCAATGGACAAATCATGGAAACAGAAACTGAACAAGGACATTGTAAAACTAGCAGAGACTATGAACCAACTGGAATTAATAGATATCTACAGAACATATCATCCTAAAGTAAAAGAATGCACCTTCTTCTCAGCACCCCATGGCACCGTCTCGAAAACTGACCACATAATTGAACACAGAACGAGCCTCAATAGATATAAGAAGATTGAAATACTCCCGTGCATCCTCTCAGATCACCATGGTCTAAGGCTGGTCTTTAACAACAACAAAGACAACAAAAAGCCTACACACACATGGAAACTAAACAACGCTCTGTTAAAGGATAGAAGGGTCAAAGAAGAAATAAAGAAAGAAATAAAGGATTTTCTAGAATTCAATGAAAACGAAAACACAACATACCCAAACCTATGGGATGCAATGAAAGCAGTATTGAGAGGAAAACTCATAGCTCTGAGTGCTTCCAAAAAGAAACTGGAGAGAGCATACATCAGCAACTTGACAGCACAGCTAAAAGCTCTAGAACAAAAGTGAGCAGATACACCCAAGAGGAGTAGGCAAGAAATAATCAAAATTAGGGCAGAAATAGACCAAATAGAAACAAAAAGAACCATTGAAAGAATCAACAAAACCAAGAGCTGGTTCTTTGAGAAAATCAACAAGATTGATAAACCCCTAGCCAGACTAACTAGAGAGCAAAGAGATAGTATACAAATCAACAAAATCAGAAAGGAAAGTGGAGGGGCTGGAGAGATGGCTCAGTGGTTAAGAGCACTGACTGCTCTTCCAGAGGTCCTGAGTTCAAATCCCAATAACCACATGGTGGCTCACAACCATCTGTAATGGAATTTGATGCCCTTTTCTGGTGTGTCTTAAGAGAGCAACAATGTACTAGCATATATGAAATAAATAAGTAAATCTTTTTTTTAAAAAAAAAAAAAAGAAAGGAAAGTGGAGACATAACAACTGAAACTGAGGAAATTCAAGAAATCATCAGATCCTACTACAAAAGCCTATACTCCACAAAGTTGGAAAATCTGGAGGAAATGGATGAATTCCTAGACAGATACAAGATCCTAAAGTTAAACCAGGACCAGGTAAACCATCTAAATAATCCCACAACACCTAAAGAAATAGAAGAAGTCATCAAAAGCCTCCCAACCAAAAAAAAAGCCCAGGTCCAGACGGGTTCAGTGCAGAATTTTATCAGACATTTATTGCAGACATAACACCAATACTCTCCAAACTATTCCACAAGATAGAATCAGATGGATTACTACCTAACTCATTTTTTGAGGCTACAATAACCCCCGTTCCTAATCCACACAAAGACCCTACAAGGAAAGAGAACTTCAGACCAATCTCACTTATGAACATTGATGCAAAAATACTCAACAAAATACTTGCAAACCGAATCCAAGAACACGTCAAAACGATCATTCACCATGACCAAGTAGGTTTCATCCCTGGGATGCAGGGATGGTTTAATATAAGGAAATCCATCAATGTAATCCACCATATAAACAAACTCAAAGAACAAAACCACATGGTCATCTCATTAGATGCTGAGAAAGCATCTGACAAAATCCAACACCCCTTCATGTTAAAAGTCCTGGAAAGAACAGGAATCCAAGGCCCATACCTAAACATAATAAAAGCAATATACAGCAAGCCAACAGCCAACATCAAACTTAACGGTGGGAAACTTGAAGCAATCCTACTAAAATCAGGGACTCGACAAGGCTACCCACTCTCCCCCTACCTATTTCAACATAGTACTGGAAGTCCTGGCTAGAGCAATTAGACAGCAAAAGGAGATCAAGGGGATACAAATCGGAAAGGAAGAAGTTAAAACATCACTCTTTGCAGATGACATGATAGTGTACTTAAGTGACCCCACAAATTCCACCAGAGAACTCCTACAGCTGATAAACAAGTTCAGCAAAGTGGCTGGATATAAAATTAACTCAAACAAATCAGTAGTCTCCCTATATTCAAAGGACAAACATGTCGAGAAAGAAATTAGGGAAAAGATACCCTTCACAATACTCACAAAAACTATGAAATACCTTGGTGTGACTCTAACTAAGCAAGTGAAGGACCTGTATGACAAGAACTTCAAACCTCTAAAGAAGGAAATTGAGGAGGATCTCAGAAAATGGAAAGATCTCCCATGTTCATGGATTGGAAGGATCAACATTTTAAAAATGGCCATCCTACCAAAAGCAATCTACAGATTCAATGCAATCCCCATCAAAATTCCAACCCAGTTCTTCATTGAGTTGGAAAGATCAATGTGCAATTTCATCTGGAATAACAAAAGACCTACAATAGCGAAATCCATCCTCAACAACAAGAAAACATCTGCGGGATTCACTATCCCTGACCTCAAGCTATATTACAAGGCAATTGTGCTGAAAACTGCATGGTACTGGTATAGAAATAGGCATGTGGATCAATGGAATAGAATAGAAGATCCAGAAATGAGCCCTCATGTATATGGTCACCTGATTTTTGACAAAGGAGCTATAAACATTCAATGAAAAAAGGACAGCCTATTCAACAAATGGTGTTGGTCCAACTGGCACTCAGCATGCAGAAGAATGAAAATAGAACCTTTCTTATCTCCTTGTACAAAGCTCAAGTGTAAATGGATCAAAGATCTTCACATTAAACCAGATACACTGAAACTATTAAAAGAGAAAGTAGGGAAAACATTAGAACACATAGGCACAGGAGAAACTTTTCTGAACAAAACACCATTGGCTCAAGCTCTAAGGTCAAAGATTAACAAATGGGACTTAATGAGATTGCAAAGTTTCTGTAAAGCTAAGGACACTGTCAAGAAAACAAAACAGCAGCCAACAGAATGGGAAAAGATCTTTACCAACTCCACATCAGATAGAGGCCTAATATCCAAGGTATACAAAGAACTCAAAAAGCTAGACACCAGAGAATCAAATAACCCTATTTAAAAAATGGGGTACAGAGCTAAACAAAACGTTCTCAATTAAGGAATATGGAATGGCTGAGAAACATCTAAGGAAGTGCTCCACATCCTTAGCCATCAGGGAAATGCAAATCAAAACAACCCTGAGATTCCACCTCATACCAGTCAGATTGGCCAAGATTCAAAACTCAAATGACATGCTGGCGAGGTTGTGGAGAAAGAGGAACACTTCTCCACTGTTGGTGGGGTTGTAAACTGATACAACCACTCTGGAAATCAGTCTGACAATTCCTCAGAAAATTGGACATAGTACTACCTGAAGATCCAGCTATTCCACTTCTGGGCATATACCCCAGAGACACTCCAATATACAACAAAGACACATGCACCACAATGTTCATAGCAGCTCTATTTATAATAGCCAGAAACTGGAAAGAACCCAGATGTCCTTCAGAAGACGACTGGATACAAAAATTGTGGTACATTTACACAATGGAGTACTACTCAGCTATCAGAAACAATGACTTAACCAAATTCTTAAGAAAATGGTTGCATCTAGAGAATAGTATCCTGAGTGAGATAACCCAGTCACAAAAGAACAGACATAATATGCAGTCACTGATAGTGGGATGCTAACCCCAGAAGCTCGGACTGCCCCAGAAACAACTCACAGACTGTATGAAGTTCAAGAAAAAAAGAAAACAAAACAAAACAAACAAAAAAAAAGACATTATGCTCAAACCTTACACACCAAGAAAACGTTGACTAATTCCGGGTTATATCCTGTTTTACATGTACTTTTTGCTCATTCTAACTAGTAAGACCTTAATGCAGAGTATCAAACCTTAAAAAAAAAAAGAAAAAAAACCAAGCACTGACAAAAATGTATTTGAATACATTTATGCAAAAATGTTTAAAATTTTTTCCTTTTATCTTTGTTTTGTAAAATAAAGTTTAAAAAAACGGGAAAAAAAAAAGAAAAAGAAAACTTAAGGAAAACTTGAAAAAATTGGAATTAAAGGAACAGAAACATACCACTTTTATAGTTACTCAAATATATTTTCACTGTTTTTCATTTCTTGGTATAGATCTGTCTTTTCAATTGATATCACTAAATTTTTCTTACCGTTTCTAGGAACAGAGGACTGCTAAAAATAAAATCTCTAAGCTTTTTAACTGTCTATAATTCTTAATTTCATGGAGCAGAGTGAGGAAAGGAAGGGAATGGAAGAGAGACAAGACACTTTTTAAAAATAGATTTTTTTTCTGACAAATTATGTCTCTTACTAAGTTTCATGAAATATCAGGACTGCGAATTTACCAAAAATGGTAAGATTTTAGACATTATTTCTTTGAGGCAGTGTCTCTGCCTCAGGACTCCCAACCCTCGCTCCTCACATGTGCACTGACCTATGTGATACTGCCCAAGAGACCACTAGGTACTTTCTTCCTCATACCTGTGCCTTTCAGTTTTTATTTTCTGTGATTTTACTTGAGTGATTTCTAGTGCTTTACTTTCCAACTCACAGATCATCAAGATGTGGTAAGAACTGTTAAGTTTGTCATGTGGATTTGCTTCCTGTGTATTTAACTCTAAAGTTCCATTTTGATCCTTTTACAAGTCACTCTTCTCATTGTTGACACTTCCCTCTAAATGCTTCAGCTGCAAGGCCTTGGAGGCCAATGGTATCTATCACTATTCCTCTATCACTATTCCTCTATCACTATTCCTCTATCACTATTCCTCTATCACTATTCCTCTATCACTATTTCTCTATCACTATTCCTCTATCACTATTCCTCTATCACTATTCCTCTATCACTATTTGTCTTATACTCTAGTAATGTCCAGTTGGATTGTGGGTAATAAGATACTCCACTGTTAATAACTAATCGGAGTGCCTCTTTGATGACAGTGAGTTGTTCAGTTGAAACCTGGCTATGAGGCTCACAACTGTGCCTTCTTTGTGGCAGTCTGAGTTCTTCTTGTGTGACAATTCTATCAATTGCCTCAAATCCAAACCTGTTTCTTGCTTTAATTTAACTAGCTACCCATTACATTTTAAATTATCTTTAAATTAGGCGATCATATGACATATGCAATTATAATTTTGCCTGTAATCTATTATGTTTTATTCCTCATTACTACTGTTATAATTGTTACTACTTCCAGAAAAAAATGCTAAACAATGACTTGTTGATTGTAATGAGGTGTTACTAACTCATTAAATTTAACAGATTTAACAGATAAGTTGATCAATGGCACAGAAATAAGTCTAAACACAGAAACCCAATTTTAAAAAAAAAGCAAGACATACAAGGTGGAAAATAACATCTTCAACAAATGGTGCTGGTCAAACTAAATGACTGCATGCAGAAGAAGAGATCCATGCTTATAATCCTGCATAAAATTCTACTTCCAATGACTCAAAGACCAGACCTCTTCAGTAAAAGATTGATATGTTGAATCTCACAGAAGAGGAAATGGGGAGTAGTCTTGAACTCACTGTCACAGGAAAAAACTTCTGATCAGAACACAGACGCCACAGGCACTAAAATTAACAATTAATAAATGCAATCTCATAAAACTGAAAAGCTTCTGTATGGCAAAGGACACTATGGCAAAATGGCAGCCTACTAATGAGAAAAGATTTTTACCTGCTACACATCCAGGAAAGAACTAACATCCAAAATATTAGATGCCAAGAAAACAACCCAATTTTAAAAATGGGGTACAGATCTAAACAGAAAATTTCTTAAAAGAGAAATTTCAAATGACTGACAAGCACTTGAATAAATATTCAACATCCTTAGTCATCAAGGAAATGCAAAGCAAAACTACACTGAGATTTCATCTTACACCCATCAGAATGGGCAAGATCAATAAAATGGCAGCTCTTACTGGAGAGGACGTAAAGGGAACACTCATCCATTTCTGGTGGCAGTGCAAACTTATACATACAATATGGAAATCAGTGTGATGGTTCCTCAAGAAGATGGTAACTGATCTACCTCAAGACTCAGAAATACCATCCTCGAGCATATACTCAAAATACACTTCATTCAACTACAGAGACACTTCCACAGCCAAGATCCTTACTGTTCTATTCATAATAGGCAGAAACTGGAAGCAACCTATATGAAGCTCAATGAACCAATAATAGATAAAGAAAATGTGGTATGCTTACACTATGGAACATTACTCAACTGGTTTTTTTGGTTTTTGTTTTGTTTTTTGTTTTTTTTTATAAAGCAAAATCAGGAAATTCACAAGTAACTGCAACTAGAAAAAAAAAAAGTTATCCTGAGTGAGGTAACTCAGATCTAGAAAGACAAATGTGTATGTAATTGCTTATATGTGGATATTAGCATTTAAGTCAAAAATAAACATGCTAACAATCCATAACCACAGAGGTAAAGTAGAGAATAAGAGACTAGCAAGGAGGGACTGATTTCCCTAGGAAGGGCAAGTGGTTATGAATGGATATGGGGGCACTGAAAGAGAGGCTCAAACAGGGAGGAAGAGAGAAGAGGGAAGAGAGCGAGGGGGAGGGTATACAGGATGAGATAGCTAAAACGAATGGCTATTTGAGGGGTCAAATGGAAATCTAATACAATAGACTTCCTAAAATACACATACAGATGAAGGTAATCTAAATGAAATCATTAAAAAACAGGGAAGACAAAACCCCAACTGGACATCTCTTATCACTAAATAAGCATCCAGTACTTGGAATGGATTACATCTGAAGAGTTATTGACCTAAGGGGTCATCCCTTAAGCAATCTAGGCTACTGAAAAGATGGCTCTCCACAAACTAAAAGTAAGGCCTTATTCTTTTATTGAAGATAACATCTACACAATTATTAAACATGGAGATGTCAAGTGGTTCCTATCTAGAGCCTTCATCCCTATGAACTAGCTTACTTGAATTAGTTTACAGACTATGGGAGGTACACTGAACACTACCAGAGGAGAAAAGTAAATACCAACAACCCAGCTACAAATATTTGCAAGACACACTGGTGCAATATGGTATAAAGATGGGGGAGCAACCAACCAATATTGAATGTGAACTAAGGCCTACTCTGTGAGATAAAGCCCATACCCAATTCTGTTTGGGTGACCAAGAACCTGAGACTAGATAGGCTGGGGACCTAGAAGAAAGCTAAGTACTACTGTTCTGCTAAAGGAACATATTAATAAAATGACTCCAAATAGCACTCTGCTATACTCATAGGTCCCTGCCTTGCTCAACCATTAACAGAGCTTTGTTCCTGCAGCAGATATGAACACAGAGACCCAGAGACAGACAATATGCAGAGTGAAAGATAGAGAAATACTCAGGCCCAAAAGAAATGTCTCTCATCAAATCCCTCTCCTCAGGGCAGAACTCTCTGGAAAGGAGGGTGGGGGGCAGAAGAGTCAGAGGGGATAGAATAAGGGCTTCTAGACTCAACAGGATGCACACATATGAACTCAGAAACTGTGGCAGCATGCACAGGGCCTGCAAGGGTGTGCACCAGATGGGGTCCTAGAGCTGAAAACAGATGCATGCCTTCAAGACTCTATCTCCAATCGATAGCCATTTGCAAATTAAAAATGAGTTTTCTACAAAGGCATCTCGCTGGGAAAACAAACCACTCTTAAGGGTAGGCCCCATAAGCCTAAATGGCCAGGACAAAACAAACCCAATGAGCTCTTTGGAGGTACTTTGTCTCGTAATGCTACTTCAGGGCATTTTTTTGTTTTGCCTTATAGGTCTTTTACATATATAGTATGACTTTCAGTCTTATGTTTTTATGAGATTCATAGATGCCTCTCAAATGTGCATTTCTTGTGATTTTTCTTTGGATCTTTTTCTTGTTTGGTTATTTTGTCCTATTCCAATTTGTTTTTGTTTTATCCTATTGTATTTTATTGTTATATCTTAGATGCCAGTTTGTTTTCTAAGGAGAGACGTAATAGGGTGGATCAAGACAGAAGGGGATGTGGGGAGGAACTGGGAGGAGTAGAAAGAGACGATACTATAATCATAATATATTGTGTGGAAAAAAATCTATTTCCAATTAAAAATACATAAAACAAAAAAATGGGGGAAATTGGTTTATAAAGGCTGTACAACTTTCAAGCACTGTGTTATATTTGGACTCTTTTAGTTCCTAAATTAAATCATTAAAAGATCTACCATGTTTCCTATCAGTATTTTCAGTTAGGAAAATAAATATTATACATTATTTTAGAGAGCCTAAGAAATTCAGAAACTATATAAAAGTCAATATAATATATGAAGACAGGTGGGAAATGGATTATCAAACAAAAAAGAGGTCTGGGGCTTGTAAGAGGGCTTTTAAGTGCAACTAATTTGAGCTATAGAAGGAAATCAAAAATCAGGGAAAATGATATTGGAGCACTTTTTTTTTTAAATCTTAAAACAGTTAAATAGCAAATATGAAGGACAAAGTCAGGGGGGAAAGATCAAGGGATATACAATAATAACTGCTTCACTTAAAAACAATGGAGACCAAACAAGATAGAAACCACTTCTTCAAAGGGAAGAAACATAAACCTACATAAACTAAAAAAACCTTTGAACATTTATTTAAAGATTTCCAAAGCTGTCCCATGTAAGTGTGTGAAGAAGTCTAGATAACTGGAAAAGGAGAGGCAGACTCTAAAGAAGAAAGAGGGAAGGAAGAACTTCAGAAATAGACAAAATACATATATGGACATCAAAAGGTGTGGCAATGAAAGAGAATGGCGGTGCCCAGGTGAGAAGTGAAACAATAACTTGAGTCCTGCTGTTTGGACTGAAAGGAAAACTGGAGCCACCTTGAGAGGTGAGCCAGACCAGGTAGCCAGTTCTTCCTAAAGACAAGCCCACAGTTCTTTCAACCCCAAATCCAGTTTCAAGTCTGGGATGAGACAATAATCTTTCCGAGGGAGGGGTCATCGTGAAGATGAATTCCATTTTGTATTTCATATGACCAAAGGGCAGTGCAGTATACCATTTTCATAAACACTATTGTTTAAAAATCAATTTGACAGGGCTGGAGAGATGGCTCAGTGGTTAAGAGCCCTGACTGCTCTTCCTGAGGTCTTGAGTTCGAGTCCCAGCAACCACATGGTGGCTCACAACCATCTGTAATGAGATCTGATGCCCTCTTCTGGTGTGTCTGGAGACAGCTACGGTGTACTTATATATAATAAATAAATAAATCTTTAAAAAACAATCAATTTGACTTGACACAGCCTCTGAATAAAAGGAAGGACCAGGAGGCAGCTACAGAAAGCATGATTGTGTGACAATGACAAATCGAATGGTGCATGTGTCAAGAAGCTCCAGTCAGACAGGTAAAAAAATGCATAAGCAAAGACAGGCCTACCCATTATTGCTAGAAGCAGATCTCAACAACAGAAGCTAGCCTGTACTGGGACAGCACTGAGCCTGAGGCCAGGGGGTAGATGTACCTCTTCAGTGTTACTACTACCCACAAATGCAGACAAGTCGGGTAGATGAGAGAGGCATGGCTACATCCCTTCCAGCAAGGGTCATCTACACCTGGGAAGTCTTCAAAGTGCATTGGTACAATGACAGCTCCTCTGACTGTACTAACTCAGTACTGTAGTTTCCCACACTGTTAGTGCTCTCTAAGGCTATTCCAGCTAATACGTTAGTCACTCAGATAGGAACCCTCTGGGAAAAGGCAAGAGTGAAAGAATCTAACAGCCCAAAGACTGAAATACTAAGTGTGACCAGGAGAGGGTGCTGTTAGCAAAGAGGGAAACGACCAAGGTGAAAATCAGTCTGGTGGAAATAAGACACATGTCCAGCACAAACATCGTTAACAGCATAAATCATAGCCCTGATTCTGAAATGGCACTCCATGCATAAAGCCACATGGCAGAATATTTCCCAAATCTAAAAGGAAAAATTTATGAGAGACATTTAGAATCCCACAAGGGAATTGACCAAACAAGTTCCCCATGACATTCTAAACTCAAGATATCAAAACTAGGGGCTGGAGGTGGCTCAGTGGTTAAAAGCACTGGCTGTTCTTCCCAAAGTCTTGAGTTAAATTCCCAGCAACCAAGTGTGGCTCACAACCCTCTGTAATAGGATCTGACGTCCTCTTCTGCCATGCAGGTACTCATGCAAACAGACCACTCATATACACAAAGTACACAATTACATACATAAATCTTTTTAAAGGATGTTAAAACTACAAATCAAAGAAATTAATACTGTAATAGAAAATGGCTAATACATATACAAAAGGCAAGCACATGCAATTCCCGCAGCCAGAACACACGGAATACATTTAAAACATCCATTAACCAAACTACGTCTGGGCAGTCATGTTAAAACTGACAGGGAAATAAGAACATTTCATGAATGAAGCAAAAACTAAGGTAGGTCACGGCCAAGCCAGCACTGCAGAAAATACTAAAGGAAAAACTCTGTGTATAGTAATCCACAGGAGGAAGAAGAAAGCCTGCCTTAATGCTGAGAGCATCAGCATTCTTTGAACACAAACAACTAGACAAACTAACCCATAGGTAGAGAAGACTCAAATTAATAAAATTAAAGACTAAAAAAGAGTTACCACAGACTCTAGGGAAAACCAAATAAAAGAAAAAAATAGTATACTCTGAAAATCTATAACATAAAATAAGTAAAATATCTTTAAGACATATATACGTTTTGGGTTTTTTGTTTTTTTTTAAACAGTTTCTCTATGTAGCCTGAGCTGTCCTACAACTTGCTCTGCTAGACCAGGATGTCCTCAAACTCGCAGAGATCTGCCTGCCTGTGCCTCTGCCTCTTGAATGCTGGGATTAAAGGCGTGCACCACCACTGCTCAGCATAAATCCCTAGATATGTATAAACTACCAAAATTACACCAAGCGATATAATGAACAACCTAAGCAGACCCATAATAACGATTGAGACTGAAGACATGATGAAACTTCCCCATAAAGAAAAGCTGAGACGAGATGAACTCAATGCCTAATTCCAGCTAACACCAATGCTCCTCAAACTGCCACACAGAGCAGGAAAGGGACAGTACTCCACGCAGCCACTATAACCCCAACAACACTGGGTGAAGACAACAGAAAAGAACAGCAATGATTTATAGGTTCATATCCTAAGTAAATTTCTTGCTAATCAACAAATATAACTGCCTAAGTAAACTTCTGAACAGAAACCACACAAAAACCCTCATCAGTGTAGAAAGGACCTTTGACAAAGTTCAGTCTCCTCAAGACAAAAGCCATGAAGACACTAAGAATAGAAGAAATATATCTCAACATAATGAAGGTGATATACAAGGCTACTAAACTAGATGCAGGAAAACAGGAGCATTTCCTCTGGAATCTGGAGAGATACAGGTGCCAACTTCAATATTTACTACTCAAAGTCATAAGCAATGTGCCAGGAAAAAGAAATAACAGGGACACAAATAAGAAAGGAAAAAGTCATATGACCCTGTTTACATACAACAAGACCCTAAATTTAAGATTCTGAAGACTTTACCAATATTTATAACTGACAAATATTTTTACGCAGGTAGCAGGATACAAAATAAACACACAAAATGTAATGGCTTTTCTACATAACAATAATAAATTAATTTAAAAATTGGGAAATTCTCATCTATAATACCTCAGAAATAATCCAGAATAATCCCGAACAAGAAGGTTAAAGACATCTACAATCTAAGCTTTAAGATAACTCGGGGAGGGGAGGCTGAAAAAGACATCAGAAGGTAGGAAGACCCCACTTGGTCATAGACTGGCAGAACTGATATCATGAAATGCATACATTCTCTAATGGTATCTACATACTCAACATATTCCCTTTAAAAACCCTAAGTACATTCTATACAGAACTAGAAAACCAAATCCTAAAGTTTATACGAAAGCACTAAAATCCCTGAGTAGCTAAAGTGTTCTTAAGACAGAAAGAGAAAGGCCGGAGATAATAAAAATCCGACCTCAAGCTCCACTACAAAGACTGAGTAACAAAAAGCACAGTACTGGTGCAAAAGCAAACACACAGACCAAAGAAACTGAGGACCCAGAAGCAAATCACAAGCTACAGTTACCTAATTTTGACAAAGGTGTCTAAAGTATAAACTGGGGGAAGGATAACCTCTTTAACAAAAATAAAATTAGATACCTATCTCTCATTCTGTACAAAAATCACTTCAAAATGGATCAAAGATCTTAACATAGACATGAAAGTATAAAATCGCCAGAGGCAAACATAAATGAAGCACTTCAGGAGGTGGACAATGACTCCAATAGCGTAGAAAATAATCCCAAGAATTGACAAATAAGAGTACAAAGGCTTCTTCAGAGCAAAAGAAAGTCAGCAGAATGAACAGATAACCTACAGAATGAGGGGAAAAATCCTTTCTAACTATATATCAGACAGGAAATTAATGGCTAAAATATATAAAGGACTACAAAAATTACACACCAAAGGGGGGGAGGGAATCAACCAGTCCATAAATTTGCTAATAATGAAGTCAATTTTCAAAAGCTCTCTGAAGAATCACAAATGCTCAGTAAATACTTGAAAACATATTCAGAGTCCTTAGTAAGTAAAGAAATGTAAACTGAATCTACTTTAAGATTATATCTTACCCCTGATAGAATGACAATCATATGGGAGTTGTGGGGATAAAGGAAAGAACAAGCTAGCAATAATGGTATGTGGAGAACTTTCGTGCACTATCAGAATGTAAAATTGTGCAGATATTATGAAAATCAACACACAGGTTTCTCAAAAAGCTAAAGAAAAAAAAACAGGACTTGGGATATTAAAGTGTATGTTAGATATTAAAAAACAAAAACTAGACAAAGGGCACTGCTGGGCAAACAGGGCCAGCCGGACCCTGACGCTTACTGGCCAGCTAGTACAGCAGTCACTGAGCCTCAAGCCAGTGAGAGATCATCTCACAATAAGATAAATGGTTCCTGAAAAATGATGTCTTAGGTTAACATGTACATACTTGCATCTCATCCCAAACACATACACATTTTTTTAGAGCTAAAAAAACAGAAATACCATATGACCCAGTTGTGTGTATACCTGAATGACTCAAAGATACTTGCATATCCATGTATGGTAAGGTATTATACACAAAACTAAGCAATGGGACCAGCCTAAAGATGAACTGACAAATAAAATTCGGCACACATACACAATGAAATGGTTTTTAGACATAAAGATAAATGAAACAAAGTGATAAATGTGGGTAATGAATGAAACTGGAAATCATCATACTAAATTAAGCAAAATCCAGAGGAAAAATTCTCTCTTGATATGTAGAACCTACATTTAAAATTATATTTGTATGCACCTATATGTATGTGTGAAGATCTTCAAACTAGAAAGTGGATGGGAGAAGAGAGGGAGCTCTTAAGGGAGGAGGAAAGGGTCAATACAACAGATGTGATGTGGAGACAGAAGTGGGACTAATTGGGGGATCACCCAAAGCAGCACAGGTGACATTCCTGAGGCCACTGAGAGAGTGGGAAGAATAAGAAAATATGATACAAATATGTGTAGATGCTATAACAAAACCTATATGTTATATGCTATCTTAAATGATTAATTTTTTTAACTTTTTAAAAGACTTTAAATGCTAAGACAGGAGTCCAGTTTTAGGGCAGTAATACTCTAGACTATGGCCTAACCAAGATAGCATATACATAAAGCCTCAAGTCCTGCCCACATTGTTTGTGTAAGTTCAGAGGCAGACCAAGAGTCACTAGGCTGATGCTTTCCCTGGGTGTTGGGCATGATGCAAATGTACACCTTTCTGTTTTCAAAAACTCAGAACAGGGGTTGAGTGTTGTGGTGCATGCCTTTAACCCCAGCACTCAAGAGTCAGAGGCAGGCAGATCTCTCAATTCACGGTCAGCCTTGTCTAGAGAGAAGTTTCAGAACAGCCAGAGGTACATAAATCTTGTCTCAAAAAAACAACACACACACACACACACACACACACACACACATGCACGCGCACATACACACACACCACACACACAGTCAGAATGGGTCTAGAAGCATTGCTCAGAAGTTAGGAATATTTGTTGCTCTTACACAGCAGCCCACAACCATCTTAACTCCAGTCCCAGGAAACTCAATGTTCTTGTCTGATCTCCTTGGACACCAGAGAATGCATGTGGTATACATACTATATACAGAAAAAAACTCATAAAAATTAAATTACATTAAAATTTTTAAAAAGGAAGAAAAAAGAGAAAAGGAGAGCAAAAAAAAAAAAAAAAAAAAAAGGAATGTACAAGAGGCATTCTAAATAAGGGAAGTGTATAAACAGTCCATCCCAACAGACTGTAAGATAAGACAAAGCTCTTTGAGCTGAAGTAGAACAACATCAGATTAAACCTTAAATTTTCAAAAAAATAAAATAAAAATGAAGGCAACGGGCAAGAAGGATGGCTTCAGAGCCTCTGTGGGTTCCCAGCACCCACATCAAGTGGCTCCCACTCCTGTTCCAGCTCCAGAAGATCCAGGTCCATGGAAGCTTTTCTTACTCACATACCAGAATTAAAGATAAAAATAAATCTTTTTAAAAATTAAAAAAATATATATATATTAAGGCTGGCAAAATGGCTCAGTGGATAAAGATTTTTTTTCACCAAGCCTGGCCACCTCAGTTTGATTCCTGAAACTGACATGGTGGGAGAAAATTAATTCCTACAAGCTGGCCTCTGGCCATATTATTATTCACGCATATAATATTCATGCAGATGCACGCATACATGTTAATGAGCACATGTACACACAGACACAAATATTTTTTAAATGCAAAAAAACCTTATATGAAAGGTTCCAGATATGATAAACATTTGGAGACAGATCACTGCTGTGTCTTAGTGTCACTGAAACACTGAGGTAAGAGCTGTGTAAGTGGGCTGCCCACAGCAGCTGCTTTATAAAGGTAATAAGGTGAATAAAAACAGTAATAATGAACTGAAGTTCCAAATTGTACTGTATCAAGTCAAAGGCAGAAGGGAAGAGACAAAAAGGACTCAGCAAAGGAAAATGCCAACCTAGTTAGGCAGCTGGCTATCAAACAGGGAGAAAAGACTTGCAAACTATCAATACAATCTAAGCTGTATTCTTTTTCACACCTGTAGAAAAAGAAATGCTCTCAACCTTGCCTAAGGTATCTAGGTGTAAGGAGACCAACAGTTATATTTTCAGGTGATCTGTAAATGCAAACATTACTTAGAGAAAATATAAATAGAAAAATTTCAACCAGCATAAATAATTTAAATGAAAGTGAAAATTTGGCATTGTTCAAATTTTTATATGACTTGCATAAAGTAATACAAAGAAAGTATTTAATGCATTTCTAAGTTTAAAAAATCAGTGTTTTTGAATAAAATTGATGACAAAAAATTATTTTAAGGTTTTATGCTCAACCTTGAAGCTGGACATTATAATGAGGACGGTACATCAGAACTGTGTGTTCCTTTATCCTTAGCATGGCACTCTAGAACAGACTGCCTTGATCTCCGGGTGTGCCTCTTTCTAGCTTGCCTTAGAAGAACAGTAAGTAGGGCACAAGAAGAGGAGGGGAGGTTAAATACTTTTAATGCACTGCAACACTAAACAGAACTAGAGGCAAGTATAACAACTGGAATAAAATTCAGGTAGAGGACTTGTCTCAAAGGAAAGGATACAGCTTAAAAATAAGCAAAGGCATTGATTTTCTTCTAAACATACAAAGAGAAAAATACGTCTAGAAAGCATACTGGGAGCAGGTAATCAGAAATTTCTATGAACAAAAAAGTCCAATTTTAGTTAACTAAATTGGAACATAAATAACCAAATAATAGTTTACCTTTTCAGGTTCACCATTGCCCAGGGAATCCCAGTAGGTGTGTTAAAGGCAGGAAGGAGCTTCTCAGCCAACTGCACTGCTTTAGTCTTGAATATCTGAGACAAAAGAACAAGTAATCAAAGATTACAGGTAAGTATCACTTACTGCCACCTCTTGCCATATGCATTCCACAATGTACAAGTTATAACAAGTGGTTACATGTCATCCTTACTGCAGAGTGTACAGTAACTAGAGTGAATATCTGAGTGCATGTGAAAGAAGGTTTCCCAGCGTATCTTCAGTGGACATATAGTTACAAAGAAAGAACATAGTTCTGGTCATCATCTATTTTTACCTGCCTCCCCCCCAAAAAAAAATCTAAGAGAAGGCTGGGAAAATGGATTAACACCTAAAGCAGTTGCCATGAAACAATCAAGACTGGCATTCAAGCTGCCAAAAACCCACATAAATTCTTAAGTCCCGAAACCGAAGTTGAAGATGAAATCCCCAAGCAAGCTACCTAACAAGACTAACCGCATCAGCAAGCTCTGGCTTTGACTGGGAGAACAATCCAGGATAACTGCCAACATAACCCTCAGGCCTCCACACATACTTGCACACATGTGCACCCCCTAACCCACACACACAAACAAACAAGAAAATTCAGGGTTCCACATGTACTTACACACACTTGTGCACACACACACACACACACACACACAATACAAAAAGAAAACCAAAATCTAGGAGACAACAACTGGGCTACAGAATCTTCATCAACATGCAAGTTTATTTCAAATACTTAACAACAAAAAGCTGTTAATACAGTCTGAACAGATGCCCTTGAGTTGCTGTAAATGTTTCTGTGTGATTTTGGGTCCCTCTGCCTCCCAGAGATGTGTGTTTCTGGTTACATAATATTAAAAAAACAAAATCCTGTTTAAAAAAATTGAAGACAATACTGGGGATCTCAAAAACTTGAAGAAATCTAAAAAAAGAAATGTATATAACATAATATGGTCTTTACCTCTGCTTTAAAACTGCAACACTGGTACAATGTTAAATGTAAATGTGATTTCTTTATTTCTATTAATATATGCCATTTGTTTTGCTGAATTTGTTGCAAATAGTTTACTACTTCTCTTCTTTATTTCATTAATTAAAATTGAAACTTATGTTAACTGTTTTGTTTTGATATTAAATCAGCATTGTTTTCTGGATATAAACCCAACGTATGCTTAAGACATTTTTTTTCCATATTCTTCCTGGTTGAGCTTTACTAATTTTTTCAGTATTTTTACTTATATATTCATAGAGTTTACAAATCTGTAATGTTCTTTTGGCTAGCAGTGCCACCATGGCCTCAGAAGAGTGGGAACTTGTGAGTCAGTCACTAACACAAGCAAAACAAGTTCCTGAGTTTCTGAAAGAGAAGAGCCAAGTTGCCCATCAGCATATGAAAGGATCAATGATATGTGATATATGTATATATACACACACACAACATATATATGACCAAAATTATGTCATCTGCAGGGAAATGGAACTAGATCATCTCCATATTAAGCTAAATAAACCACACTCAGAAAGACAAATCTAGCCTGTTTTCACTCACATGTGGAATCAATGCTCAAAACCATAAGATGAGGACTATCTGGAAAAGGACAGGGACTACTATTGGGAAGGTAAGCAGAAGACCACTGGGAATGGGGACAGAAACATAGTGGGGTACTTGTTAGTATGATCAAAGTATATTATACACGTGTACATGATAAAAGCGCTTATTTTGTACAATTTAATAGATAATTATTAAAAATGAAGAACAAAAGGAGGTGAAAAAAGGAGGAGAGGGAACAAGGAAGAGAAAGAAGGAAAAAGAAGAAAAAAGAGAAGAGGGAAGAGAAAGGAGAAAGAGAAGGAGGAGGAAGAAAGAAGAAAAGAAGAGAGAGGAAGAAAAGGAGGGGGAAGAGGAAGAGGAAAAGAAGAGCAGCAACAAGAAGCAAGGACACATGCTCCACCATGCTTACAGCAGCCTTATTTATAATAGACAGAAGCTGGAAAGAACCCAGATGTCCTTCACAGAGGAATGGATACAGAAAATGTGGTACATTTATACAATGGAGTACTACTCAGCTATCAAAAATGACTTAATGAAATTCTTAGGCAAATGGATGAAACTAAAAAATACCCTGAGTGAGAGAACCCAGTCACAAATGAACACACGTGGTATGCACTCACTGATAAGTAGATATTAGCTCAAAACTCAGAATACCCAAGATACAATTTACAGACTACATGACGCTCAAAAAGAAGAAAGATTCGGTCCTTCTTATAAGGGGGAACAAAATACAGGAAGAAATACGGAAACGGGTAAAGCAGACTGAAGAAAAGGTCACCCAGAGACTGCCCCACCTGGGGATCCATCCCAAATACAGTCACCAAACCCAGATACTATTGCAGATGCCAAAAAATGCATGCTGACAGATATAGCTGTCTCCTGAGAGGCTCTGCCAGAGCCTGACAAATACAGAGGTGAATGTTCACAGCCAACCAATGGACTGAACATGGGGTCCCTAATTGGCCTAATGAAGGAGCTAGAAAAAGGACTGAAAGAGCTGAAGAGGTTTGCAACCCCATAGGAAGAACAACAGTATCAACCAACCAGACACCCCCCACCCCCGAGCTCCCAGGGACTAAACCACCAAACAAAGAGTACACATGGTGGGACCCATGGCTCCTGTGGCATATGTAGCAAAGGATGGCATTGCCGGGCATCAATGGAGGAGAGGCCCATAGTGCTGTGAAGGTTTGATGCCCCAGTGTAGGGGAATGCCAGGGCAAGGAGGCAGGAGGGAGTGGATGGGTGGGGGAGCACCCTCATATAGGCACAGGGAGGGGGGATGGAATAGGGGGATTCCGGAGGGGAAACCAGGAAAGGGGATAACATCTGAAGTGTAAGTAAAGAAAATATCCAATAAAAGAAGAAAGGAGGGGGGGAAAAGCAAGCCAGTCCAAGAGAATGGTCCTGAGTAAGCGTCTGGCCAGCCTGCTCCACCTAGAGAAATACTTCTGTGAGGGCCAACTAAAAGGAGCCTGAGGAGCTAGCACCATTCCCTATCATTTATAGCCAAGGGGGTAGAAAGCCAAGCCAATTAGAAAATAAATGGCTTCTGGACTACTAACTTCAAAAAGACTGCAGTAGACTGAATTTTCTTGCCTTTCATATCTGATAAGAGTAATTAGTAAAACCATTTACCTTGGAATTAGCTTTAAATGTTTTATTTTCCCTTCAAATACTATCTAAGATGTTATTCATGCTTTTTTGTTATTAATGGGGCAATTCTGACATTTTTCAGAGAACTTGCCCATTTTACCTAAAATCTTTATTTGAAAAAAAAAATGTTGGGTACATTCCACTATTATGTTTTTAATGTCTTGTGTGTGGAGCAGAGAGGTCTCTACAAACATCAGGGTCAGAGTAACAATCCTCATGAGGCAAGAAGAAAATCCCAATCAACACAGTCAGTTAGCTGAGGTTAGTTCACACTTCTGGAGTCAGACCTCGTGCAGTTTACTGTAGACATATTTCAGTACAGTACAACTGGAAAAGGGTTTCCTGGTGTAATATAATCCCTCATGCACAAGGAGGCATAATTACATAGAAACTCTTCTTAAAATACAAGTCGCTTCTTCCATAAAGATGGGGTCTGGAGTTGGCTGTATATGCTATCTTAAGGCCTAGGGAAGGACTTGGTGTAGTCTTGGTCATACAAAGAGCTATTAGCCACCTCTGGTGCTGGTTGTGGGAGCTTGGGGAAGCACCTACCTAGCCACAGAGATAGTGCAAAGGTCATCTAAACTATTAGTCAACTATGGTCCTCCCTGTGTGGTCTGGCCTTACAGACAGCACAGATCACCAGGCTACTGAAAAACAGGTTCCCTTGAAAGGGAAATGTTTAGCATTCCTGGTTTCTCCAATGCTCTCTGTGAACCCAAAGACTTGCGCTCCCAACAGTGTCTATGGTCTCTGCAATGAACGCCTAGCCATGGAGACAGCACCTGTCCCTGGTCTCAGTAAGCTATCTTCTATTACTTCCTTCTAAATAGTTAGCTTAAAAGCTTTATTCAATTTTGTGCATACTTTCCAAGAACTAACTTTATGACATCTTCAATTTCCCCTGCAATTCTTTATTTGATGTGTATATTACATGAAGTCATTATTTTCAGAGCCTCAAGCCTGGGACTCTACGCAGTCCAGCCTCCTAAAGAACTGGGATTATAGTGAGCCACCACATATGAACAGCTATTTTAACTCTTTTATAATTGATTGAAATTTGCTTTGTTGTCCAGCATATGCATATCGTACGTATATACTTGAAAAAACTGCATTCTGTAATTGTTGAATGAGTGTTTTATAAACATCAATTCACTTAACACAGCCGTTACCTATTGCCTGTCTGTCCTATCAATTTGCAAAAAATTTTAAAGAGTTTAACAGTCCTTGTGGAATTGCCTTTTTACTTCAAGAATTCACAAGAAGTCTTTTAATTCTATTTCTGTTTTATTCATTTGAAACTCTATTATTAGGTACCCAAAATAGAGTAAGTTATTGCTTTAATATTGGGATTGTGTGTTCCTGATGTATCTTCATCCTTTATCATGAAGCAGCCTTCATCTCCGTTAGTCATTTTTACTGTGAAGTCTATTTCATTATTTCAGAGCTGATATACATTACAGTTAAACATTGTAATGAAATATTGTAAGTTGGGTTTTTTTTTTTTTGCTTTAAATAAATACATCATTTTAAAGATATTAGATAAAAAATAATCTCCATGGTATCAATAATTTAAATCATAGTTTTCCATGGTGTCATTCTGTCCCTTCAGTACTTTCAAACTTGTTTTAATCCCTGGTTTCCAGCTGTGTGACTATGATATGACTAAGTGTGCTTAGTCATGATGCCCTAGTTAGATTTTTCTGTCAACATGACACAGCCAGGGTCATTTGGGAAGTGGGAACATTGAGAAAATGTCTCCATCTTACTAGCCTAGAAGGAAGACTGCTGTGAATGCCTTTATTAATGACTAATGTGAGAGGCCCAGCCTACTGTGGGCGGCTCTGAGGTGTACAAGAAAACAGGCTGAGCAAGCCATGAGGGCAAACCAGTATCAAGCACTCCTTCATGGCCTCTGCTTCAGTTTCTGCCTCCAGGTTCCTGCCTTGACTCTACAACAGACTGCAACTATAAGGTGAAAGAAATCTTTTCCTCCCAAGTTGTTTTTGATCCTGGTGTGTCATCACAGCAATATAAATCCTAACTACGACACATGCTAAGGAAGCATGTCAATTTCAGGTCTGCCATCCAATATAGAAAAAAATGTTTTTCAACTATCTTTACCCAAAGTATACATATTTCAGACTTTTTAACATTATCCCAAACTTTTGAAGCACTTATCGGGTTTTTTTCTGATTTTATTATCTTTTTTCATGCTAAATAATATATTGCTCTATCTCCAAGACTAGTGATGCTACTTTCAATGACAGCTGTAAACTGTAAAAAACATTTTTTTTGATACCATATTCCTCTTTTCTAGACTTTTAATGCTCTTTTTCATGGAGTTACTTTTTACTAAAATTTTCATCTATGCAGTAACTTCAAGAATATTTCCCATATCATTGAGCCTAGCTATGAAAGAGTCTATAAAACATGTATTGACTAATCTGAGTAAGCCCAATTCATGTGGAAGCAATGTATTCCCTTGTTTCCTCATACATTAGTAATTCTGAACTGAAACCTCGGTGTAAACTGTCTTGAGACTTTTATTGTCATATCCTGAGAGATGCTGGTTTTACGTTTTCTGACGCGCATAACTAAACTCAAAATCCACTGACCTCTCCTTAGAGCAGAGAGCAGCTAGAACAGGCATGCTCAAGATCAGAGCAATTTCTAGGAAGCTTGATGTTTGTTCAATACATGACTACTTTTAGGACTTAGCCAACCAAGTAGACTTGTGTAGAGCATCTGGGGCTTTTCCTACAGAGCACTCTCTTCACAAATTTTACCCCTAAATTTTTACCTGTTACAAAAAGCTATAAAATCTGTCTTTTCAAACAAATCAGTAATCACAAGCATAATCAACTATAAATATTACCACTGGAACTTCCAAGCATACATGACAAGACTGTGTACAAATGCATATATGACCTAACACACTGAAGAGGAAAATAATGAATATACGTAAAGATATTTATGTTGGTGTACTACTTAGTTTTAAAGACATTTATGTCTGTGTACTACTTAGTTTTGTCAACAAAAGCCAAGGTCATTTTGGAAAAGGGAACCTCAGTTGAGAAAATGCCTTCATACAACTGTCTTGTGGGAAAGTCTGTGGGACATTTTCTTGATTAATGATTGGTGTGGAAGAGCCTCACCCATGCAGGACCGTGTAACCCCTGGGCAAGTAGGCCTGAGGTATATAAAAAGCTAGCTGGGCAACCTAGAAGAACAAGACAGTGCTCCTCCACAGCCTTAAGCTCCTGCTCTGACTTCCCCTCTGAATGTCTAGAAGCAGTAAAGTGAGTAAACCCTCTCCTCTCCTCTCCTTTTTGGGGAGTACCTTTTGCTCATGGTACTTATCATAGCAACAGAAGGCAAACTATGTCAGTTTGCAAAGTTTAGTGGAATATTTTACCCAATTACTGGAACATTTGTAGACAACAAAAAAGTCAAAATTTCAATAGAAATTGCAGCAATTTCTGAAGCAGATCACATTTCCCAAAATAACTTGATATTTAAACCAGAAAACATTAATATTTAACATTTCTTTTTCTTTATTCATGACTTTACTTAACAGTATTTTAGGTTTAAAAGCTATTCATTTGTCCAAGAAAATACTCCTAAATTGACTCAGTATATTTATGTTTCAGTAAAGACAGATTTTATTGCTAGTATTTCTTTTGCTTTTATTATCTATGAGTGTGTACTAAACTCCATCTAACTATTTCTCTATTTTTATCTGACAGGTTCCAGGTACCATTTCCCATATAAGCTATGCTTTCTTAGCAAGGAAGGCACTTTGATACTACTTTAAAAAATGAAGAGAGATAATCTTAAGATTATGCCATATATCTGTATCAAGTAAACAGAATAAATAATCAAAATTCTTAATTTATGAATATTTAATAGAAAAGGCCTTTTTTGAAAAAAATAACACATTACATTTATGATACTAACAAATCAGCAGGAAGAAGTAACAATTTGTTAGGACAGCATGTAACCCTCATATGTCTCCCTATACCAGAAATTGGGATACCTCCAAAACATTTCTTCTTCTAGTTACACCTCTACTACAACAAAAGCACTTTGTCACATTATAAATTATAGTTAATTTACGCTCATATGAAAGAAGCCTACTTCCTTCTGATTCACCACCAGATAATGCCAAGTTCAAATTATTTTCTATGATGCATTATTTTCAGCATATCACAGATGTAGATTCAATGTTGGAACCACAGAAATGGGTCTGGTGAGGACTTTCAAATCAAAATGATCACATATATTAATGCAAGTCTACTGAATAAGAAAGACAGGTAAGAAATGCATGTCCTTACTCCTGAGTGGACTTATCTTAAGAATTTGTGTTTTTATTTTAAACTAAGTAAAACTCTTCACTGCCCTCACAAACTTCTGGTTAATGTTAACAAGTTGATTGTATTAAGACATACCTAGAAAATGACAGACATACATAGCTGTGAAGTGGTTCCAGAGACATGGTGAAAGTCCTGGTCTAGGAAGTGAACTTCATATCATATGCTGGAGTACTTGTGGTGAAGGATAGAAGGTCATCCTAGGAGGAGGAACTAGGTCACGGGGCACGTGCACTTGGGTGCCCTACTTTAACCTGGCTTAGTCCTACATACCTTTCCTGGCTTCTTTTTCTACAGTTATGTGCTCCCCGCTAAGATGGTCTAAAACCTCCAAACGAATTAACAAAAGAGAACCTTCTGAGTTCTGCCTCTCCACAGGGCAGCATCTGTGTCCTCAAGCACTACACAGGCACTTGCCTACAACCGAATTGGTCCAACTCTCAAGCCAACTTTTATACATGAGGAAACTTAAAGTACACAAGGTAAAAGCTTCATAAATACCACTGGGGGTGGGGGGTGTGCAAGGTAAGAAATCAAAACTCCGATCCAACCCGCTTGTGCTCCCTTCACTTGTTACTTGTTTCTGCTTCTTTAAACTTTGATGCTTACAATCATACACAAGTAGAAATATATAGTAGCAACACATATTTCCTTAACTACTTGGTTATACCCATGACATCAGCAACCAAAATTTCAATGTTTTGCTTAAACTTTTCTTCAGAGAGTCTAATATGTAAGAGTTAAGGCTGAAGCTTCCCTCTCCTAAATTTTCTCAAATTAATTGTGGCTCTCATTACTGCTATGAAAATTAATCAACTACATCAAACACTCAAACATAAACAGTATTTCAGATAAATAACAACCTCTAAGTTGGATAAAAAAATTAAACTCAAAGTCTTAAAACATTCCTATGTTTTTCCTCTCATTGGCACTTCCATCAGATTACCCGGTAGGCACTTTCCTGCTTACTGACTACCTCTGTGAGTGGTGTGGTTCTGGGTAATAGAAGAAAGGGTAAGCAAACTATAGAGAGGAAGCCAGTAAGCAGTGATCCTCCATGGTCTCTGCTTCACAGTTCTACCTTAAGTTTCTGCCCTGACTTCTCTGTAAGTATCCTATGAACTATAAACTGAAACAAGCCCTTTCCTCCTCAGCTTGCTTTTGGTCATGTTTATCACAGCAACAGAAAGCTAACTAGAGGAGCAAGAACACCACAGTTTGTGATACTGTAACAAGGCATCTATGTTACCATGCCTTTGTCCAAACCCACAGAATGTACCACACTGTTTGAGTCATATTGTAAGCTGTTTACTACATAAAGATTTGACAGTGTAAATTCATATTAGCTGTAAAAAATAAATCACCATGATGGAAGATAGCAATAAGAGAAGAGGCTGGGGCCAAGGACACACACACGGGATATGAGAATCTCTACAACTTCCTCTCAACTTTGTTTTAAAGTACTCTGAAACTAATCTTTTTAAAAAAGGTTATTTTAAAAAATGGGCTAGAAAAAATGGAATATATAGTCCAAGAGAGCCAATGAAATAACGAAGGGGGGGGAAGCAAGGGCAGAATAAAACATGTTTTTAAAACAGTAATTTAAAAGTTTCTCAAAGTGGTTAAAGATATCTGAGACTCAACAAACATCAAGTGAGATAAAGAAGTCCTACCCTACTCTCAAGAGAAAAGTTTAAACCACTCATTTTCTTCATACAAAACAAAACATAAACAAAAAAATCTTAATGGTAGCCAAAGAAAAAAACACTGCACACAGAAGGATAAAAACTAAAGCAGATTTCCCAGCATATCCATCCTTCATAAGATGATTTAGTGCTATCTTCAAAGTGCTAATACAGTGGTTCTCAATCTTCCTAAGCTGCAACCCTTTAATATAGCTCCTCATGTTGTAGTAGCACCCTCCCCCAGCCATAAGATTATTTTAATTACTAATTCATAACTGTGACTCTGCTACTGTTTTATGGACTATAGTAATATGAATATCTGATATGCACTTGTCTAATGTCTAATGGTCATTTGGGATTATGACCCACAGGTTGAGAATCACAGAGCTAAAAGGAACTCTGTCAAATTACATTTTATGCCCAGAGAAAGCCGTTTAAAAATAAGAACAAAATAAAGACTGAGACTAACAAAAACAGAAAGAATTCACGAGCAGCAGATCAGCTTTCAAAATGCTATCAAAGCTCATACCCAAAGGGATAAAATACAGAACCTATAAACAAAAGTGAAGACTAGCAAAAATCACTGCAGTTAAGATCAATAAAAAGCACCTTCCCCTTACACTGAATAGCTCTACAATGTAGTTGACATCAGAAGTAAAAATTCTAACAACATATTACAGATTTTAACATAAAACTGAAGCAAAACAAAACATAAAACAAAAAATGTGAGAGACTAGCATCACCAGATTCTCACATACAGTGAAGTTAGGTCTGGTGACTGATAATGAGCAGAATAAATTAAACATTTTTATATAAAAGAACAAAAAACCACTATTTTCAAAAAACCACCACCAACAGAATCTCTTTAGCTTTGCTAGACAACAGCACATGCCTACAGTTATTCAGAAAGTACAGTACAATTATTCAGAAAGTGAAGGCAAAAGATGGAAACTTTAGTGACCTCAGCAACTTTGTGAGACGTGTCTGAAAATATGTAAAGGGGCAAGTGTATGAATCTGGAGAGACAGCTCCACAGTCAAGAGTACTTGTTCCTAGCAGAGGACCTGGGTTCCATTCCCATCACCCACATGATGATTTACAATCCTGTTAATCCTGGTTCCAGAAAATCTAAAACCATCTCTGACCTCCTTGGTAACAGGCATGCAGGTACATGATCCACATACATGCATACATGCAGACAAAACACATAAAATAAATAAATTTAAAGGGGTGGGAGGGCTAGTGTAAAGCTCATAACTAAACTGTTTGTCTCATACAATGTGCCATGGATACAGTCTAATACATTAAACAACTTACACACAAAACAAATAATAAGTTAATTATAAAGATTAAAATAACATAAATATATTTTTAAAGTAGCCATATTTCTAAATTATTTTAAAAATAGGTTTTAAAAAAGAAATTAAAATCCAGATGAGACAAACAGGAAATCCTAATAGCTGTATAAAAACGGGATTAAGGGGCTGCGGAGATGGAGCATATTGTTCTTCCAGAGACTCCTGTTCAGTTTTCATGCTGGCCTATGACTCCAGGGAATCCAACACGGACACACACACAGACACACTTTAAGTCTAAAACAACAAGGCACTAAAGATGTCTATTTCCCTGTGTCTGGAAGTTCCCATGAAAGAAAGTTGATGCTTCTGGCTAATATGTCTCTTCATCTTTATTGGGTCAAATGCTAAGGAAGAATATAGCTAGGCAAGCTATGCTGCAAAGACATAGGGGCTCATCTTGGCTGGACACAAAAGCATAAATGAAAGGATGGTCATATAGAAACCCCCCTGAAGCAGTATAAGAAGGCTGGCCCTAGGCTACAGAATCTTGACTACTGTGATCAATAAGCTAAGTATCACAAAAGCTAAGTCACTGCTTTGGCAAAGACCTCCCTTTCCTAGCTATTAACCCTCTCAAAAAATAAACGTAAGTCCATGATCCAGTTCCCCACTGACATCCAGATGTATCTTTGGAGCTGCGGGTGCCCTCCCCACATCCATCCACTCCATGTTTCCCAGTCTGTCTTCATGCCTTCAGAGAAAGACTGGCATGGAAGACAAGATTCAGCCTCTTCCTCTCGGACTACCTTATATGTTCATAATGTCCTCTTCCTACAGTCTTCTTAGCTTCCTTACTCTTTTTCTGACAAAAGTTTGAGCAGAAAGAATAGAAAATTCTGTGTTCTTTCTTCTTTTTGCTTCTGCCAGGCCTTCACCCCAAGGTCCATGAGTCCAGCAGAAGGAGAAGAAGGAACTCTTTCTATAGAATGTAAGTAGGGGTGGGTAAAGTGAAAATTTCTGGTTTCTTTGGAGACTTGGATTATGATATTCTGCTGGGGCATATAGGCGAAAGGGTGTTTTGCTAAAGCAGACACGTGAAAGAATGTTTTGCTGAAGCAGACACATGTGAAAAGACGCATGTGTTTAGAAAGAACATAAATATGAACCCATAGACAGTGGGAGCTCAAGCACTGGTTTGCCTTGCCCCACCTCACTATTCTTTGCTGATGACATGCCATGTATTGGTTCTCCTGAGCTTTGCCTGTGGTGACTTCATAGACAGAAACTCGCCAAAGAACTTCTAAGGTTCCTGTGGCTTCTTGCCACTAGCTACAGACTCAGGTGAGCCTCATAGTTTCTCATAGGATTGAACTACCCCTGCTGATTTGTGTATGGTATTTACTGAGTGGACTGAACTGCAGCTGCTGAGTCGTGTTGGTGTTTGCTAGTGGACTGGACTGAGAACAAAAAAGATTAGAATTGCCCCAAGGAGCTATCTCTATAAACAGGTCTACTTCCCCATATCCTATTAACTTTTTGTTCCCACTGCCTCTGCAGGGTGATGGGCTAGAGGGGAGGTTGAACCCTTATTAAAGTAGACTGTGAAAAATAAATGCCTACAGGTGGCAGCTAGGTCCAGTCTCAACTGTGGCCTCACTTATTGCCCTAACATTTCCCAATCTTTCTTCCTGCCCTGTCCTTCACCTTGAAAGAGCCTGGGAACAGTTCCAAAGGAGAAGGACAGAGTAGAAAAAACAGTGATTTAAATTTTATTAAGTAAAGCTTACAAAAGTCTATTTTAGTCACAGCTTTCATTTCACACCATGACTTTGCCGCAGAGCTTCAGAAGTAGTCTGGCATGGCCACTGTGGGTGTATGGGCCTCTTGCTCTGCCCTTCTAGCTTTCCTCCTTGACTGCCAGAGGGACTATTATTCAGTGTTTTCTCTCTGGGCCCTGGAGCAAAACTGGGTTCTTCATCTTGCAAAGAGGTTTTTACTCAGAACTAGAAAAGGAGGGAGTTTATAGCTCACACTCTTAGTTCCCCTAAAGTCCCCAGAATTTTTCAGTCTGTAATTTTTGTTGCTCAATCCTATCTTCTGATACAGCCTACATCCAACTAGGAAGTCTGGGCTTTTCTCCTTCCCAGGTCAAGAGGTGGCCTTCTTCAGAAAGTTTTTGGGAACTAGATTTTCCTCCCCAGGAGGATGAGGAATGCCCACTCTTGGACCTCACCTTTCTTTTTGATCCTTCCTCCTCATGGCAGTGTCTAAAGAAACGTCCTTAAGCTACTCTACTCACTAACTGTCAGTTTCCCAGTGATGAAATGAGACTAATACCTGGGCATGTCTGATGGGGCATCACTGTATAAGACATAGAGTCACGCACTGCTCTGTGCAAAGACAAAACACACTTTATTTTTCAACCATGTTATAGCTACCAAATAATTTGAATATACTGTTATAAAATATGACAGGAGGGGGAATCAAAGCTTAAATTACCTCATACAGAAATTCTACCTTTTATGAAAAAAAAAAAAAATCAAGTTTACAAAACCTTACCAGAAAAAAAAAAAGAGAGTGCCAATTCATTTTAAGAAGTCAGCATTACTTATGCAAAACATACAAACTGGCAGACAGAAAGTATTAAATAGCAAGGGCTGCAGAGCCGGCTCAGAGGGTAAAACACTTGCACAAGTGTGAGGTTGGAATGTGCATACTCAGAACACACTGAGAAAACAGGGTAGGCATGACAGCCTGTCTATAATACCAATGTGTACACAGGATTCCCCGGGCAAGCTGGCTAACTAGACTAGTCAAATCTACAACTTCTGGTCTCATGTGAGAGCAAGCAAAACAACGCTCAACTTCAGGCATCCATATGTACACAAAGAATAAAAATGTTTGCCACTAGGGTGATTACCTAACTCTAATCCCCAGGAACCACAGGGTATAAGGAAAGAACAGACCTCCTCCAAGCTGTCCTTTAACCTCTACACATGAATACACATGCACACTCCATCAATCAATCAATCAATCAATCAATCAATCAAAAAACTAAATGTGGTTTGAAAATTAAAAAGCACAATCATCTTACTAAATGCCAAAATAATCTGATATCAAAACATCCACTTATGGTGGGAAAGTCCAGCAAATAGGAGCATGAGAGAATATCTTCAAGAGGATAAAGGGTATCTACCAAAATAATAATAATAATAACAGAAATAATAAAAATATATCTAACATTATGCTAATAGTGTAAAACTAAATGTTTTCCCCCTAAGATTAAGAGCCAGGCAAGAATGCCTACTCTGACAATTTCTATTAAACTTTATAAAAGATATTTTAGGACTGCATTAAGGCAAAAAAAAAATATTCTTCTCTACAGAGAAAAATAAGACAACTCTTTGTACTAGTAATATTGTTCTTCAGAAATAACATCCCTAAGAATCTATTCTATTTAGGGCTACCAGAATTGGTGAAGCCAAAAAAATCTAGAACAGACTCCCAGCACATGTCCTATGACCTCCATTCACATAAAGTTAAATTTAATAAATTTAATGTGTAAGAAATAAAAAATGTTTTATAAGAAATATCAATAGATAAAACCCCTTTTTAAAAAACTAAGTAGAAAAAAACTAAACAGAAGCTGGAGAGATGGCTCAGTGGTTAAGAGCACTGGCTCCTCTTACAGAAGACATGTATTCAATTCCCAGCACCCACATGGTAGCTCACAACTGTCTTTTGCCCAAATCCAGGTTACCCAACACCCTCTTCTGGCCTCCACAAGCACCAGGCAGGTACATGAAGTATAGAAAACCATACAGATATAATGCTCCTACACATAAGTATTTTGTTTCAAAAACCTAAATAAAATTCTAAAATGAAAACAAAATGTTCATAAATCAAAGGAGCCAAAACTATTCATCTGTCAATTCTCTAAGCTTATAAAACCCAACCAAAACTTTAATTTTGTAAAACCCAGTGAGTTCTAAAATTTATACTAAAAGAAAATCTTTAGTTCAGTAGTAGTCAAATTACAAAACCGTTTCCTTTCACACCATTCTCAACTCTTGTAATTAAACAAATGAACAGTGCACTGCTTGACTCTACTCACTTCCTCTCCTGACAGGTAATATGCAGCCAGCAGTCCTCCAATAAAGCGAATGTTAACTTCAAACACTGACACTTCCGAATTCTGTGGAGACAAAGTAAAAATTCACACATACATGTAATAGTTACAGTTTTCAAAGTTTTGATCTTTTTTTGTAGTTCACTTGTTTCTGACAGACAGAGTGTGTTTCACTTTAATATTCTACACTTTCATTTCTCATGCCACAAATCCTGACTTCTATTTGTTAGTTCATGAAGTTCCTCTATTGAACTGCCAAAATCAATGGGCCATTTGGTGTACCCAACCCTGTGAAATTATTCCAGTATCCACTACCACTGACTATTGATTCCTTGTAAAGACCTCCACTTCCTGAATAGTAAATCTCAATCAAAACCAGAAAATCTCCTCTAATGATTGTTATGTTTATTTTAATTATTATAGTATAAACTATTTCTATCTCTTCTCATAATTTTTTTAGTACTTTTCTAGTACCTAATAACCTAATGATTATTAAAGGAAATGCCAAAAGCAGTAAAATTATGGTTAATAAACTAATACTACTGAAAATCCACTATGTCAGAAACCAATATTGATATTCACAGCACATATACATCAAAATGAAAAATGGGTATTTAAAATTTTAAGAAGTAAATACAGAAGTAGAAGAAAATGTGACAACATGCAAACTTAAGAAAACAATGTGTAAGAATAAAATCAAAACTTTTATAATAAATCAACTATGAATTTGAAATTTCTAGAAAATTCAAATTATCTACAAGAAAAATCATAAACAAAACTAAAAGGCAAACAAACTGAAGCAAATTTATCACAAATATATATGTAATACACAAATTGTTTTGTATAATTTCAAGCTGACAATCCCCACTCTTATTTTATCACACTGCAGCATGAATATATACATAAATAAAAAGGTTTTATAATAAATACCAATAGACAAAACCCTTTAAAAAGAACAAAACAGAGGCTAAAGAGTTAGTTAGTGGTTAAGAACACTGACTCTCTTCCAAAGGACCTGGGTTCAATTTCCAGCACCCAAATGTCAGTTTACAACTGTCTAGAAGTCCAGGCCCAGAGGATCTGATACCTGGGGAATAGACAGAACATTCTAAATAGAGAGTCTAAATGCTTATATTTAGGCTTAGACATTAGGACATTTCTAGGACTGGGGAGTGGCTCAGCAGGTAAAGCATCTTCCATGAAAGTATGTGGACTGGAGTCCCAATCTCTAGCACCTCCATAAATGCCAAACAAGTATGGCAGTCCTCCACATAATCCCAGCAATGAGGTAGAGATGGGAGAGAGGGTATTCCCAGAGAATGCTCGCTAGCTCAACGAGCCAAACAGGTAACTGTGGGTTCAAATGAGAGACCTTGAGTCAATATAGAAGGGAGAGAGCAATCAGCATGCAAGGAAGACTTTACTAACACTAAGCATTGGCTCAACATCTCCACATGCAGCACTACTGGAGACATCCAACTACCCAGATGGTCATACCGGCTGCAACATTGTGAGTGAGGTCACAGGGGTCCTGGAGATTTGTGGACATGAGGTACACTCCCTCCTACACATCAGAAATCAGGCTGCCTACATTGCAGTCACATGTACACAGCTTTATTGGGCTACTTCTCAAAAATGTCACATTAATAAGAAATTCTTCAATAGTTAAGAATAATAATAGGTGCACTCTATTATTCTATCACTACTATTACAAATGTTATAAACTAAGTATTATAATGTAAGGCAGTTTATTAGTTTGTTAGACTTCAGTTCATTTGCTTCTCCCCTAGTCATTATATCCTTAACTAAGACACTACCTTAAATAATTACAAGAAATATGAATACAGTGAGAAAAAATGAGTACTTAAATAAAAGTAACAGAACAAATGATAATCCCAAAAGAAGAATGAGGACTGAGCACAGGCTCAACAAACTGCTGAGACTATGCTGACAGCACAACTGTTAAGTTCACCCAGGAGGTCTGCATTCACCACATGCAGCTGGTAACTAATGGATATGTATTCCTCAGCTTTCTGGAATCCGCAAAGTCCAGGATCTACAGCACTAGCAGATTCTGTGACTGCCAAGCACCATTCAACTGATTCAGTGATACTTATGTGACCTCTCATGTATGAGGAAAAGTAGTTCACTGAGAACTATATTATAAGGAACTAATTATATCCATAATAGCTCTGTCTTGATGAACTATTCGCAATGACCCTTTCTAGTTCCAACACTTGAGTGATTAGTATAAATTTAGGAGGACATAAACATCCAGATCAGAGCATTAAACTGCCCTTTTACGGTTAACTTAAGAGATTAGATACATTGCCAAAGTACACATACCACACTGAAATCGAGGTTCTCTTCAATCCATCTTTGCCCGTCCATGAATTCATCATGAAGCCCCATGATATAAAGGGTATCCAAAGCATCCACTATGGTGGCACCCATCTGTGAGCTTCCTATATTTGGAAGGAAGAAAGAAGAAATAGCTGTTGTTAAAAATATTCCCCTCAGGGACTGCAACCCCACAGCAAGAACAACAATATCAACTAACTGAATACCTCAGAGCTCCCAGGGACTAAACCAACCAAAGAATGGGTGGACCCATGGTTCCCAGCACACAGGTAGCAGAGGGTTGCCCTATCAGGTATCAGTGGAAAGGAAGGCCCTTCGTCCTGTGGAAGCCTGTTGCCCCAAAGAAAGGGAATGCTAGAAGGGTGAGGTGGGAGTGGGTGAATAGGTGGGGGAGTGCCCTCTTAGAGGCAAAGGGGAGGGAGATGGGATGCAGGCTTGTAAAGGGGACACTGGAAAGGGGAACAACATTTGAAATATAAATAATAAAATAATCAATTAGAACAACTGAAAAAAATCCCCTTCATGTAAGTTCTATTTTAATTTTGTATATATTAACGGTAAATCAAAGATTACTTTTAAGTAATGTCATTGTTCACTTTTCTATTGGACCAGGTAATAGAAACAGTTTATAGAAGTTAAGATTTGGGGAGCTAATAGAAAAATAAGTGAAAACTAACAGTATATCCTCCTTGTTTTTCTGTCTTGGTCAGAATATGAGTATATACTTAACTAAAGTATAAAAAATATAAGGGGAGGGCAACAATTCAAGAAAAGGGGACTATTCGAAATGACAGGGTAAGTCACAACATAAGTCATGCCCTTCTGGTCCAAATTCATAGAAAGAGGGATATATATGTATAATAAATTCATAAGACTCATATAAGTAAAGTAAATCAATCTTTTAAAAATCCATAAAACTAAATAATGATAATAAAATTTTATTAATTGGGGGGGGGGGGGCTTTGTTGTCAAGACAGGATTTCTCTTTGTAGTCCTGGCTGTTCTAGAACTCATTTTGTAGACCAGGCTAGCCTCAAACTCAGAGATCCACCTGCCTCTGCCTTTCCAGTGCTGAGATTAAAAGCATGCACCACCACACCCAACCATGTTAATACTTTTTAATAAAAAGAGGGAGAATAGGAAAAAAAAGAAATCATGAAGTAAAACATACATAGAGAAAAAACAAAATACAAGATGTCACCACCTCTAACAGACAATCCTAATCTTTAAAGAGTTTCAGAAAGCAGGCAATGAGGAATCAACTGAATGAAGCAAACCCAATGGATACTTAGATAGGCACTGCACACAAGAAAACAGAACAACTGACTGGTCTTTCTTTTCTTTCTTCCTTTTTCTCCCTCTCTCTCTCTCTCTCTCTTAGGGGTGTGGATAAAACTACTTTCCCCCCTCAATGGCTTAAAGTTATATACACAAATATCTTTTGATCTTTGTCCTTAAGTTACATACCTTTTTATTTCAAAGATTTATTTACTTATTATATGTAAGTACACTGTAACTGTCTTCACACACACTAGAAGAGGGCATCAGATACAATTAAAGAAGGTTGTGAGCCATCATGTGGTTTCTGGGATTTGAACTCAGGACCTCTGGAAGAGCAGTTAGTACTCTTAACCACTGAGCCCCACATACCTTGTTTTTTTTTTCAAATGTTCCTAATAATCCCTTTGCCTCACCAATTAATCTTTCTATTAATTGAACAAGTATACAACGTCCTGATAACATATTTGGTTTTCTCCCAGCTCAGTTCATGTCAGCATCATGCAGAATGTTCTTTTTGAGTTACTACACATAAAATTTTCACTTACTTTTCTTGATCCTCAGCTTTTTTACTAAGCTAAAAGCTTTATTAGGGTATTTAATCCCTCCTGTATTCCTGTCTCTTGTATACTTGTTTGAGTACATCTAAAAGTTAGTATGCTCTTCACACTTTCCTGAGCTCCTCTGAAGCCTGCCTGTTCTCCCTGGTTACTGGCCCTCTCCCTGTCTGCACTGCATATTGCACACATGCTCTGCTCTGCACCACCCAAGCTACTTACACAGGACAGGCCTGTACCATAAATGAGGAGCTAAGGGATAAATGAGTAAATATCAAACTACTGGTCATCACTATCATTGTCTGGCTAGATAAGATGGAAAATATCTGGAATTACCTATGGGTAAAGAAACAGAAAAATGACAGTACAGATGTGTAACACAGCCAGGCACAGTGACACACGTTTTAATTCCACCCAGCATTCGGGAGACAGAGGCAGGGGGGTCTCTGGGTTTGAGGACAGCCTGATTTACAAAGTGAGTTCTACAACAGCTAGGGCTACACAGGGAAATCCTGTCTCAAAGGGTGGCACTGGGGGTGGGAAGTATATGGCACCTGTTTGATTTATGGGAATGTCACAAAGTTCTGAAAAACTTTTAAATTTTTACTATTTAATGAGAAAAAATGTAAGTAAATGAACTCAACACTACTGAGAAGGGAAAGGACCAACAAGCATGAACAACAGAGTCAGACTACCAAAAGCTAAAGGCAGAAATATATTAGAAACAAAGAAGTATCAAAAGAATTTATATGAAAAATGGTTCTAATAAAAACAATTATATAATAGATCTATTCCTAACCTAGTTTTTCAGAAGGAAAAAAACAAACTAAAAATCAAAATAGGAAATAAAAAATCAACAAGATAAAAATCTAAAAGTCTTTGTGGATTGATGTCTATATGCAGGTGAGGGCAGGCACAAGATAAGGCAGGGCCTGTGATTGGGCAGTGAGAAAGAAAGGTGGGGGTAGAGTTTTTGAGTGGAAGAAGAGATAGGAAAGGAGGAGGAGAAGAAGGATGACCTACCCCCATGTGGCTTTAAATAGCCACAGGTGGCTATGAATATCTTATAAAGGATGGACTACTATAGGACAATTTGTCTTATGTAAGTGGGCAATTTGTATCAGTATCAATTGGCTCTGAGTTTACTGTGTGAACGTCTTGGGGAGGCCTGATACCCCAGCGTAGTGGGATGCTGGAGGGATGGGGTGGAAGAGTGTAGGTGGGTGGGGGAGCACGCTCATATAAGCAGAGGGGAGGAGGAAGGGCAGATGTGAGATGTGGGGCTGGTGGAGGGGTAACTGGGAAGTGGGATATCATATGAGATATAAACAAAAGAAATGATTAATTAAAAAATTTAAATTTAAAAAAGATACCAGCTAAATAAAAAATATGGTAGCCACTGACTAGCTAAAAACTGTATTTCTTCTCCCAATGCAACTCTTAAATTCTGAACAACTCTTTTTTCTTTGTTTGTTTTTTTTTGTTTTGTTTTGTTTTGTTTTGTTTTGTTTTTTTTTTCAAGAAATGCTTTCTTCTTGTAACCATGGCTGTCCTGGGATTAAGGCATGCACCACTACCATCCAGTGTGCGCTCGCGCACACATACACACACACACACACAGTCAGTCTCTCAGTTCTTAGTCTCTTTCTCTCTCTCTCTAGAAACGCCATTAGAAAAATTCCTCACAAGTAAGAATATTGTTATTGAATTATTACTATGATGTACTGTAAATAATAAAGAAAACCTACACTGCCTGTGAATAGTGTATGTGCCTTCAGCATGTAAGAGGTCCTGTTTTCACCTATAGATACTACCAAGATTGCTAACACATCAACAGTCAAAAGCAAAAGGAAGGAGTGATGACCACAAGGAACAGTTCTGACAATTCCCAAGATTAATTCTGGGTTTAATAAACTTGCTGGTCAAAATTAGTAGGGCAAGTTAAAGTTAACAAGTGAACTGAACAGGAAAAACTAACATACTCAAGAAGAATACAGCCCTTCCCCCAATCAGCTCTCTATTCCATGATAAAGACCTTCTTCAGATTTATTCATTCCCTTTTTCAAATGAACACAGAGACAGAGACAGAGAGAACCATAACGTATATCATCACTTTTGATGTGCTAAATATTATACTTCCAATAGCACATTGGAATCTCTAAACTATTCCCTTTTCCTTTGTATCACTCACTAATAGTAGTTTACTGTCTTGAAGGGGGAAAATTGCACAGAGATATCTACCTTTCATGACATTAAATGAAAGAAAATGCAGGGGGAAAACCCTTCAAAATAATTAGATAAATGCATGAAGTGCCTTTGTGTAAACAGAACAACACAAAGCTATGCATTCCAGAGCAACTAGAACTAAACCTGGACACACCAAAACAAAAAGTTGTTCATATTATAACTGCACAGAAACAGACCTGGGAGAGTACTTTTAAAAGCCAGATTTTGTTTTAAAAGATAGAGAAAGGGAAAAAAGTAATTCAAAAAGTTACCTTACCGAATATGTTGGTGGAATGCCCTTTCCTTGCAATAGGTCTGAGCTCATTATGTCCCCATCCATATGTTCTGTAATTATCCCAGGCATGCTTCATCATCTGAGAAGAGAAAAATTGTAATACACCATTTGAAGCTATCCACAGACACTTTATACTTCATATAATTTAGAGTTGGGATATTATATTCTTACCCATTCTGCCATGCTTCCTATATTAGCATGTTATTCAATTAACATTTGTGTCAGTATAAAAACATACATACCTACTATGCTGGCTACTCTGATGTCAACTTGACATAAGCTAGAATTATCTCAGGGAGAGAACCTCAAATGAAAAAATTCCTCCTCAGCTGTAAGGCAGTTTCTTAACTAGTGATTGATGGGGAAGAGTCCAGCCCATGGTAGGTGGTGCCATCCCTAGAATGGTGTCCAGGGTTCTATAAGAAAGCAGACTGAGCAAGCCATTAGGAATAAGGCAGTAAACAGCACCCCTCCTGAGTCCAGGTCCCTGCCCTGTTTGAGTTTCTGTCCTGACTTCCTTCAATGAAGAAGAGCAATGTGGAAGTACAAGCCAAATAATCCCTTTCCTCTCCAGCTTGCTTTCTGGTCATGGTGTTTCACTGTAGCAACAGAAACTCTAACAAAAACAACTACACTTAATTTCAATTTACACAACAAAAGTTAGATGTAATCAAAGTTATTTGGAAAAAGGGAGGTAGCTATCTGGCATTATTTCCTTTCACAAAGTGCTAATACTTTGGGGAACAGTCCCACTTTCTTCACTGTGATAATGACTGGGTTGTCAATCAAAGGGCCTTGCTTCTACCACCAACTAATTCAGCCTGACTCTACAATCTTAACTTTAGACTAGAGACCAAAAAAATTTAAAGTATTACAAAAGCACAAAAGCAATCCTAGGTAATATGTAACCAAATGGCCATGTCTGCTTTCCAACTGAAATTGATTTTTCAAAAACAGGTGAATGAAAAGTGTTAGCCCACAGGTCATGAGCTAGCAACCCTTGCTCTCTCACAATGACTGGATGAGTATATGGATCAAATAGGAAAATCCAGTCCATTGTATTCACATTAGTCTAAACAGGAGGAGGCAGAAGATTATCTCATTTAGAATCTCAAGGGTTTACATAATTTAATCCTAAAACTGATAATGGCTAACTCTCTCCCATCAAAGAAAAACCAAATAATGAAAGGAAAGACACAAAGACAAATCAGCTGTGCCTAATGCCCTCATTTGAAGCCATTAAGTTAATAAATATTCTCTATCAGCTAGCATGAGTTGAGTTTTTAACAACCTGTGTAGTTCTGAGCTACACAACAACATTTAACAGTAAACTGCAGTGTATCATTTAACAACATACTATTCATTAAACCACTTCAAAACTTGCTGTGTGCAGCCAGTATCAATCAAATACCAAAATTAGGCAAAAACATTAAAAGAAAACTCCAGACTGATACAGACAAATTTTCTTCTAAAATAAATTAGCACTGTATAAAGAAAATATGTTAACATGACTGACTACATGCAGTTTCATCCAGACATTTAAGGTGAGTTTAACATTTTTTTAAAAGTAAATAAAATTCACCATAGTAACAAAAAAGTAAAGTTAGACAATTACCTAAACAAAAATATAGACAAAGCATTTCACAAAATTCAACATACAACTCATGATACAAACCCTTAAACTGTAATTACAAAAAAAATATCTTCAAACTAAGAGGTTACCCTGAAAAGACCTGATCTGACCCAACATACCTCATGGTTCAGTATTAAACACTTATTCTCTAGAGAGAGTACACAACTCAGTCTGTCGATTCTCACCATTTCTTTCAAAAAATAGTTAACAGAAGGTCTAGCCTGTGCAGTAGGCTAAGAAACAGAAATAAGGAAAAAGAAAAGGTACCACTATTCAAAGTGAAATGATTATGTAGAAAGAAAATCAGAAGTTATCTACAAGGGACTGGAGAGATGACTCGGCGTTAAAAGCACTGATTGCTCTTTCAGAGGTCCTGAGTTCAATTCCCAGCAACCACATGGTGGCTCACAACCATCTGTAATGAGATCTGATTCCCTCTTCTGGTGTGTCTGAAGACAGCTACACTGTGTACTTAAATAAATAAAATAAATAAATAAATCTTTAAAAAAAAAAAAGAAAGAAAAAGAAGTTATCTACAAAAGTCACTAGAAACAATAAGTCAAAGCAAGCCTGGTAAAGGAATGAGTAAGCTGTGCCCAAATGCACTGCTAATACTAACCTCTATCGAATCTGGCAAACCACCAAGCCTGAACCTTGACTCCCTTAAACGCACATGATTATCCATCTAAATTATTACGTAAGTAATAAAAGATTTCAAAACATTATAATGACATCGGAAAAGGGGTAATGAAGGTATCTGAACAAAAAGCTGTCAAAAAAAAAAGGTAAAGCACACCCCAAATGCCAGGCAAAAATTAATTAAAATGTCCATCCGTCTACACTCGTCAAGGTTTATAATACTAAGGCCAAAGGTGATGGCTAATCAAGATGGAACATCAACTGAACAGGATAAGGAACCAGTCAGGAAACAACTCTGGCTATGTCAATGAGGAGGCTTCACTAAGGAGAACAGACCGACCCTGAAAATGGTTGAAACTGGGGGAGAAAAGGAGGGGAGCGCAGACGCCAACTAAGTACAGAACTCACCGCTCTCTTGCTTCCTGACTGCAGATGCAGCACGACTAGCCATCTCACCTTCCCTGGCACAACCATGCCTCTCTAACTATGAGCCAAAATAAACCTACCTTCCTTCCCTCCTTCCTTACCTTCCTTCTGTAGCTCCTGTCAAAAATGTCATGGCAGTGAGAAAAACTGACAGACCAAGTTTAAAATACATTAAATAAATATCCACTACCAGAATATATAGAGGTACCCGACTGTATAAATCAAATGTATTCTTGTTGATGCTGTTATCAGGAACCCCAATTACCATGGTTTAACTCAACTCACTAGAGTTGGAATTCTCTTCTGGGGCTAAATAAATTTAAAGACCTCTGAGATCAACCTTTTTTATCATTTAATCCATGAAAAATCTTTGGAAGTAACATGGGCCTAATAGCAGTACAGTTCCTTAAAACATGGCTCAAACAGCATGAATTGCTTAAAATTTCATCTATGAAAGGCTCTGCATAGCATCTAGTATAATCCATTCAAATGGAGTATTTTAAATTGCTTATTCAATGAACTTTACACATATTCTACTCTTTTATAAAACCCTGCGCTTCAAAAGATCTCTAACATGGCAACTAACCATCTAAACAAAACTGAATCAAATTTTTAATTTCCAAACCTTCCATTATGATCAATAAAGAAAAAGAGCACTGGAATCCTTACTTTCCGCCTGGAGATGGAGTTACAACTACGCAGAAGAACACATGGCTGGCTGTACATGAAATACCAGTCATGTCCAGTCAGAGGGCACCTCATGTCTCCATACCACCAACCTCGCTTATTACCTCTTTAATTTTTTCCCTTTTTTTGCTGATCTCTGTGTCTTCTGGGTCCCCACCACTGACCCCAACACGCTGTGGGACAGGGACAGGTGGGAGTACCCTGGTCTCTTTTGTCTTCATTGCTTGGGCTACTTTATTTTTCTCTGTCTGAATTTCTGCATGGATTTCCTCTCTTGACTTTCTTAATTTTTCTTTTGCTTCTTCCAGGGCTTTCTCATGATCAGCCCTAATCTTATTTCTCAGACGCTCTTCTTCTTCCCTGGGAAATAAAAATAAATTAATTTTTTAAAAAAAGGTCAGAATACTCAACACCCTAAATTTCTCCTATTAAACTGTAGTGCTTGTTTTCTAGTCCCCCACATTAAAAGATAAAAATTATCAGTGACAGGAAGTCATCTGCTCAAAGAATAGGATAAATTTACACTTAATGATATGAGAAGGAAAATATATTCTAGATGCTGAGTAAATATTATCATGAAAAGAGCCTAGGAAAAAAATTCTAATTCCACAACAGAGAAGTGAGAAATTACAACCAGTAACTTGAAGGTATCCATGGAAAGAGGGCAAGGGTGAGGGCAAGGAGAACAATAGGGACCAGTGAAAAGGGACCGAAGGTCAAGCAGTGGCATTGAATAACAGAGAGGAGACAAAAACATGAACCTAGGACCAAGGGAAGAGATGGGATATTAGAGATGGGAAACTTTCATTTATTTAGTACAGCACATGCTGCTGAAACTACTTTGCAAATGGCCAAGATTTAATAATATGATGATTCCCAACAGATGAAGATTAATTAAAACTCTCTTCAGCTTTTCTTAAAAATAAAAGTTCTAATTTAGTTAGTGGTGAATACAGTGTTTCTTATCCTAAATAACTGAGACCATAAATGTTTCAGATTTCAGTTCATGGGTTTTTAAAACTCTGGTTGTGTTTCCCCACTCCTAACTGCCTGTCATAGAAGGGCAAATGCTATTCCAGACATGTGAAGTGTGTAGAAAAGGCAAAACAAAAAACAAAAAAAAACAAAAAAACTATGAAGCTGCAAAGTAAACTATTGGTATCCAAGGACTGCAGTGGGGGTGATAAAGTCACTGTTTTATGGGTTCAGAGTTTCTGTTACTAGCATAATAAGAGGTCTAGAGGTAGAAGAGAGAGATAGCTGTACAGCATTATGAATGTGCCTAATGCCACTGTACTTCAAGACGGGTAACAGGATAAAGTGTTATACATCCTTTACTGTAATTTTTAAACTGGAAGAAAAGACTATTCAAATATTCAAATATTTAAATCAGCCTTATTCATAATAAGCACAAACTAGAAAAATCCAGATGTCTTTCAATAGATGTTTAAACAGAAGACAGACACACAGACAGACACACACACACACACACACACACACACACACACACACACACACACAGTGCAATGCTACCTTATTAAAATAAAAGAGAATTGTGGATGCCCAATGTGAAAAAATTTAAAAAATCATAATCCATCTATGCCAATCAAATCTTTCCCATCTGTCCATAGCTACAGGTAGCCACATAACCCTAATTTAATAATTAAGAAAAACAGGGTTCTATCAGGAAATCTTTTTCTCTATAGATTAAGAAATGGACAAGGCCAGCCAATAAAAACTGCCTTTTGGCTGCCCCAACTATTCATTCTTCTCTTTAAACAGCTACAACCATGAGACAATCAGCATGAGAACACACTGCCATGGTGGACCAAAGAGAAAAGAAAAAGGGAGGTTCTGCTGGAGCCCTCAACTACCTGCCCCAGATTTCAGATTCTGTGAAGTTGCTACCAGTTGGGCATTCTGCCACTTTGAGCTAGAGTCTCCCCAACTCGTTGGAAAAACAGCCATACACACATGTTCAGAAAAGCAGGTGGTCTAGTGGTTCTTTCAAGGGCAGTTTCTGTCTTCCAGACAAGTACTAAGTCTCAAGAAGGAAGGTTGGGTCCAACATCCTCTGCTTTAACAAGCCACCTGTCTTCAATAAGCCAATTAAAGAAACGTATTTAGTACAAAGATAGTGATCCAGGAACAACCTCCTCAAGTCCGTTGTAATGTGGCCACATTAAATGAATTTCCTTTTTCTTCCTTTCGTTTTTTTTTTTTTTGTTTGTTTGTTTTTTCTTTTTTGTTTTTTTTTGTTTGTTTTTTTTTGTTTTTTGACTGGGGACGTTTTAACACTCAAGATGAGTCATGGATATTGTTTGCTACTTTAGCCATTCTTTTTTTTTTTTAACTTTATTTTAAAAAACAAAGATAAAAGAAAAAAAATTTAAACATTTTTGCATAAATGTATACAAATACAATTGTGCCAGTGCTTGGCTTTTTTTTTTTTTTTCTTTTTTTTTTTTTAAGGTTTGATACTCTGCATTAAGGTCTTACTAGTTACAATGAGCAAAAAGTACATGTAAAACAGGGTGTAACCCGGAACTAGTCAACGTTTTCTTGGTGTGTAAGGATTGAGCATGACGTTTTTGTTTGTTTGTTTGTTTTCTTTTCTTTTTTTCTTGAACTTCACACAGTCTGTGAGTTGTTTCTGGGGCAGTCCGAGCCTCTGGGGTTAGCATCCCACTATCAGTGACCCTTTCGTTATTAAATAGGCTTTTAGTTGGCTTGTAAAGGATGTGTGACCAAACTTGTTGGGCACAGTATGTAACCACTAAGCTCAGTAACAGCTTCCGGCATGGCAACTGCCTCACTAACTGCTGAGTACCACTTAGAAGCCCACCATGTTTGCAAAGGCTCACAGGCATAACTGTAAAGCATCTTCCCCCACCACCGAACCTCTGCAAACAGGCATTATACACTAATCTAGAGTCAGCACTGAAATGAATGGCATGGGATACAGGTGACAATAAATCCCAGCTGTCTTTTCAAAGCTTCTCAATGAATGAAGAGCATTTTACAGGGCCTGAGCTTTGTGAAAGAAATGTCTAACACATTTCCAAAAATTACTTAGTGATAGTCTCCTTATTCTCCAAAGCCCTTTCAGCAAGACAGAACATACTAACCAAGGACATCTCTCTGACTATGCCATCAGTGAGTCCTGTGGTATCTTCATTAGCAGACTGACAATAAACATACACCACCTCTCTGAGTCCCTTTTCTCAGGAGGACAGAAAGTCTCGGCCAAGCACACATAATTACTAGAAGAGATGAAAGGCTCCTCAGCTCAGAGTCCAGAGAAGTCCTAAAGTGGGTTCCTTCATTCCCTTCATGCTTTACCTTCTCATTACTCCTCACTCCACACAACTAGCCAGTTACACAGCTAAGTGATGACTACAACACCTTGTTACTGTCCTTTGGGACCTGCACTCTTACACCTTTTCAGCTTCCTTAAACAGGAAGAAAGGAACAAATTCTGAGAAAGACTGTAGAAATGTAAAAGGTACCAAATCATCCTAAAACAAGGCCTAAATCTTTAAAGGCAAAAGTTTCCATAAGTATGTGGTTTTGTTTCTGGGTCTTCAATTCTATGCCACTGATCAATCTGTCTGTCTGTCTCTGTATGAATACCATGCAGTTTTTATCACTATTGCTCTGTAGTATAAGCTTGAGGTCAAAGATGGTGATTTCCCCAGAAGTTCTTTTATGGTTAAGAATTGTTTTTGCAACTATGAAATACCTTGGTGTGACTCTAACTAGGCAAGTAAAGGACCTGTATGACAAGAACTTCAAACCTATAAAGAAGGAAATCGAGGAAGATCTCAGAAAATGAAAAGATCTCCCATGCTCATGGAGTGAAGAATCAACATTTTAAAAATGGCCATCTTACCAAAAGCAATCTACAGATTCAATGCAATCCCCATCAAAATTCCAACCCAGTTCTTCATTGAGTTGGAAAGAGCAATGTGCAATTTCATCTGGAATAACAAAAGACCTGGAATAGCAAAATCCATCCTCAACAAGAAAACATCTGCTGGAATCACTATCCCTGACCTCAAGCTATATTACAAGGAAATTGTGCTAAAAACTGCATGGTACTGGTACAGAAATAGGCACGTGGATCAATGGAATAGAATAGAAGATCCAGAAATGAGCCCTCACATATATGGTCACCTGATTTTTGACAAAGGAGCTGTAAACATTCAATGGAAAAAGGACAGCCTATTCAACAAATGGTGTTGGTCCAACTGGCACTCAGCATGCAGAAGAATAAAAATAAACCCTTTCTTATCTCCTTGTACAAAGCACAAGTGTAAGTGGATCAAAGATCTCCAATTTAAACCAGGTACACTAAAACTATTAGATGAAAAAGTAGGGAAAACATTAGAACACATAGGCACAGGAGAAAATTTCCTGAACAAAACACCAATGGCTCATGCTCTAAGGTCAAAGATTGACAAATGGGACTTAATGAGATTGCAAAGTTTCTGTAAGGCTAAGGACACTGTCAAGAAAACAAAACAGCAACCAACAGAGTGGGAAAAGATCTTTACCAACCCCACATCAGATAGAGGCCTAATATCCAAGGTATATCAAAAAGCTAGACACCAGAGAATCAAACAACCCTATTAAAAAATGGGGTACAGAGCTAAACAAAAAGTTCTCAATTGAGGAATATCAAATGGCTGAGAAACATCTAAGGAAGTGCTTGACATCCTTAGCTATCAGAGAAATGCAAATCAAAACAACCCTGAGATTCCACCTCACACCAGTCAGATTGGCCAAGATCCAAAACTCAGATGACAGCAGATACTGGCGAGGATGTGGAGAAAGAGGAACACTTCTCCACTGCTGGTGGGATTGTAAACTGATACAACCACTCTGGAAATCAGTCTGGCGATTCCTCAGAAAAATGGACATAGTACTACCTGAAAATCCAGCTATTCCACTTCTGGGCATATACCCCAGAGATACTCCAATATACAACAAAGATGCATGCACCACAATGTTCATAGCAGCTCTTATTTATAATAGCCAGAAGCTGGAAAGAACCCAGATGTCCTTCAGAAGATGAATGGATACAAAAATTGTGGTACATATACACAATGGAATACTACTCAGCCACCAGAAACAATGACTTAACCAAATTCTTAAGAAAATGGATGTATCTAGAGAATATCATCCTGAGTGAGATAACCCAGTCACAAAAGAACAGACATAATATGCAGTCACTGATAATGGGATACTAACCCCAGAAAGCTGTGAACACCCCAGAAACAACTCACAGACTGTATGAAGTTCAAGAAAAAAAAAGAAGAAGAAAGAAAAAAAAGAAAAAACCATTATGCTCAATCCTTACACACCAAGAAAACTTTGACTAATTCCAGGTTACATCGTGTTTTACGTGTACTTTATGCTCATTGTAACTAGTAAGACCTTAATGCACACTATCAAACCTTTGAAAAAAAAAAAAAAAAGAGCCAAGCAATGACAAAAATATATTAGTATACTTTAATGCAAAAATGCTTAAAATTTGTTCATTTATCTTTGTTCTTTAAAATAAAGTTGTTCAAAAAGAAAGGAATTGTTTTTGCTGTCTTGAATTTTTTTGTTTCTCTATATAAAATTGAGAATTGCTCTTTCCATGTCTTTGAAGAATTATGTTGGAATTTTAACAGGGATTGTGCTGAATCTGTAGATTGCTTTTGGTAGGATGGCTAATTTTACTATGCTAATCCCACCAATCCATGAGCATGGGAGATCTCTCCATTTTCTGAGGTCTTCTTCACTTTCTTGAAAGACCTGAAGTTCTTGTCATACAGATCTTTCACTTGTTTGGTTAGAGTTACCACAAAATATTTTATATTATTTGTGACTATTGTGAATGGTGTTGTTTCCCTGTTTTCTAAGCCCATTTATCATTTGTATAAAGGAAAGCTACTGAGTTGAGTTAATTTTATATCGATCCACTTTGCTGAAGTTGTTTACCAGCTGTAGAAGTTCTCTGGTAGAATTTTTGGGGTTGATCATAACATCTATAAATAGTGATACCTTGACTTCTTCTTTGCCAATTTGTATCTCCTTGATCTCCTTTTGTTGTCTTATTGCTCTAACTAGAACTTGATCTTTGACAAAGAAGCCAAAAATATAATATGAAAAAAAGAAAGCATCTTCAATAAATGGTGCTGGTCTAATTGGCAGTATGTAGAAAAATGGAAATAGACCCATATTTGTCACCTTGCACAAAGTTCCAGTCCAAGTGGATCAAGGAAAGCAACATAAAACCAGATAAACTGAATCTAATAGAAGAGAAAGTGGGAAAGAACCTTGAACTCATTGGCACATGGGGGTAGGGAGGATTTTCTAAACAGAACTCCAATGGCTCAGGCTCTAAGATCAAGAATTGATAAATGGGACCTCATGAAACTAAAAAGCTTCTGTAAAGCAAACAACAGTCAATAGGAAAAATCAGCAACCTACAGATTAGGAAAAAATCTTCACTAACCCCACATCCAATAGAGGGCTAAAATCCAAAATATATAAAGAACTCAAGAAGCAAACCACCAAAAAGCAAAACAACCAATCAAAAAATGGGATATAGAACTAAACAGAGAATTCACAATAGAGGAATCCCAAATGTCCAAGAAACACAGAAGTGTTCAAAGTCCTTTGTCATCAGGGAAATGCAAATAAAAATGACCCTGAGATTCCACCTTACTCCAATTAGAATGATTAAGATCAAAAACTCAGGTGACAGCACATGATGACGAGAATGTGGAGAAAGAGCAACACTCCTCTACTGCTGGTGGAGTTGCAAACTGGTACAACCACTCTGGAAATCAATCTGGAGTTTCCTCAGAAAACTGGAGATAGATCTACCTAAAGACCCAGTTATACCACTCTTGGACATATACCCAAAAGATGCCCTACCATACCACAGGGGCACGAGCTCCACTATGTTCACAGTGGCCTTATCAGTGATATCCAGAAGCTGGAAACATCCCAGATGCCCCACATCAGAAGAATGTGGTTCATTTACACAATGGAATACTATTTTGGCTATTAAGAACAAGGATATTATGACTTTTGCCAGCAAATAGATGGAACTAGAAAATATCATCCTTGGTGAGGTAACTCAAACCCAAAAGGTCATACATGGTATATGGTATATACACACTAGCGTGGGGATATTAGCCCAAAAAAAGTACAGAATACCCAGGATACACTCCACAGAACTCAGAGGTTAACAAGCCAAAAGGCCAGAGTGAGGATGTTTCACTCCCACTGGGAGGGAAAAGAAAGCAATCGCAGGAAGCAGAGGGAGGGAGGGAGGGACCTCAGTGGAAGATGGGAAGAGAAAAGGGGGAACATGATCTGGTATTGGGAGGCACAGAAGCCCTGCAGGACAGCAGAATGAATGGACATATGCAATGAGAGGGTGAGGGTGGGGGAGTGGGGAGACCCTCTAGAATGTACCAGAGACCTGGGAGGTGAGAGATGTTCAGGATTCAATGATTCAAGATTAGATGAAATACCCAACAGTAGGGAGAGGGAATTTGTAGAGTCCACCTCCAGTAGAAAGACAGGGTATCAAGTGGAGGGACAGGGTTGCCATCCCAGTCAAAAACTCTGACCCAAAATTTTTCCTGTCTAAAAGAACTGCAGGGACAAAAAACTGGAAAAGAAACTGAGGGAAAAATGGTTCAGTGACTGGTCCAACATGGGATCCATCTCAAGGGGAGGCCCCAAGACCTAACACTATTACAGATTGTCTTAGGGTTCTACTGCTGTGAACAGACACCATAACCAAGACAACTCTTTTAAGAACAACGTTTAATTAATTGTTCAGAGGTTCAGTCCCTTATCACCAAGGTGGGAACATGGCATGTCACACTGATGCTATGGTTTGCTTACACACAGGAGCCTAGCATGGCTGTCCTCTGAGAGGCCCAACAAGCAGCTGACTGAGACAGATGCAGATACTTACACCCAACCAATGGACTGAAGTCAGGAACCCCTGTGGTTGAATTGGGGAAAGGCTAGAAGAAGCTGAGAAGCAGAGTGAGCCCATAGGAAGACCAGCAGTCTGAACTAACCTGGACCCCTGAGATCATCAGTCAAACACTAAGTCACCAACCAGGCAGCATACACTAGCAGGTCCGATGCCCCTGACACATATACAGCAGAGGATTGCCTAGTATGACTTCAACAAGAAAAGAAACACCTAACCATAGAGAGGCCCCAGGGAATGGGGAGGCATGGCTAGGGCAGGGGGGGAACATCCTCTTGGGAACAGAAGGGGAGAAAGAATGGGGTAAAGAACTATTGAAGGGAGATTTCTTCCTTCAGGTTCATTCTGCTTAAGAGAACCGATGAGTGATTTCAAGTTGCTCCGTTGATTGCGGAGGAGCAAAATAGAGGCAAGCCCAATTGGGAGTATCTAAATGAAGATTTACATGTAATCACTGTGGAAGATGCTCAGAACAGAGCAGAAATAAAGCTGAAGAGAGCGGTTGAAGAAGGGAAGAAGTTACTGGTACCTGCAGCTGAAGGAGAAGACAGCCTGAAGAAGATGCAGCTGATGGAGCTTGCAATTCTGAATGGCACCTACAGAGACGCCAACATTAAATCACCAGCCCTTGCCTTTTCTCTTGCAGCAACTGCCCAGGCTGCTCCAAGGATCATCACTGGGCCCGCGCCTGTCCTCCCACCAGCTGGCCCTACCATAATGCCTTTGATCAGACAAATACAGACCGCTGTCATGCCAAACGGAACTCCTCACCCAACTGCTGCAATAGTCCCTCCAGGGCCTGAAGCTGGGTTAATCTACACACCCTATGAATACCCTTACACGTTGGCACCAGCTACATCAATCCTTGAGTACCCCATTGAACCCAGTGGTGTGTTAGGTGCGGTGGCTACTAAAGTTCGAAGGCACGATATGCGTGTCCATCCTTACCAAAGGATTGTGACCGCAGACCGAGCCGCCACCCGCAACTAACCTATGACCTTCTGACCTCTGAACTCTTCACCCAATGATGACCTGACCATGCCTGCCTGCTGATCAGTTAACTGGTAATCGCCTTTGCTTGCCTGTCCTCAGTGCAGTGAGCTGAGGCACTTGTCCGTTCGTCTTACCATCTAACCAAACAAAAGACAAAGAAATTGTCCTCCAACTCAGCTTTTCCCCCCGTTTGGGTGAAAGTGGTTCTAGAACCTGCACTGAATAGTAGTAAAGCAATAAGGCCCGATTCATCCCACAGCACTGATCATCTCTCAATGCCCCGCCCCCAAGCGAACGGTAAGAAGGCCTCTCTTAAGAAGGGGAGACAGATGGCCCTAACTACTCAGTGACAGAGGCAGTTACTGTGAGAGACTTGTAGGAATCTTTTTCTTCTCCTAGCGAAGTCAAAGCTCTCTCTCTGAATGTACTGTGTGACAATGCATCATGCATGAACCTTCGGTCAGGGATGTCATTGGGGAAGTGACTTCAAAAGTATTCAAAATTTGACATGCTGTTTGTTTAGTCACTACAGTGCCCTCAAAGGGCAGACATTGCAGCCTTTTTATATTGCCTGCCAAAATTTGAAGTATTAGAACAAAGTGTGCCATGAGAGAAAAACTTAAGGAGTTTTGAAAAGTAATGCAAAGAACAAAACTACAACACTATTTTTAAAAAGTTGAGTATCTGAGTTAAAATTTCCAAATCTTTATTTTACACCACCTTAAAATTATATGAGAACAAGGTACATGCATTATATGTCACATTACTGGGCAAACTGTTCAAATATTTTTTTAAACCTCCCTGTATAGAAAATATCATTAAGGATGTAAAAGCCATGCTTGCCTATTTGCTGTATACATGTAATGAAATTGTAGATAAAGTGTAGTGCATTGAAACAAATGAACAAAAAGTAGATACTTTTACTATACAAGGGTGCTGGTGCAGAAAAAAATATATATATATTTGGAAATGTAGCATTTTATACTTTCAAGTGTTATAAAAAAAAAAGAAAAAGAACAAAGAAACCCTTTATTTCATTAAATGATTTTTTCTGGTGGTTGTTAAGAAACAAAAGACCAAAAGAGCCTTTTTGTCTTTCTTTTATTTTTTTAAGTATTGGAATAAGTCTAAAGAAAAAGAAAGTGCCTTATTTTCCTTCATGGTCATTTAGTCAAGTGTCCTGTAAGATCAGCTCCTCCCTCAGAATAAAGTTACTGCATGTTCCTCCCTCGCCCAGTATGTGAAAGGAGATATGAGGAGAGATGAATGAGTTGATGGTCTATAAGATTTGTGTCACGTTATCTTGATGCCAGTTTGCCAAATCTGATACTGTGAAAAAAATTTGATAGCTTTTCTAATGTCTGACTAGTAAATTTTAAAATGTCATTCTTTTACAAATCATAATTGAGTACTTTTGGTTATTACTGTCTTCAGTGTTAGCCCAAGGAATTCTGAGGTTTAGAAAAAAATTATGTGAGATCTGAACATCAGTTTACAGAGAAAATTAAATTAGAGCTTTATTTTATTTGGAGAAGAGGGACACAATGGATTTTTTTCTTACCAATTAGAAATAATCATCATGCCTAAAACTTTTTCACAAAAATGAATCTTTGAAATTTTTTATTGTTGGAAAAGTGTAAGTAACCTAAATGTAATCAGCTCTCTTACATAGTCCATCTCTGCTGGCGTTATTAACTGTTCCTAAACACACCCTTTTAACAAAGGAATGAGGAAAGCCTGTGTATCACAGTCACAGTGAATGCTCAGCTCCATTCCTTTCCTCTTCAGTTTCTCGAAAGTCAAATAGTTTTGTAGCTGAAGCAGTTTATATGCAAAGCCTGAGTTTAATAAGTCATTAACTGCTCAGTACCAGATGTGGCAAATCTCCAGTGATTGTGAACTCCTGGCCCATCAACTCATGCCCTCTTCCATACCTTCATGGCTTCACAGTCAAGGTCAGCAGGAAGCTCATTGGTCACCTTCATGGTGACCTCCCCATTATTCTGTCTCACTCGGAACCATTTTCAGTTTATTTACTATTCAATAGACAGTCCTTGTTTTGTACTCAGCTAGCTTTGGTTAATGTACCACTGCTTTGTCTTTCTGTTACACATGTGGTGGTTTTGATTTATTTACAATATATGCTGTGCCATTTTGATTTCTGATTTTGGTTGGTTGGTTAAATAAATATGCGACACTCAGAACACTTGAGGTGATAGTTTAAAAAACATGAAACAGTACCACTATTTGATCCAGTCTCATCTCAGCTGTGTTATACCTGGACATTTTAGATGTTTATCAAAGGTCTTTTATGGGGAAGAAAGTAAATGTGTAAACCAACAGACGTGTGACGTTTATGAGTAATGCTGGCTCTGAACAAACTTTTGAAAACTTAGTTGACAGTGTTTTGAGTCAACTGAAAAAAAGCATGACTTTTGGAATCTCTGAATGCCTTGGTTCTCAGTATTATCACTCTATTGAATTTTTTTTTCTTATTAAAGTATGTAGTTTTTAAGACTTTTTTCCTGACAGTATTATGTAATTTTTTAGCGTGGGTAGATGGGAGTGTCGCTTGTATGTTACCATACAGCTGACATGTATTTTTTGTCTATTCTTTATTATCTTAGTAGTTTATGCTATGTATGTAGTACCATAACCAACCTATTGCCTATGAGAAACATGTAAGATAATGTATTTACAGCCATTGTTACAAGTTTATAATGTATTTTTCTATCTTGTTTTATATGTATGTTATATAACACTCAAAAGAATTTTTTTCTTGATTGAGAAAAGGATACAAAATGCAAAATCCACAATTTTGATAACTGAAAATTGCCAATTGTTTTGCAGTACTTTATTATATTGGGTGTCTTGTCTTTCTTGGGCTTTTAGTTAGCTGATGAATGAATACATTAGACACTTCTGGGTTTTAGTTGGGATTAAACATAGCTTGCATTTTAATTCTTTGGTTCTTTGCTGTTTCTATTAACCCATAGCATTATTTTAATAAATGTTATAATACCAACCTAAAAAAAAAAAAAGAACTATTGAAGGGAGACCAAGAAGTAGGTAATGACTGGACTGTAAAAAATAAATAAATAATACGTTTTTTAAAAATGCAAGAGTAGCAGAAAAGGTGCCTAATAGTCCCTATAGTCCTCTAACCATATGTCTATAACAACACTCATATTTGCACAAACCTTCAGTTTCTAAGGCCACCATTAAAGACTATAATTCTTCAATTCTTTGTGTGGTACCTGAAAATCCCTGGGAACAGCAGCTCTTAATCCAAGTAGGTCCCTAAACAAGTAGACATAAGAAGATGCTACATGCATAGGACATGTGTTTGTTTCTAGACGGCTTGAAAACACAAAAACCTCCAGAAATAGATGAACCAACCTCAAACTCCCAGAATACCCGAATTTAGAGCCTACTACAGTTCAACAACCTTGTTACGGTCTCAAGGGTTTCTTCTCTTGAAACACGGCCTCCCACAGAGCACCAGCTGAGCAGGCCTCCAAGTAAAAGTCTTTCTTCAAGACCTGAGCCAAAAGGCACAAGGAAAGAGAATAAAATTCCTGAATTGGTCTCTTTCTTAGACCAACAGCTTTAGACCATGTACAAAAACTAAAACATCTTTCAGAAAGTGTGACTGAATTGTGCATGTGATATGAAATCAAAGAACGTATGCAAATATAAAATTAGTTTTATTAGCTTAGCAAAAGAAAAATTCTTATCTCTAACCCAAACCCCCAAACAGTGTTTGTAACTGTTTCTCTGAAGCCTTCACTGAACAATCCAAACTAGAATAGTGGGTTCCATCCCGAAAACTCACATTTTTGTCAGTCTTCATCCTAATAAATAGCCCTCTTGCCATCTACATGAAATCCAGTAGAAACTCTCATTTTACTCCCTAAATATTTCTCAACTCTGTCTAGAAAAAAGTTCTAATTCTACAACAGAGAACTGAGAACATGGCAGAAAAGCTTTCTGTAATCATACACTACATCACCCTCACTTACAACACTTCATTTACCTCCTCCATATAAATCAAGGAATTTTACTGTCGCTACTAAAACAAGACCTACCTAATATGTCTCTCTTATTCTCTGCAGATTCTACTTGCACATACATCCTTTGTGTTCAGCTACACTCCTTGTGGTTCCCTAAAAACCTCCACTGACAGCTTCTTACACATGTTATTTCCCTCTTTTTAAAACACTCTTAAATTCTTTCTTTGCCTGTAAGCCATAGGTCAATTATAATTTCAAGTAACTCCTAGACTAGGAAGTTTCTGTAACACTGTCTCATGGCATCATGATCCTTTCATTGTACCATGATATGAGATTTTGTGATTAAATATCTTATCTAATATGACAAAAACCCATTATGTTCAGAGGTTTTGGTTTCTGTTCAAATCTGTCATGGAAAGCTCACCACAACAGGCAGATAACAGAGGCTCAAAAGAAATAAGGCAAACAAGTTCCAAGTCCTACCCAAAGTGCTGAAATATAGTCAAAGGGCTGCCTATAACAATTGTCTTTAAAGCAAACTTGCCAAATTCACCCTCAAACCCATGTTAAAACTCCTGAGGTAGTTAGTAACAGAACAGCTAGCTGTCAATAATATTGTCAAGTATTAGCTTCCAATATTTTACTTTATTAGCTAAATGTTAGATACAATTGCTCAGCCACAAGTGAAGTACATTTGAAAGCAACACGTGGGAATTGATAATTTACATAATTTTTATAATTAGTTTTAAAAATAAAAATTTGAACTCCTTAAATTTTAGCGTTTTAGAGAAAAACATTAGAAAAAAGGATAATACATCATAACTGGAGTTCTTTCTGAAATATTAAGAACTCTAGAAAATTCTACCAATAAAATTTGCCCACTAATAGATTTTTTTAAAAAATCAAATCATCCATTAGAAGTGGGAAAAAAACAAAATTCAATATCCATTTATGATGGCTGTACCTCATATCAAAGCAGAAAAAAAGAGAACAACCAAATAAAAGATACTTTCCAAAGGTAAATATAATTCTTGTCACTCAATATTATCATTCTGAAACTATGAAAGCTTTTCCTTCAAGATGAGTGAACAAAATGCTATCACAGCTTCTACCTGACTGCAGTGGGAAACTGTCAGCAGCAAAAACTAAACAAGAGATGAAAAAAAAATGAGGGCTGGAGAGATGGCTCAGTGGTTAAGAGCACTGACTGCTCTTCCAAAGGAACTGAGTTCAATTCCCGGTGACCACATGGTGACTCACAACCATCTGTAATGAGATCCAATGTCTTCTTCTAGTGTGTCTGAAGACAGCTACAGTGTACTCACATACATTAAATAAATAAATCTTTTTAAAAAAAAAAGAAAAGAAAAGAAGAATGACGAGAAAGACGAAAAACAATCTTCTGTCACAGGCACAAGTCTATAGGAACCTACAAACCACTACAGTAAGAGTGCAGCAAGGAGGGGAGCCGCCAACCAACGCTCAGCAAACACTCTCCTTCCATCACAGCCTCTGCTCCCATCTTTCCAGACTCTAAGCCTTCCAACTTCCACTTCATGGTCTCTTCTATGGCAATGTGTTTATTTCCACAGGTGAGCTTGGTAATGACTATTTCCTTGTTAAGATTGACAGCCTTAAAATTTTTAAATTATCTTTGAAACAGCCTTTTTCAACTATCTTGTTTTAATACTAAAGAGAAATTTCATAGAATGTAGGAAAAATAATAAAATAGCTGAGTTCTGTAAATTGCTACTAATGTACAATGCAGACAAGAATTGGTCTAGTAAGTGACTAGAGGACAACTGGCAACTGGTAAATAGTGGAACAACACAACTCAAATTCTACACAATTTGGTGCAACGTGCCTGAAGAAAATTAAGACCTTCTAAAAAGAAATGCCTCACCTTCAACGCCATGACAGAAGAAACTCTCAAACTTGGAGGTGGCCAGGATATAACATGGTGCCAACTACTATAAGGAACTTACAATTCAGTCTAAGATGATTCTCAGTAGCAAATGGATGTAGTCTATCTGCACAGAACAACACTCTCACATGAACAACAAAGAACTTTCTGTATACTATTATGGTAGGCCAAATCATGTCCTTTCTAGTCTACTGATTATGTTAAGAATCAGAGAACAAACAGTACCACTGGGACTCCCCATTCTGTAAGAGTGAATCCTCTGCTTCAGACATATTAATGGAGAAGCCTAATTGTCTCAATACAAGCAATGCTTCAGCCACATGAAAAAGACTTGAGATTTGAAGCCAAGCACTGAGAAATCCACTGAGCCTCAAGCAACAATGCCAAAGCATTGACTACTACATGACGATGCAGCTCATCACCATCAACAGAAACTCGCTGTCTTTCTTCAGATACAATTTGGCTGTTAACTCTTTTCTTCTTATATAATGAACACTTATTGATCCGTCTTACATAAGTCTTAATAGGATCTCATCTTAATAGTAATTTTAGTTCAAATGAATAGGTACCACTCACTAATAAATTCAATGATAATCAGCAAGCATTCCCCAAAAGTAAAGAGTACTTTAATATGCTTGGGTAATACAAACACACACACACATACACACACAGGATTTGCTGATAGGAGTAAATTTGTAAGCAAAGTAAGTACACAATGAGTAAATCACAACAGAGGTAAGACCCAGAAACTGTTACAGAAAACATAAACCACACATAGAAAATGTTAACATTACAGAGTATGACCTGAAAACAGATTTGCATAGAGACAGAGAAAGATGTGATTGTCAAATAGAAATTAAAAGAATGGGAATCTGCCAGCTGAACAAGAAAGCACAGTGTACAGTGGCACAGAAGTGACACAACATACTAGACAAAGTACTTTGTTTATTGTAGCCATAAAAGCAAACCGTGTGGGCTAGAAGGGAACACAATACACTAGGACAGACTGAGTGTAACAAGAGAATGGTGGGGGGGTGAGAGTAGGGATGGCAAAAGCAAAACAGCAGTTACAGTGCATCCTGACTGCAAGGGGAAGATACTAAGAACTTCATTTTCAAACTACACAACTGCACTTAGATCTTACAAGACACTGTCCTCCACACCACAGTGGACTGACAGTCCTGCACTTGTGAACAAAAACATTCTGGCATTCTGTCAGTGAACAACTGAAACAAGTGCACTTTATGTTTGTAACATATATCTCATTAACTAGGCATGATGATGCGTGCCTATAATCTCAGCACTTGGGAAGCAGAGGCAAGAGTGAGCTCTAGGTCAGCCTGAGCTGCCAAGACTCGATCTCAAAAGCAAATACATGGCAGGACGCCTTCACAATGTGCAGCAGCTCCATCAGTATACCACGGTGCATCTCAGAATAAGGATAAAGCTTGTTTCATTCCGTGCACACAACTCAGAGCTCAAGTGCTTGAGTTCACTACAACCTTACTCACTGCTAATCCAACTGTACTTTTCATCTCCTCTGACCCACGATTCAGAAGGTGTCCTTTTCCATACATCTGGAGACTATCCAATACCATCACCTGACCGATGTGTGTTACTTTCACTGAAGCTAAGAGCATACGTCACATGACCCCAGTCATTTTATTAAACACCCCCCTAAAAAAAGGTCTATACTGACATAGCTGCATCTGCATTTAACAGAATGTATATTTTGCTTTTTTTTTTAAGTCTTCACTTTTTATTCTTTGTGCACAAAGACTAGCATGATCTGGTTTCACTGGGTAGGCAGTCAAATAATCCATTCAAGGTGGCTTTGTCCAACTTGATGAAGCCTGTGTCCTTCGCGTACTGCTGGAAGCACTGACGGCGCATGTTCAGCCCATGTTTATGGACCCGACTGTGGCAGTTAGAGCAGACTCGGCAAGAGCGAGAGCCCTGGCTGAACTTCCGCGGGCGACTCCAGTAGAGCTGCTGGTGACCCATCTTGCCTTCAGACGCGCACCGAGGAAAAAGGGTATGTTTTGCTCTTACAGTATTCTACAAATGTCAAGTCAAGTTAACATGGTTTTATGTCCCTACTGATTTTCCTTTTACTTCTACTTTTTAATTTTTTTAAATAATTTTTATTTATATGAATACACTGTAGCTGTCTTCAGACACACCAGAAGAGGGCATCAGATCCCATTACAGGTGGCTATGAACCACCATGTGGTTGCTGGGAATTGAACTCAGGACCTCTGGAAGAGCAGTCAGTGCTCATAACCGCTGAGCCATCTCTCCAGCCCCCCTTTCACCTCTCTTATTGGTTACTGGGTAAAGGGCACTAAAATCATGACAAATTTCCAATGTTAAAAATGAGAAAAGACGCACAACAATCTTACAAACCCCCCCCCCCCCATACACATACACACAACCTCAGTTAAGATGACTTCACTGGAGACTTGTACCAAGGACTTGGGGCAGAATTGCTATCAGCTCTACAGAAGCTTTTGGGAAACTAAAGAAGAAAAACTTAATTCCCTTTATGAGGCCAGTATTGCCTTACCACAAGAATCCAATAAAAGTAGTAAATAAATAAAACTAGTGACCACTGTAACTCATGAACAAAGAAAACCACTTGTAGAATTCAATAGTATACAATGACCAAATGTTTGTTAGCATTCAAAAACCAACCTACTCCTCAACCTAGGACCTCAGCATTACCACACCTTTCCCACTTCACAGTCTTTTCCTACAGTCTCCTTCACTCGCTTCCTGTTGTGGTGAGTTCATGCTCATTCTTTGAAATCCTATCCATCCATTTTAAAACTATCCAAAACTCTACAGACTCTCACATTAGTAGGACTTGGTTTATTTCAGAGTGCCACTTTGGCAACAGAGGCATGCACATCTAAAGGCATCAAACTGACACTAATGTTCTGACAACAGCTTGGCAGTGGTACCCTAGTCTGTTCTGTCTTCAGTAAGGTTCTGTGTACCTGGTTTTGATGCCTATATTCCAAATCTATGTTCTCTAGACAGTGTCAAGTCTGAAAGACACCCAATAACCTTTCAATAAACATTTTTGTTGCATATATCACAGGTAATTTCCAGTATTTGTATTCTCCTGTGGACCTCTGTAATGCAGAATAGTCTAGTAACAACAACTAGGCATTATGAGTCCATTCTCCATTTTTGATAAGACAATTCATTGTAGAATGGAAATTTTTGACCTACTAAAACCCCTGAAAAGTTGAGAGAAGTCCTAGCTACATGTTTAATAGCTGATGGGAACACAGGGAATATAAGAGCTTGGCCACAAAGCCTACAATTGCTATTCACTATTAAGCACTCACAGTCAAGGCACTTTTAGAAATCTCAGAAGAGATCTGGAATGCAGCAAGATGCTCATTTCCATACCCTGTTCTGTAAGGCTGTCTGAGCTGAGAACCGATGTGTTAGTAGCTAGCACATTGCCAACAAGGCTCATCCCATTAGTTTCTCCTGAGAAGTCCTCCTGCTCATCTACCTGGAAAGCAACCATTACCTGAAGAAGATTCATGACTTTATAGGTGAATTCTACTAAGTAGCCAAAAAACTGACATTAATTCTTAAATCTTCAGAGAGAAATACTTCTTCCCTCATTCTATGAGGCAAGTATTACCCTGAAAACCAAGAAAAACAAAGACATCACAAGAAAATACAATGACACAAATATCCCCTAGAAATGCAAGTATAGAAATCCCCAACAAGGGGCTGGAGAGATGGCTTATCAGTTAAGAGCACTGCTATTCTTCCAAAGGTGCTGAGTTCAATTCCAGCAACTACATGTTAGCTCATAACCATCCTTAATAGGATCTGATACCTTCTTCTGGTGTGTCTGAAGGGAAGACATATGCAGATATAGATATGGATATGGATATAGATATATCTTAAGTACTATAAACCTGATCAAGATTTCATGTCTGGGAGGTCATGACAGTGTACTCATATACATAAAATAAATAAATCTTTTTTTAAAAATGTCCTTTAAAAAAAGAAATCCCCAACAAAATTCTAGCAATCTGAATCCTACATCATATTTAATAGATTATACATCATGAATAATTGGGAACTTATTCCAGTAATGCAAAATAAAAATGAATGTAATATAACACATGAGCAACACATGACAAAATGCAACAGCCTTTATAATAAAGTACTCAGCAAACTAGAAAAAGATGCAAACTACAACATGAAGCCCCAGATACAGCATTCAGTGGAGAAGCTATTGTGTGTGCTCAGATAAAATTTCAGCAGGAAAAACAAATAAAAAGCATGCAAAACTGGACAAAACTATGACTATTCACAGATAACATGGGTGTGTATATACCTGAAAAGACAAAATATCTACAGACGTTTAATAAGAAAATCATTTTTAAATATACCAGAAATAATTCAATAAAAGAAATTAAGAACACAATCATATTTCCTTTTTTGTTGTTGTTGTTGATGTGTATTTGTGTATGTGTATGGATGTGTGTTTTTGTTTTGTCTTTTTATTTCAAAACAGGATCTCTCTATGTAGCCCTGGAATCTTAGAATCCATATAGACCAGGCCAGCCTTGAACTCTCGGAGATCCACCTAGATGTGCTTCCCCTGCTTCCAAAGTACTAGGACTTTTAAAGGTGTGTGCCACCATGCCCTGCCAAGAGTACAATCATATTTCTAATAACATATAAAGAGACAATAAAAAAACACCTTTAATAAATTAAAGGTAGCAAAAACACTGAGAATAAAAACCATAAACAATGCAGAAAGAAAGTATGGGAGACCTAAGTAACAGAAAGCTATCACAAATTACAAGGCTTAACAATATCAGGGTGTTAATAGTACCCAAAGCAATCCTCAGCCTTTAAGGTAGTCTCTTACCAAAATTCTGACTGTCTACAGAAATTGAAAAGCCTATCTTCAAAGGAAACAGTGTTTCCTTTCAATGTTTAAAACTGTTTTCAAATTAAAGATGGTAGTTAGTATTATAGCTACAAATGATATTAAGTAAGTCATCACTCTAAAGTGGTTAGTTTCTCATTAAGCAAATTTTGCCTGAATAAAAGTACTTATGAGCTTGGAATTATTAAGGTAAGAAATTTTGAAGAGCACATTAGAAGAACACACTTGATCTAATCTACACTTATCTAAATTACATTATCACAATGAAAATATGTAACTGAGAAACAAATGGAGTATAAGTGGTATCATAAATCTATAGGTAACTCTCAATAAGTGAAAGAGAGAAAACTGGACATTCATATGGAAAACATATGGTGATATGAAAACACATCAGTTCCTCATTTATCATTTACAAAAATCAGCACTAAGTAAATCCTTAGAAATGAAAAGCAAAATTTAAAAACATCAGAATGAAAAGTGTTGGCTGCAACTTCAGGAAAACTTTCTAATATAAAACCCAGAAAGTAAGACAATAAAAGAAAATGCTAATCATTTCAAATCTCACTAAAATTTTAAATTTACATAAAACTAAAGATCTAAAACATAGAAACAAGGGACCTGCCCTCTTTTGCTCCCTGATGCTGTGATAAAATACTGACCAAAGCAACTTGGGGAAGCAAAGGGTTTATCACTCTTAAAGGTTACAGCCTATCTTCGAGGGAAGCCAAGGCAAGAAGAGAAGCAGAGTCCATAGGAACTTACTGATGTGCTCCCTCAGGCTACCTATCCTCTTATACAGTGCTAGCCACCTGTTCAAGGATGACCACCGGGTCAGTGGGCTGGGCCCTCCTACATCCCTGAGGAATGACCAGAGGCCAATCCATGGAGGCAATTCCTCAGTTGAGGTTTTCTCTTCCCAGGTGAGTCTAGTTTGTGTCAAGCTCACAAAAACTCACCAGCAGGGTGCCCACAGCAAGAAGAAATGTTTAACACACTTAACAAAAGAACTCACATAGAATGTATAATTTCTACAAATGTGAAAAAAAGGCAAAAAAAAATGAAGAAAAATCAACATAGTTGAGTGTAGAAGCACATATTTGTCATCCCAGAGACAAGAGGCTGAAGTTAAAGATTCCCTTCCTTGAGCCCAAAAGTTCCAAAGCAGCCAGGACCACAAAGAGATACCTTCTCAAACACAAAAGAAGAGAATGTCAAAGAATACAAAACCTAAGCAACCAAGAAATGTGTTCACAAATATTCTCACTTCTTAAATAATCGAGAAAACACAAACTAACTGTGATCTCATTGGTAAAATGTCCTTTAGTCAAATAATACCAGGGTTTATAAGGACACAGGTTGAAGTGTCAACCCTGGAACTTTAAATGTCACAGGTTATTGAAACAACACTGCAACCCAGTAATTACACATTTTCACCTTGAAGAAAAATAGATGCACTTAATAATACATCCCAAATGTTTCTGCAGAGTAAATGAATCTTTTCTAAAACTCTCTCAACTGAGGAACATGTAACTTCAGAGAATACCTAGGTGGATAATTGAAACAGTGCCACAACATCAATATACACAAATCATAATCACATTGAGAAGTGTGTGAGGCATGTGATGAACATATAAAACCAAGCTCTGACAATGACAATGTCAGCCCAAAACATGGCTTGAGAAAAAGCTTCAGCTGAAATCAGAAATGTTCAGAACCAACAACACTAAATACTGAGTACCCTGACATTTACTGCTACCTGTTCATCTATTATGCATGCCCTTAACTTTTTTCAAAACCAAGACTGATATGGGAGTACTTAACATGAGATATTAAAATACAGTGATATAAAACCATGAAAACTGTTATTTTATTGGTAGTAACTAGAAAGATCTGCAGAAGTTTTAAAAAATATGAAGCCATTATAATTTATTTAATACCACACTAACAAAAATTTAGGTCATTTAACCTGTCATGTGACACCTTCTTCAGGGAACATTCTTCAATATTTCTTTGGATCACTATACAATGCAAACACAAACTTTTCACCTTGTTCTACCTTACTATTGGGGGTCATGAATATACATTTAACAAGTAAATGTACAAACAAAACCACAACACCTACATGTCTATACATTTAAACTACAAAATTAAAATGCTTAACTATATACAGACCCACGCCTGTGTCTGTCCTCTTTTCATACGCTAGAGTCCATTGCTAATCAAAAAGGCTTAGCCATACCTGCTACTTACTTCCAGACAGTCCAGTCCAAACATCAAAATACACAAGTTAATGACACAAAATACATTAGAGAAAACAAAAATAAAAGCAAAAGCAATGGCTAACCTGAACACAAACAACAGCAACTATCCAAATATTAAAGCAGAACCTCACACAGGTAAATGCATTAAGAATGATACTACGATTTGAATGTAAAATCTGGATTTCAGTAGTGTTCACTGTCAAAAATTAATCTTCTGTATTTCACAGTAACCCCCACTACTTAGCATATTACTTGGTACATAATGAAAATGCAAAACGCTTGCTAAATAATAATTCAATAGTAATATCAGTACCACTAAAAAGAAACTAAAAGAGATACAAAAATAATAGTGGGGAGTTTATAAATCTATAAATATCAAAATGCCAAAAGACAAAACAATAACCTATATTATTTCCAGATTACCCTAGTTTCTTAAAAAAACAAAAGAAAGAAAAAAGAAAAATACTGCCTAACTATAAGATTTGCTGAACAGAAGAAAGCAGGTATCTTCAGGGACATTTCTCAATATCAAGGATAGAAAATGATAGTCTTAAATCAGAGGCAATCTGTGCCTCGGAGGCAGTAAAAGCCTTTAAAGGGCCTGGTAACTTGGTCACTCAGACTGTTTTTCCCAAAATCTACCCTCACAGCTTAAATAGTAAATCAAAACATCTGACTGCCAGCACAGCTCTGAAAAGTGACACCTAGAAACGCTTCTGTAAATATATTGAAGTCTTCTTTCAAGATGGCACATACAAACATTGAACAAACTGCTTTACACTAATGAGAAACTAGAACTGTAAAATGGTCATTTCACTTGTTTGCAGCTTTGCTTAAGAATGCTCTGCTCTAGCCCTCCCCATCATGCTCCCTTGAAACAGGGTCTCTCACTGAACCTGGAGTCCTCCGCTTTTGTCTTTTGGTTAGGCTGGCCAGCTGACTATTCCCAATGAGCCTCCGGAATCCACTCCCCACAGCACTGTGGCTACTGGTTCATGGCTACCCCCAGCTTTTACATTGGTTCTGAGAGCTGAACTCAGGTCCTCACACGTATGCCATAATCACTGCTACCGAATGAGCCACCATCTTGGCCCTCATTTTAGTTTATTAAATTTGCATATAGTGTATAATCAAACTAATAAACAAATTTTAGTTACTTTTAAAAAATATAACTTACCTATGTACAAAAATGACACTAATTTCTATCAAATAGAACATATTATCTCATCAGTCTCTGTGTTGTATAAAGTACCACTTATCTGTCAGTTCTCTATGCATAAAATTACTTTTAAATAACATTCATGAGCAAAGCATGATTCAACCAATTCCTTCACTTCAGAAATAAGTACATCGAGGCACAAAAAAAAAAAAAACATTAAAATAGCATATCTTAATAGTAATAAAGACCAAGACTAAAATCAGAGCCTCGATTTCTTGCCTTTGAGTCTAATGCTACTATTAAATTAAACAATAATGCCTTCCTCTGGACATAGAGTATTACAAAGAATGTCCTCTGAAGGAGGTTTTTTAATTAAATAATCTCCACTATAAATTTTATTTCAACAATATTCCAACAAGAACTTTCAGCAAAAATTCAACAGCAAAATAAACATTTCTAGTAGAATTTGCACAAATAGGAAAACCAAAGTAACAAAATCATTTTCTAGTCAAGAAATACATAGACTGAGTTTGAATATTTTAGTAATCTTCAACCAATAGGGAATATAACATGTACATGCATTTTAAATCAATTAATAATTTTTAGTAGATACATAGCTTCTGCAAAAAACTTTCCAAATTTCAGCATGATTTAAACCTTAGAGTGTCAAAATGAGATTACTAAAATCCACTTACAAATCTGATGAGAAAACCAGAGAGGATTAAACACATGAAAACATCATCACATGTTTCTACTATTACCTTTTCAAAAAAAAAAATGAAAATTCAATGCAGAGTAGTTTTTAGATACATTTCAAGGACTAAGTTTGTTCTAGATTTAGCAAATATGAATTATTTTTAATGGTTTTCACTTATTTTGACAGTAGGCCTTAATGCAGCATTGGAAATAAAATATAAAATGACAGGACTGTACTGGGAAAAACAGATAAGTAAGCAACGATTGCATAACCCTTTAAGTAGACCATAACAATGAGAAAACAATCTTTAAAGAGTCTAATAGCAAAAGAGCTAAAGGAGTAATTCAAGCTATTAATAAATAAAATAATAGTAACAAAAACTCTTGAGGATTGAAAAAAACAAGAAAAAATATTAGAAAAAAGTATCTTAAAAACTCCAAGTATTTCAAAAGTACAGATGCACAGATTTACAACAGTCATTATAGAAAATAATATTCTACTTATAAACAGATAATGTACAACCATCATTCTTCTTTGCTAAGCAAAAACTTTTGGTGTTAGGATCTATACTTTCAAACTTTTAAAGTTTATTAAGGTCTGCAAAAGCTTCTGCTGAACCCTTTCCTGTGGGTTCCCTTAGCTCTCCCCAGATCTAACCTGCTATAGGTTCTTTACCCTTAATCCTTGTTCAGGTAGACTTCTGTCAAGTGAACGGCTTTTTTTTCTTTTCTTTTCTTTTCTTTTTTTTTTTTTCTTTTTTTTTTTTTTTTTTTTTTTTTTGTCCCACTGTACTGTTACATGAGTGCTATTCTATATAAACCCAGAGTCCAACATTGACTAAAATGATTGTTACATAGACTGTCCTAAATTATAGATATTCTATCTTTCTTACTAGAAAAGCTACCTGAATATGGACTGAAGAGGCAAACTCTATTTCCTTTGCTTTAAAAAAATAGCTGGTAGCAATTTTAAAATCAGTGACATTTTAAATTCTTAAAAAAGATAACCTTAATCTAACAACATAAATCAATGTCAATATTTTGGAAGGAATATCCTGAGATTATCAATTTGATATTTTAATAAGGAAGTAAATAGAAGAATTAAGAAAAGCACTTTCTAGCCCTAGAACTCCTCTTAACAAAGCCAAAGGAAACATAGCTTTTAGAGTAAATAAACGAGAATTTGAGCAGACTTTATTTCTTTAAAACATTTATATGTTTTAATAACAATAATAATAAATACTGTCCACCTATTATGGCATCTAATACTTAATCTTAAAATATCCAATACAAGAATAAAAAACATCTTGTGGTTTCAAAATGCTAAACTAATAATGTGAAGTTATAGGCATTTTTGCTTCATAGAAAATTAGGCTTTAAATAAGAATATACAAAAGGTTATCCTGTAAATGAGCAGCTCACAGTACACTGTCTCCCAGACTACACTTGTGAAAGAACCAAGAAATGATTTAAAGTGGAGAAAAAAAACCAAAAACCTCAGACCATCAAAAAATCAAAAAAAAAAAAAAAAAAAAAACAATAACCAAGCAGCCATCACAAAGTTAGCATCAGAATCCAGATGCCCTCTTCACTAATCTATAACCTTACTTGGATTTAAAACAACCAGGCCATCCTTAATACTCATCCACCTCCCTAGCAAGTGCCTCTATCTCAGTGAAGAGCCAAATGTGTGCCTAAAACCTGTCAGAACACCCACGAAGTCTAGAGCACTGCCTAAATTGTCCTATATACAGAGCTCTTCACACCCCTTACCTTATCTTCCAATCACCTTCATTACATCTGGGAGAAACTCTTGGTGTATCTGTTCAGAGGCACCAGGAAGAACAGCTACACTCTGTGTGTTGAAGGACTGACTCAGAGACTATCCATACCACCAACTGTATCCTCAACTTGAGAACTGCATAAAAACCTACTCCTCAATACAGTAAGTCTATAAATATAAACTACTTATTCTTCAACTAGAGTTTAAAAAGGTAGTTATTCGTATTCTTATCTAAAGAACAAAATAAGAAAAATGCCACATCTAGTCTGTTGTTCACAAATAAAGTTCATAGTCTGTATTTAATTCCTATTTAAGGAAAGATAAGCAAGACAAACAACCAGGAGTGAAATAGGAGAAAATATATTACAAAGGCCATGGAATATTCAACAGACTTACCAGAAGACAAAACAGCAAATCCTCAAAAGGACCAAAAGCCTTAAGGGATAGGCACTGGATGTTACACTGTATCTATCATTGTTAGTCTGCCCTCTGGGAGGTAGGAAAGTCAATAGTTCAAGGCAAATCTGAGCTACATATCAAGATCTTGTCTGAAAATATAAAATAAACATATTAGGGGTCTAAAGACAAAGAAAATGTATCAAAGAAGGTTTATTAAAAGGCAAGAAAATTAAAAATGCAATACTGTTATTAAATCTGTAACTCTTATACTATACTGGTTCATTTAAATTATGAACTTGATTAAAACAATAAACACTGAGGGCATTAATGAAGCAATCCAGTGTTTGAGTTCCAAAACTTTAACTAGATTGAGGGACCTACCCTAAGGATGGAGAGTACCATCCACTGGCTTGGGTCAGATAAACATGAACAGTCCCTTTCTCTACTTCTTGGTCAGAACCATAAGCCAAGACCCTCCCACATGCCTTCCAGAACCTGAACTCTAAACTAAAAGCCAAAAAGAAACCTTTCTGCCCTTAAGTTGCTTCCTATTGGGTATTTGGCAACAGCAAAGAAAAAGTAACTAATAAAGAAGTTTGGAACTAAGAAGTAGAGCCACTGCTGTGACAGCCTGCCCACATAGTTTAGAGTCCTTGGAACTGGTTTACAGGAGGACATGGGAAGGAAGACTTTGGATCTGCTGGTAGAACTCAGCTTCTTAAAATGTGTGTCAGGAGTACAGATGGAAATGTGTAACTGAATGCAGGAGGCATGAAAACATGGCAGCAGCAAATATTCGATAACCAGAGCTGTAATGAGTCTGGGTGTCTCTAGAGGTGCTCATCCAAGTTCATCACGTGACTCCACTGTAACCCTGATTGTATACACAACGTGGACACTTGATACTGAATGTACCACTATACAATGTCAATAAACTGATTCAAGACCACTGTATGTAATGAGCTGCAATGTTTTATTGTACATGTTTCTCCTTAAACAAAAAGAAAAATAGAAATTCAACTATGAAAGCCAATTCTTCTAGTATTTTAATCAGCAGATATTTGTTTTTCTTTGCATAATAATATTAAAATGTTTGATTTTTTTTTTTTTTTTTTTAGAGATGCTGTGTCAGTTACTGACTTCAATCTATTTTAAAAGTCATTAAATGAATTTTGGTTTGAGGTTATGGCAAAATTTCCAGCAGTTTCTGGAAAGACCTTTAAACAGTGCCTTTTGTGGGCCAGTGGGATGGCTCAGCAGGTGAATGCACTTGCCATCAAGCCTGATCACCCGAGTTTGATCCTCAAAGACCACATGGCGGTAAGAGAAAACTAACTCCCACAAGTTGTCCTCTGACATCCACATGGGCTCCAAATGAGCCCTATGGCATGTGCATATTCAGATACACATACATAGGTACAACAGATAGGTGATAGATAGACAGACAGATAGACAGACAGGTAGGAAGAAAGACAGATACATAGATACATAGATAGATACATAGAGAAGTAGACAGGAAAATACTTTTATACATTTTGTCATTTTATACTAATTTATGTGAAACAGCATTCTCAGCGTTGATGATTATAAAATTAAAATACTAATCAACTGAAAAATGAAGATGTTCTATTTCCTGCATTATCAAATATTTAGCTAAGACTTCTTTTTTTAAAGTGGCCACAGATTTAATTCTTTATGTAAAAATAAACATATCCATATCATTAGTATGCAAACTTGCTTTTGTGCTTAATAAATGGTAAGGTTATATGAAAGCCAAAAAACACTTTTAAAATAAATCTAGTTTACTGTAAATACTTCCTATCTGTTTCAGATAGATAGATGATGGATGGATGGATGGATGGATGGATGGATGGATGGATGGATGGCAAAAGAAGTCAAAATTGGGAAGAGTTTAAGTCCTGGGTGATGCCCTAGAATACTGAAAATGGAACTTAAGAGGCCATTCTGGTGAAAGTACAGAGGAGTAGAAAGCCAATAAAAATGCAGACAGTGAAGTCACAGCTCACAAGGCCTCAGACAGAAATAAAAACTCACCAGGAAACTGAACTAGAGGACATTCATATTGCATTCTGAAAAGAATATAGCTGTGTCTAGCCTGTGTCCAGACAACCTGAGCAAAGCTGAATTCAAAAGTAATGGACTAATTTGTCTAGCTGAGGGAATTTCACTACAGCAGTGTTGAGGCTGTAGCATGGTTACTATACCCACTACTCTGCCCAGATTTATGACAAGGGAGAACAGAAAATTAGGGGAAATGTACAGTTTAGCAAGAAAAGGAACAGGAGTAAACTTCAAGTTCTAGACATGGCAGGCATAGGCAAAGAACTTCAGGTATTAAGGAGATTACAGGATTCAGACAGCTCAGCAGTTAAGAGGATGCATTCCTCTTGCAGAGGGCCTGTATTTAATTCTCAGCACCCATTTCAGTAGGTTCACAATTCCCTCTAACTCTAGAACCAGGGGATCCAACACCTTCCTCTAGCCTCCTTGGGTACCTGCACATATATCCACAAACCTATGTACATAACATAATTAGGAAGTCTAAAAACCATTTTTCTTTAAAAGAGGGGGAATTAAGAGAGCGAGGCAATTAAAGAGAAATCACTCATGTTTTACTAAGACAATTAAAAAGGTCCCTCTGGAGACAAAAGAGACGGGTCAGTGGGGAAAGGCATACAGCCTTATAACCTGGGTTCAAATCTGGAACCCATATGGTGTAAAGAACCTTTCTGTTCTCTAATCTTCACATGTTCACCACAGCATGTATAACACACACACACACACACACACACACACACACACAAAATCTTAAAATATTTTTTAAAGAGAAACATTCCCATTTAGGACAAGACTCCACCCACTGAAGACTAAGCTTCTAAAATGCAAATTCATTTGAAAAGAGCCGGCACTCAAAATGCTGCTGAAGGGGTTTCCTGCTAGAAAATACCTGCTTAGGGAAGTGTCTTCCCAGGTTCAACTGCCAATGCACATAAAGGCCTTGTAAAATAGGGTGCCAGACTACATTTTGACTTGGCATTAAAACTTGGCAGGGTTGTACACACAGTGCTGGCTTCATACACATGCAAAATTAAAAAATTACAGGGTCATGGAGGCCTGTACCAAGGTTCTAGAAATCCACTGAAGCCAGGCAACACAAGGTCAGATGCCCTGCAAGGAAGTTCTAAAAGGCCATTGCATAAAGTTAGGAGGGTGAAGCCTAAGTTACAATAGAAACAAAACCCAGGAAGCTGGAGATGCCAGAACCTGGTATATCTGCCAAAATAACTGCAGGAAAGGCATAGGCCAGCACAAGAAGAAGATAAGTATGCTGTATTGTCGACACAGACTTGGAAGGGAATGACTACCCAACATTGCTGGAGCCCATATGTTATCAAGAACCATGGAGACCAGACATGTAGCTACAGGATTTGGCACTTATCCTGCTTAATTTCAGTCTTGCTTTGGCCCTGTCTTTCATTGCTATGTCATTACTATTTTTAGGAGTATAAATGTCTTTATAATATGCCATTGTATATGAAAATAAATAACTTGCTTTTTTTTTGTTTGTTTGTTGTCAATTTTATGGGATGAGAGAGAGACTTGTAGTTAAGAGATTGCTTTGAGTCTCAAAAGAGATCTTAGATTTTTTTTGAATCGTGTTCAAATTGTTCAGACTCTGAGGACTTCTGAAGTTGGAATGAATGTATTTTGCATTATGAAGCACCCATAAGCCTATAGGGGATGGAGGTAGAATATGAAAACGAAAAAGACGTGTTTGGGTCAGTTAACAAGGACGTAGATTTATGATGGTGAATTTCACTGTCAACTTGATTAAATTAATAAATACCTAGCTCACTAATAAGGCACTGCATCATCCTGCATGACTTGTGTCCCAAAACCTTGACCTTGAGTCAGTGAGAGAATGAAGAAAGAACATATATCCAGACACATGTACAGAAAAGATGGAGTCAGGTAGAGGTGTGCACACGCCGATAGAATAGTAGCTACTACCTCTATAATCCAGAACCTCAGTGACTCCATTTACAGCATATGAGGAGTTGCCTAGCTTCAGCAGGGGGTCTCTGTTGGCAGACAGTCTCCAGCTGTAAACACAGCTTTCATATATCCTGATCACTTATCAGTGAACACTCAAACTTTGCTTTTCTGAACTTGAACCATACAGGAACAAGTTTGCCAGTTTCCCATAGGTCCACTTGGGAGTCCTTGGCAAGACTGGGCTCATGCCAACAACACTCATTCACTCAAGACTTCACTTGCTCAGGGCTTCCTCTACAACTACAAGGCATGCCAGGTGTATCTGTCCAGGGTGTTTCCAGAAACATTTAACTGAGAAAAAGGCACCCACCTAAAGTTGGGGAGCATCATCCAATGGACTAGGTTCAAGGGCTAAATCAAAAGGGAAAAGAAACAAGTCAGCTATGCACTGGAATTCCTCCTTCTGCTTTCTCAGCACTACAGTCCAAGTTGCTCCCACTGACATGTAATGAGCTGCATTCCTCAGCTTTGAGGCAAAATAAATCTTTCTGCCTTTAAGTTACTCCTTATCTAGTATTAGTTATTAGGAAATAACTAATACATGCACTAAAAAGCAATGGTGAATCATAAGCAAAAAACAACAATCATGATGTGAATAAAGAATCTGAGGGTCTGGTTCAGTCATTAAGAGCACAAAGTTCGATTCCCAGCACCCACATCCCAAGAACTCACAAAGGCCTGTAACTCCAGGGCCTATAGCTACAGGGATCTAACACCTTTGGCCTCTGCAAGTAAGTACACAATTACACAGGCATATACCCAGAGAGATGTATTCACACATACACATATATAAAAATAAATATGAAAGAGGAAGGAATACAACACTTCTGTGGGGTTTTATATTTGTTTGGGTTTTTGTTTTGTTTTGTTTTTGAGACACTATATAGCCTTTGGGTAGCCTGGAATTCATTGTGCAAGCCAGGCTAGCCTTGAACTCTCCGAGATCCACCTGCCCCTGCTTCCAAAGTGCTAGTATTAAGCCTCCTCTACACCCACTAAACTCCACACTACTCTAATGTGACTAGTAATGATCACTGTAGGTTCAAAGTGATACATCTACTACACTGTTATATAGCCACCAAATAAAAGCTACAATTCCACTTTAGGTCCTTCCTACTCCAAAACCTACATCTTTTTCCTTATAAGAAAACTACAAGATACCCCAGGCTCTGCCCACAGTGATACCACTTCAGAACCTACCTGTCATGCTGCCAAAACCTCTTACCTCTCAGGAGCCCCTGCTACTCTATTTGTCTGAGGACCCTCCAGAAACTCTCCAGGCTTTGAAGCACATCAAGCTGTTCAAGGCCCAGTATGACGCACCTGTGACCCTCAGCCCCAGCCAGACAGCCAAGGCTGAGGACCCTGCCTTGCAGATCTGATGTCAGTTACCCAGTCACCAGCCACTGCCCAGACTCCCAGTCCTCAGAGGACTAGAGAAATCACAGGGGCTCTTCCAAGGGTAACCCAGGCTCCCTAACCCTGTCCTGAGTATGTGATGGTTTACCAGAGGGACAGGGGCAAGTATATAATTTGTACCTGGCAATCTAATAACATCAGCTCAGACAGACAGACAGACAGACAGAATGAACAAAAGAAAAAAAGAAACACACTAAACACTAAAAATAAACACACATGACTCTAAAGTATTCGGTTTGAACTAATATGATCCTGACTAAAAGATAATTTACAAATATATGTTCAAATGGTTTAAAGAAACACATGGGAGGTCAATCTCATTTGTATAATCATTACATAAGCAATGTCAGTTTCAAAATGAAAGACTGATAAGTGAAAAGAAACTCTCTACACAAGTTAGAAAGATAAACTTTATGTAAACCAGTATTATAGTGCACATTATAACAAATTCCTATTTGTGGTGATTTAAAATCACAAATGTAATTTTTAACTATTAGTGCAATTATTGCTACTATCACCTTGACAGTTGATTAGCACTTTAAAAATGCTTCATAAACATATAAAGTTCATTGAAAAGAAGTTCACTAAAAAGCTACTTAGCAAAAGAGAACATACTAAAATATCCTCAAGCAAATACTAACTTCACATAAAATAATTATTAAATAAAGGCAAAGATCATAATAAAAATAAATAAAGGCATTAATAGGGGAAAAAGACATTTGTATTAATCCAAAACCATACAAACATGAAATTCAGAAGTTACTTTCAACTTCTTCCTCCTACCTTAACTTCTATATTCAGCCAACCACAGGTCTCTAAAACTTAATTCAACTTCATTTCTCACTAATGTATGTTCTCCCACAGTCAGTATTCTGTGTCCTAGACCCTTAAATCTTGGTTTTCCTGAACAAAAGTAATTGGTTTTGTTTTTTAAATTCAAAATGAATTGTTTTCATTTTGCTTCAGTGACTTCCCAACAGCTACTCGGAATGAAGACCAAAATACTTAGCAACAGACCCTTGAGTCCAGCCTGGAGATGCAAACTTAACCACCGGCAGGCTGGGCATTGATTTATTATGTTACTTGACACCTTAAGTGAGTGGCATAAAATGGAGAGCACATGCCTGTCAAGAGGGAGCCAGATTCCGACTGAGTGTTAGCCATCGGAAAATAGACACTGGAGTGTGTTGCTCTGGTCTCAGATTCTTTTAAGAAAACCCAGACATCCTGACTTTCACATGAGTCTCCCACTTTGTGCATGCAGTTAGCTAATTCAAGCTTCTGTAACTAGGGGTAGACAGGAATTGTAAATCCACATCTGCTCTGTCTACTCTTCACCTGGCGCCACAACTACATTGTCCCACAACAGTCACAGGAACAGTTCTTAAGGATGTCAGGCTTTTTCCACTAGGCATTCCCATGCAGCCTGTTTGACCATGCCTCCTCCCATCACTGCTTCATTTACCTTTCTTTTTCTCCGTTTCAGAGCCCTTCTCCCTCAGAGAAACCTTTCTAGTCTCATTTCTCTATCTCTACTCCAAAGGCTAGACAGTTTGGTTGCTCTGAGTACAACTTTTCTAACACCCAAAACCAAAATCACCTATTGCATCATTAAGCCATCCCACACAGGAGGCTCTAGACATACAGTCTGAACAGGAGATTGTTGTTAATAACTTAGTTAGTTAATATCTTAGTAGTTAGAAAATGTTCCTTTTGATAGTAACATTCTGGTGTACTCTTTTTATTTATTGACTGACTGATAAATATTTTATTTAGCAAACTGTACCTTGTTTTTCAGAAACATAAAATACTTAAAGCAAAGTTGGAACTCAAACATTCCAATTCCAAGTGGTAATAACACCAAAATCTTACTGGTAACTGGCTCACACTGTGAATTATACTGAGGACTCTATATGTATTATCTCATTCAGTACAACCGGTAAAGTAGATGCCAATGTCATACAGGGGAAACAATTTGAGCTGATTAAAAGTTAGCTCCAAAAAGCACACAAATTTTAGTTAGTGGAAACTGTAAACTGAGTAACTGCTGAACTAAATCCCAAAAGTACTACACTAACTATGCATTCATAATTATCCCAACAAGTATCGCTTAAACACTGGTAACAGAAATAATGCCCTTGATTTGCCTCCAATTACCTAGTAATGAGGCTCTTTAACCCTGTCCCTAGCATGCACAGGACACACACACACACACACAATTTTTGCCTTCTAAGACAGTACAAACACACAAAATAAGTATTATCATAGTTACAAGTAATTCTATAAAACTATCTTTCTGAATTATTTTTAACCAAGTTCATACTTGCACATTAGTTTCTGTCGTTTTAAATGTACTCCTTGCTCAAAGTAAAACTATTCCAGACTGTTTTAAGTGAAAGGAAGCAACAACATAGAGAAACACAAACTGTTCCTGTCACAGCCATAGTGAGGTAACACAGCTCCTTCACTCCTTCAGCTCCCCACAGGAGTTCTGATTGTTTGGTTCAGCAACCACACGCAACGCCAACACATCATTTCCAACATCTGCTACCCTGACTCTTCCTATCCCAAACTAAAACTGCAGCTCACTGACCTCCCCTTAGCCATCAGATAGCTGTTTCCATCCCAAACTCCAGACCCAGGTGTTCTGAATAACAACAATAAACAGATACACGTTCCTGGACTCCAGAGTTTAAGAATTGTTATTTGTGAGACTTAAGCAGATCTTTTGAATTTGTGCAGTAAAATGCACATATCTACACTTTCACTCAAATGTATTTTAACTTCAGCTAGTTGAAAACTTTTCTTAACTCTCTTAATATAAATTTTAGAGTAATAATTTGCAATTTAAAAACTTCATCCCATACAAAATATACAGGAAGCCCCTTATTAGTACATGACAGCAGAAGGGCAGTAGTACACCACTGCTGTGAAAGCCCTCTGATGCCAGCCCTAAATATGTTTCCCAAGTGCTCATCGTATCATATATACAACCAGGGGAAATAAGGTTTCCAGAAGAACAGCTTTTTTTTCCCAGCATATATTTCCCAGATCAAGTAAGGTTTTTCTCAGTTACAACGCAAAGGGATGTTTTAAAGAAAAAAAAAAAAATCTATAAGTATGTAAGCTGAAAACACCAAAAATCCCAAACTATAGAAAAATGGCATGAAACTGTATTAGAAGTACTTCATAAGGTAAGGCCAAAAGTCAATGAACTACCAAGCAAGTAATTATTAACTCCGCTGACTGGCAAAGTGAGAAAGCCCTCATTACAATACAATAGCGTATTGTCCCAAATATTTAACTTAGGCTCACATTTGAACCTAGGCTTTTTCAAAATCTTCATACTAGGTTAAAACCACTACCAATTTTCTACAGGGGTTCTACCATTTGGAAAAAGCCAATTGCCTCCAAAAGCTCCTTTTAGGTAAAAAAAAAAATCTAGAAATTACTTAAAGGCTGGAAGCAGAGCTTCCATTTCACTTCATCTTGGCTATACCCAGCCAAGGTCTCAGTTCAGATTAACTGGCCAAATTATAGTCGTTAGTGATATACAAACCCCACCTTTTAACATTATTTTTTTTTTTTAAATCAGAGCACAAGCCAGAGATTGGACTTGGTGGGTGAGCAAAGTCTAGCAAGCTGTCAAGATGCAGTGACTTCACACGGTGGCAGAAAGGCTGAAGGCAACGCGTTCTCAATATGCGCACGCAGAATCCCTCCCTGTATCTCCGCTCCCTGCTGTCCAGTCTGACTGAACACTTGGTTTGGCCAGTAAAAACCAAAGAACCCTAGGAGTCCTTCAAGTCTACGTTCTACCCAGTCAGCTCAGACCCAATAACGTTCAACACCCTGATCATTTACTGGAGTGGGGGGGTTGGGGTGGGGGGGAGCGGAGAGAGAGGGGGGGAAGACAAGAAACGAGTAAACTGTACCTTGCTCTCCCAAAGGGGAGTACCAGAATTTGAGAAACAAACGAACCTGTGTCTGTGTTCGTCGGGTCCATGGATCAGGAAGACTCCGGGGTTTTTAGCTCCTTTGCCGGCATCTACGTGAGGAATTAACACATCTTCTAAGCCCAGATCAAAGCGTTTGTGTTTTGAAGAGTCTGGAAGGAAGAAGAATGCCCCAAAACACAGGGTGATGAAGGCACTAAGGATGAGGAGAAGGATAAACTTCTCGGAGAGTCTCAAGGTAGCCCTGTGATGTGGGAAAGAGGGCGGCCCCAGGTTCAGAGGTGGTATCCTACGACCAGACAGGGGCAGCAGCGCTGGGGTAGTCATCGTTTAGGCTCTTGGACGGAATACTTTATAAAGTTCTCATCTTATATCAGAGGTACAACACATCGAACCGTTTCACAAAACCTCGACCAAAAAAAAAAAAAAAAGAATAAACTCAATTTCCCGCCTCTCAAAGGATTGTTGTGCTTTTATTATTATTATTATTATTTACGAGGCCACCTCTTTTCATGCTCTCCGATTACATCCAGAAGCCCGGGTGACCTCCCAAGCGATCGGTTTCTGTCCGGTAAGATCTTCTCGCCATCTGGCTCTCAGTGCCTCACCGGGTGATCGCGAGTCTCCTCTTCATTCCCGAGAGTGGATCGGGCGAGCCACACTGCAGAGAAGCTGCAAGGTGGGTTCTGCCATGCCCGCGCCCCGGCGCGATGCTCAGAGGCGGCTTGCCCACCCCGGTAGGCGCCCAGCGAGACGACGAGTTTGCAGCAGGTCCGTTCCACTCGGTCTCCTCCGGAGCCTCCGCTCCGCTGCTCCCCAGCTTCCAAGCAGCAGCGCCGGCCGTAGCAGCGGCGACCCTCAGCCGAGGCCGCGAGGGCGACGGCGTCCCGAACACCTCAGCGCCCGCGCCGCCGCGCGCTCTGTCAGGAGCGGAACTTCCTCCTCAGCCGAGCGGCCGCCCCCGCCCGGCTCCTCCTCCTCCTCCTCCTCCTCCTCAGCTAGCCGCGCCGCCCGCTTCCTGGCCGAGCCCAGCCGCGGCGGCCGAGCCCCTGCGCCTTGGCGGCGTGCGAGGTAGCCGGGCCGCGGCCCTCGGACCGACAGCCCGGGGCCGACGCCCGCTCATTCCTCGCACCGCCTGGGAGAGGCGGGCGGGAGGGCGGACGGGCGCGTGCGGGCGGGCGAGCGAACGAGCAGCCGCGCCTCGGGCGGGCGCAGGGCGGCTCCGGCAGGGCCGGGCCTCGGATGGCTCGCACGCTCGCGCTGGCGGCGGCGCGGGGCCGCGGCTCCGAGCTGGTCCCCGGCCTGTGGAAGCCCGAGGAGGAGCGCGGAGCGGCTGCGGGGCCGACACCGGTTGGGCCGAGCGGAGCGGCTGTGGGGGGGCGCGGGCAGGCTTGCTGCCCCGACTCGCGAGTGGGCGTCCCCGGGCGGCGGAGTGTGAGGTGCGCGCGCACGCTCCCGGCCGCCGCGCCCCTCCCCCGCCCGCCGGACCGCTGGGGCCTGGCTGCGGCCGGGAGCCCCGAGTCCCCGGAAGCCCCGGCGGACAGACGACGGGGACCCAGGCACTCGGGTCGCGAAAGTGACGATGGAATTTGGGGTACCCGGCACTGAGGGGTTCCGGAGAGCAAGGCTGACGCCTGCCTCCGAAGCAGAGACTCGGGCCCCGGGTTCAACACCAGGGTCGCAAACTTCCACGCGTTCTTGGGCACGCGAGGCTGGTTGAAGAAGGAGGTGGCACAAGCCATGTGCTGGTTTCGTGTTAAAATGGCAGCCTTGCCCCTTCTCCTGGGTTCCTTTCTGAGGAATCTGGCTACCTGGATCGTGCAGGAGATTCCTACTGGTTTAATCCCTAGGACACACTAATCATCTTCACCCTACCCCAAAGTCTGATAAACACGAATGAGCAGGTGTTAAAACCCAAAAAGACAATATTGTTGAAGTTGAGGCTTGAAAACAATCTGAATCAATTCTTTTACTTGTAATATTGAGAAGAATCAGGTTGTGATAAATATAATGGGTTTCTTCGCAATGCATATGTATTCTTGCACCTAGTTTGCTTTTAGCATTTTTTTTTAATCTTCTGTTCCTTGCACACATCCTAACTGGTACCAGACAATTTGAGAGGAGGCCCATAAATGGCAGGGGTGGGGAAGTCAGCCTTAGAAATCAAAGAAAACTTCATGTTTCTTGGCAGGATTCAGAACTGCATTCCACTAGGAATTTCTAGAGGTCTGCATACCCTAACTTCCTACCACAGGACAAAAGAGGTCAATGCTTTACAAAATGAAACCAGCGCAAGTTATAAAAGTATTAAGGGCCACCACTCTGAGTGCTGGTTCCTAAGCGAGTGAGATTTGAGTGAGACACGTGAATGGATATAAGAAACTGCTGCCTTGATACTGCGTGTCTGTCAAATAGATCTCTAATGTGGAGACCCTTGAGAGCCCAGCCAAAAGAAACACAATGCTTTCTGACAGTTGAGGTCATTCTTTACCAGGAGAAGTTAACTGAAAACAAATACCAACCTCTGAACAAAACAGCAAGTTGTATAAATCTTGAGAAGTTAATACTACCTAACACCACACTGCTAGCTGCAAGAAAAAAATTTGCCATAGCCAAACATTCTACAAATGTGACGTTGGCAATTCCAGTCTTATCGCTGATGAAGAGTCTTCTGAGTGCCTTGTCCTCTTTCTTGCCCTTACAAGAGAGTGTTTTTTTCCCTAAGAGACTAAAGTGTTAATTTTACAGATTTTTGCAGTACCCAAATACAGGCAACTATTTTGTTACATTCCTACACCAGCCTCCAAACTATTACCAATTCTTCCTCCTTCCCCCTCCCCTCTACCTCTCCAACTCTCTATTTTCTTCCCCTGTCTCCCACCTTTCACTTCTAGAGAGAAGACAGTTAATGTTTTTTAAAAAAGCAAACTGCAAATGTATTCATTATGGTTACAAGTATATAAGAATATGCATATAAATACTGTAAAGGGAAACATTTAGAAACTATTAAAACTCTTAAGACGTTGGTATTATATATAATTTCCCCATGTGTTCTGTTTGTATTACATTTATAATTAATTAAATTAAAAATGTATAAGGAATGGTACTTGAGAAAGTTAAGGTCAGATTTCAGGAGATGGACCCATTCAGAGTAGGATGAACACAGACAATTCCCTCCACATAAGGGTGATTCACAGAAAGCAGAGAATATGGGGTGGGGGGAAGAGGGGGTAAGTACTTAACAAAGAGGAATTTCATTCCAGATGCCTAAAGAGAATATTTCATTTTTCAAAGCATAGTTAAGCTTTGATCAAAGGCATAGACAAGTTTCCAAAGTGGCAGATAAAACAGTAATTTCCCTTATACAAATTTAAGTTAACTCATATTTTACGAGATTAGAATTATTAAATGTTAACAAACTAAAATTTATCCTTACAGGTTTCAAACTGATAGGACCATTCCTGGGATCCACTCAAGTACTGCAATACCAAAGTTCCTTGTATGTGTTTAACCTTATACTGACTCTTCGTTGTTTAAAAAACAAAACAGTTTTGACCTTGATCCAGGCTTCCTAGATTAAGTATCATCTTCTAGCCCTGTTTTAAGCAGAACTCGGGGAATGGGGAGGACGCAGGATAATGCAGAAAGATGGGCTTTTGTTAACTTACATAACCTGTTCCTTCAGCATTTCAGCTGCTTTCCAACTTGTCCAAGAAAGATGGCAGATGAGAAGTTACCAGACGTTGGCGTGGATGCCTGGAGAAATAACTCGGCTCTGGCCTTGCTCCTTCCACTTCTGTTTGCGTCTAGAAAGCACTTTCCTCAAAGATCGAGGAAAACTTGTACATCGAAGCTATGAAATGTTTAGGTTAGTTGCAAACCCAAGTAGGCCTAGGCTTACTCATAAAAGATGAATTTCTTGAGGAACTACTATGTGATTAAATCTGCCAGGTCTTAAGACTGGAGCAATAGGCATCTTCACGCTCAATGACCTTGCAGTTGTGTAGGAGAACAGGTGGGTGGTGGATACAGATTAGATATATCCACATGTTGGCAAAACAGCCACAAAATAATAATTGAAATTTTTAAAACATAAAATAAAATATAAATTTAAATAAATATAAATAAATTTAAAACTCATTAGCTCCATGCAAAATAACAAGTTTCCCAGTTATGTAATATAGAAATGTAGACGTGCCTAACCTTCCACTGGCTAACTATCCTTTCCCAAATCTATGGGTCTCAGTTGGGCTGCCTTGAAAAATGCCAAGATGAAAGCAGCTGGAGGAGAAAGTCTGCACATGCCCACACTTAAGTGCTCAGATCAGCCAGAGAGTAGGGTGCCCAAAGTGCATAGGAATTCATGTCTGTGTCACTAGCCAGCAAGGCACTGGGAAGCCTTGTCATGTACACAACGGACCTTGATTCCTCTGTGTAATGCTGGTTCTGCAAGCACACAAAACCCAAGCATGTGTTTGCGCTGAGAAGGCAAAACGAAGACTGAGTGGCTGTACAGTAGATATCAGGGCCAAAGTTTCTGCAAGCAAACCTTGACAGGGCAATGTCCAAAGCTCTGAGAGTGACACCCTGGCTCACGGATTGACCCTAAGAAATCACAGGTGCCTGCAATATAGATAGAGAATCTGCTAAGACAATGGTTCTTCACCTTCCTAATGCTGCAACCCTTTAATACAGTTCTATGTTGCAGTGACCCCCAACCATAACATTATTGTTATTGCTACTTTGTAACTGTAACATTGCCTCTGTTATGAATCCTAATGTAAATTTCTGGTATGAGGAATATCTGATATGTGACTGGGTCACATCCCACAGGTTGAGAACCATTATGCTAAGAGACACTGTAAGCAGTGGGCAAAATCTCTGATGGGGCCACAAAGCACCTCAGATACTCTCATCTCAATGGAGTTTACCTTGGATGCTGGAAATGGAGCAGTTAAGGTTTAGTCTTATCCCTTCTGGGCTTCTTGCTGTCTTCCTATCCTTCCCTTTTGGAATGATGATGTTTGTACTGTGCCTTTTTTATACCTTGGAATGGTGTAGCTTGTTTTTATTTCTGTAAAGGCTCATGGCCTGAGTTTGCCTTGAGATGTTGGAGTTGAACTTGTGAGCAATCATAGAACAGCTAAGATACCAGGAACTCATACAGATGAGCAGATTGCATAGGCTTTTGGAGGCTACAGGCAGAATGCCCAAGTGTGGGTCTGGAATGTTCCCCAAGAGCACACCACCTTCAGATGGTTACAGGTATGCCCTTGAAGAGATTGTCTCTTGCGCTTTTTCTGTGTTGTTCCCAGCTTTACCATGTGTCCACTGCTATTGTCCTCCAGTACCTCTGCCAGGGGACTAACGGCAGTGGGTTTGTAGGATTGAGAACCCGTGCCTCCAACCATGATTCAAAACAAACCTCTTCTCTTGCTAAACTTGATTAACTCAACCATCTGTCACAGGAAGCTTCTAACATAATTACACAAGTCTAGTAATTTATTTTTCACTTGGAATTAGTCTTGAGCAATACCTAGTGTGCCTTGACATGGAAGAACCATGGCTGCCAGTAGCATATGAAGCTTCATTCACTTTAGAAATAGATCAGGATCCAAAAGTAATCCATTCTTTATGGTAACAGACAGGCTTGTACCAGGGACAGAAGCAGGGTAGCCAGAAGAGAACAGCTGTCTCCCTTGGGCAGCCAGGGAGAGAAGATGTAAGTTGAATGGTCTGCACAGAAGTGACAACCGAGATCTATTGAATTCAGCAACCTCTCCAGACACCTTCAAAATGGCTGCTCATATCCATATTTATAAAGAGGAATCCCATGCCAAAGAGGTCAAACAATCTTTATAAATCCTTATGTTAAAGTTACTTCAAGTCTACTCTGGGAAGCTAGCTTAAGAATATATTTTGTTGATTTATGTATTGCGGTGTAATACTGTGTTGTAAGCAATCAAAGATGACTAAAATATGCGAGGTAGCCTACATATAACAAAATTAATGTAGCTCTAGTGCTGGGAAAACTCAGGCCCAAGGTGGTATTCACTATTTACCTGTTATTTTCTGAATATGTGCCCTGCTTTTATTTTTTTTTTCATCTACAATATTAACAATGAGAAACCTCATTTAAAAATTGCAAACCTCATGGGGTTGTCCCGAGGGTTAAATAGATAAGTATGGTGCTTCCTCTATGGAAGGGATGTGGTACACTAAGGAGTATTTTATCCTAGGCACCAGGACAAATAGGAGTTGTCAGGACAAATGAGATGGGGAAAGCCTTGGAGGTCATGAGGAGAAAGAGGGGTTTCTACTGAAGTACCACTTAAGGCTTTTCACACTGTTCTTGGCACTCTGATTTTGTTAGACAAGTGAGTACACATTACATCATCAGCCGGTGGTTCTTGACTAGAGCTAGTCTAGCTACAAAGTCTCAGTTACTAAGGATTCATTCCCATTTCCCTCTCCTGGCTCCTGACCTACACAGGCAATACTCTCAGATAAGCATGTCTGCCCTGCAGATCTTTCCTCTTTGGTAGCTTTTCTGAGCCTAGAATTAGTAGAGGTCAAGAGCCATCAGAGACTATTAACAAGCCCTTTTGGCTTATGGATCTACAGACTAGTGGTTTCTTAGTTTATGTGTATTACTGGTGAGCTGTTTGTTTAAATCTCCTGACCGTCTTCTCCAGTTTATGTCATCCTAACTTGGTGTTTCAGAGGAGGATGTGGAACTGTTGACCATCTGGAAAGTAAACGCAGTTCTTTATCTCTAGAGCTGAGACACACCCAAGAATATATTTGCTCAACTTGGTGCAGCAAGGTCATGTTTTAACCATTCCTTTTCCTACACAAAAATAGCAATGAAGGAGGTTGGAGAGGTGGTTCAGGATTCCATTTGTATCACCCACATGACTGTTTGTCCCAATGCCCTCCTCTGGCTTCTGTGGACACTACATGCCCAAGGTGCACACACATAAATTCAGGCAAAACACCCCATATGCTTAACAATGGCTAAATATAGAAAGAGAAAACCAAATGGACATAATCAAGCTTAGAAACAAAGTAAATATATTTGTCAACCAGAAATGGAACTGAAACAGAAAGCACTCTGAAGTCTACAGTCCACTGGGGTCTAGGCCCCAAAGCCAAGATTTTTGTCTCCTGTAGTGTGATAGAAACAAAACAGACTTCAAACAAAGTAAAGAGGACAGGAGCCAGATGGAGTGTGTGAGCCAATGAGAGGAATCTGAAAATAGCTCCGCCACCCCCTGCCAGGGAAGCAGGACAAAGCCTGCCTTGGGACCAGGAACCAAGCCACACAGCTGGTTCTGTGCTGTCCCCAACATCAAGGTGGATGAAGTGGAAACATCAAAACACTAACATTAGACCTGATCACAGAACTAAGGGCTAGAAGGCAAGTGGCAAAATTACTAGGAGTAGGCACAGCAGGACAGGGGAAAAACCATGCTAATACAAACCAGATAAAGGCAAATAGAAATACCCTCTTAAAAGTGAGCCTTAACAGTTAGGCTCTAAATGCATAAGAATATCTAACATTAAGAAATAATATGCAACAACACTCAGAACGTAGGTGTCCTCCAGATGAAACTAACTCTATGAACTGAAAGGGATGTTTACAGATTTATTTGTTGTGTTTTGTTTGTTTATTTGTTTATTAAGACAGGGTCTCACTCAGCCTGGAACTCAATGTGCTGACCAGACTGGCCTGAACTTGTAAGGACCTGCATATCTCTCCCTCCCTAGTGCCAGCCCTGAAGCAACACACCACTATGCTTGCCATGATACACTTAATTTTTAAAAGATCTTTACATTTAAATTTTAATTATATCTAATGTCTGTGTACATATGTGTATGCAAATGCAGGTGCCCCAAAGACTAACTTTTATTTACTTTTTGAATGTATGTGTGTGTTCATGCACATATGTATGAATGCCCTCAGAGGCCAGATACGGACATTAGATTCCCTGGCATTGGAATTATAGGCACTTGTGAACTGCCTGACATGGGTGCTGGGAACTAAATTCAGGTCTGCAAGAGCAGTAAGTTCTCTTAAACACTGCGTCATCTCTCTGTCCCCATAAAAGATTCTTTAAAAAAAAATAATTTACTTACTTATTTTGTGTATATGAATATTCTATCTACATGTATACCTGCATGCCAGAAGAGGGCATCAGAACTCATTATATATATACAGATTGGAGTGAGCCATCATGTGGTTGCTAGGAATTGAACTCAGGACCTCTGGAAGAACCACTGGTGCTCTTAACCGCTGAGCCCTCCAGACGAAGTACTTAAATACAGTACTTTTGGTTTTTTTTTTAAGTCAATAAATGAAGGCATAACATCACCTTTAAAGGGAGAAAAAATTTTGGAACAGGTAAAAATGAAAAGGAACTTACAGAAATCTTGCAAAATAAAAACATGAGCATTAAAGTGGGAATTTTTTTTCCCCTCTGGAGATAACAGAAGTCAGAGAGGAGAAGGAACACATCAATGGGATCAAAAACTCACCCGGAATAGAGTCAGCAGACCTGCAAATGAAAGGGGAATTTTCAGATCCATGGGGGTTAGGTTAGGGCCCTCCAACTTACATTGACTAGGAATCCCAGTAAAAAACTGACAGGAAAAACAGAAAAGCTGTGTTTAAAGGAGGTGCGGTGGGCTCAAAGTTTTCTAATGAAAACATCAGAACTTCATATGACAGTAAGGGCAGCTATTTACCACAATCTTCAGAAGGCAAAGAGCCAGAGGTGAAGAGTAGAGAGAATACCGAGTATCTGCAGAGGAGCTATAGAGGTTCTCAAGGAAAACAACTGATAGGTTAGAAATGCTGAGCGAAAACCATCAGCTTTTAGAGTCTGGTTTCCAGATGCACCGTCATTTAAGGAAGAAAGTGAAATAATCACTTTCATTCAAAACACCTAAGAGAGTTTATGGATCACAGACTTACATCAAAAGAACTTTTAAAGTAAAACCAACCAACCAAAAAGAAACAAAATCAAACAAACAAACAACATTAGGGAGAAAGCTTAAAATAGAAGAGGTACCGATGAAGGAACGGACAGATAAAATAGAAAGGGGTCATTCCTACTTCTGTGCTTTTGGTTTGGCTCTGACGTCTGTTTTGCCTCTGAGAAGGGGTTTTACTGTGACTCCAAACAAATTTCACAGTCCTGGGCTCAAATAATCTTCAGCCTCCCAAATAGCTAGGCCACTATGCCATCTGTCTGACACTTCATATTCTGGATGGTTTGTGTCCATGAAAATCCAGAGCTCTCAGTCATCAGAAAGGCCTGGTAGCCAAGAGTCGAAGAGAGTTAATGCAGAAAACTAATAATTCAGCAGGAAGCAAAATAAACATAATCCATAGCCAGTAAAACACACAAAATAGAATTCAAATATGCAGTATTTGAGTAGTGAGTACAGTAAGTACATTTAAATTACTCCTTTAAAAGACATAGAGCATCATATTGATTTAAATGTAATAAAAAAATAAATAAAAGTAATGTTCACGTAGGTGATATTAGCATGAGACACACAAACATAAGCCACAGAAAGGCAATATAACAAGATATATATTAAGAAAACAATAGCAAAAAAGACAGCTGGTAAAACTATAAATGTCAGACAACAATTCTTTTAAACCAAATTTGTTAATTTTTTTTTCCCCACAGAAAGCTAATATACGTAACTAACATGGCTTTCAATTATAGGAAGAAGAATGGCCAAAGTTTCGAAGACAAATTGACAAGCTCACCATATAGCTGGGCATTTTTAACAATCAGAAACAGCTAAATTGAGCAGACAAGAGACAAGTCAGAAGGACAGACCCATGAAGGGCCTTGAGGGTGGCCACATTAAAGCAAGAAGGTTTTATTCTGAAAGCACTAGAAAGCCATTAAAAAGTTCTAAGCAGAGGCGTGATTAGATCAGATATCCATTTTTAGAAGGGTCACTCTGACTATTAAATGGAGACTGGACTTCAGGGTGGTCAGCGGACAACAAAGACAGAGCAGTTAGAAAACCCTGCCATCTAACAGAAAGATCCTGATGGCCCGGATAAGAGGAGAACCATTGGGAAAGGTGGGTAGGCGTCTAAGGGGGCACAGTCTGGCTGACTGGATGGCAGGGGAGAGAAAGAGAACAGCAACCATATCCGCCATGCTTGACACTAAGGGGAGAAAGAGGAGTCACTTGTGTTGAGGGGTTTGGGGGTTCATGAGGGAGCAGATTCTGTTTCCTTGCTTCTGATTACAGTACTTAAAACTCTCCATCTCTCAATTTTGACATCCGAATTGTTCACTGAAAATGTAAATTATGGTCAACGAATACAGAGTTGTTGGGATAATCTCTTTGTACACTGTGTGAGGTTGTCTTTGTATTATTCAAATGCTGATTTCTATACCAGCAAAGAGTGAGCACAGGCCAGACTTAGTTATTACTATTTTCATAAAGCATCACCTGTCTCCGTGTTTTCTGATTGGTTTAATAAAGAGACGATCAGCTAATTAGCTGGGCAGACAAAAATGGGGTGGGACTTCCAATCCCAGTCAATGGGTCCCCAGAGGAGACAGCAGAGTAGAGAAAGTCCATGAGAGAAGAAGAGAAGGAATGATCAGGTGGGTGGACCAGGAGGATTCCCCATGAGGTCATGATGAGAGAGCAGCCACAAGGACACACATGGACCAGGGCAAGCCAGGGCAAGACTCAGATGTAGGTAAAGATGGGTAATAGGTAGCCTAGTTGGGTTAGAATAGCTCAGAACCTGCCCAGCTTAAGTTTGCAGCTTGTTAACAAATATATCAAATCTCTGTGTCGTCTATTCAGAAGCTAAAATGGCCTAGAGCAGACAAAGAAATGCCCTGCAGTCATTTGGGAGAAAACCGGGAATAGAAAACCGCCAAGAATTGCTTTTACACAAAGTAAGTACAGCATTTTTATTTAAAATCTACTTAAGAGCCCTTTTTTGTATGTAATATTGGGGACCGAACATAGAATCTCAAGCATGCTAAGCAAGTTACCCCTGAGCTGTAACCTCCACCCTCAAAAACCATGTGTAAAGATGCTTCAGTAAACTGCTTGTGTGAGTTAATTATCATTTTCCATAGAAGAAGGATGTATGACGGACCTTCAGGGATATCTATATGCTTCACGACTTAAGTAATAAAGCAATGCTCATTTCTCTTAGTATACAGCTACTATTAAGAACAAGTAAACTGGGGTTAGAAAACTGAGAGCACTTATAACTCTTGCAGAGGATGTGGGTTCTGTTCCTACCACACATGGGACAGATCACAGCCACCAGTAACTCCTGCATCCTCTTCTGGCTTCCGAAAGCTCCTGCATGCACACGTACACATAAAACTCACCCAGGCACACGTACACACACATAAAGACAAAAGAAACATTTTTAAAAATAAACATTAAAAAAATAAAAATATTTTAAAAATTGTAAACATCAAAGACAAGGGTTGCACCTCATCAGTGGAGTGCACATGTTAGGGCCTTGGGTTAGTCCCCAGCACCACAAGAAAGGAAATGCTAAAAGCAATCAAACTTGCCCAGTTTGCCATGAATTCTCAGGCACACATTTCATGGTGCATAAATCCCTTTCTTTTTACTGGTTGCTATTAATTACCTTAAACTAATGTTTGCATTTACAACAGGCAGTTATTCTGCAGAGAACAATGCTTTTGTGGTGATTGGAACGGGAAGGGGGGGAAGGGATGAGCACAAATTATACATCCAAACTGCGGTATAAAACGCTGGACATTAGGAACTATTATTCCAAAGGCTTTTAACTTGGCAGCTCCAAGTATGAAAAGGGCTTAAGGATCTACAGACTTCCAATTATGAATTGTAAGGTTTTGTATTTACTTTATAGTAATTCCCAAATGCAAATGAGGTGTAGATTTTTAACGTCCCAAATGTGCTATGCAATTTCAGCCTAATGTACTAAAAATGTGAGCAAAGTCTGAGCCTGTAATGACTGCCCAAAGAGGCATGAGGCCTTCTGGAGTCACTGAAGAAAAATTTCCTGGGAGTCTGGAAAGTTTCTGGGTAGTAAAAGAGTCATAATGAAGTTGAAGTGACTCTAGGGTTACTGTGTATTAGTGGGTGTTTCTTTGCTTGTTTGTCTGTTTGCAAGACAGGGCTTCACTATGTAGTTCTGGATGTCCTATACTTATTATGCAAGGCTGGCATAAATGTATGTTCTGGGATTATAAGAATACACCACCATGCTAAGCTTAATTTTGCCTCTTTTGGAGAGGGGGGTTAGTATCTTTTTAAATTTTTTGTTTTAATTTTTATTTTTTATATTCACTTTACATCCCAATTGCAGCCCCCTCCCTCTTCTCTTCCCAGTTCCACCCTTACAAACAAAACGCCTCTCCCCATTGTCCCAACCCCTTTTCCTCAGAGAAGGAAAGCCCCTCTGGGGTACCACCCCATCTTGGGGCATCTAGACCCAGAAGGTCTAGGCATATCCTCTTCCACTAAGGCTCATCCAGGCAATCTGAGTATAGGGGAAGGGGGTCCAATGGCAGGGAACAGAGACCTTATAGCCCAGGTTCCACATGTTAGGGGAACACATGAACACCAAGCTGCACATTTGCTACAGATGTGTAAGGGTTCTAGGTTCAGCTTCTGCATGCTCCCTGGTTGGTGGTCCAGGCTCTGCAAGACTCCATGGTCCCAGATTTGCTGACTCTGTGGGTCTTTTGTGGTATCCTTGACCCCTCTGGCTCGCTCACTTCTGTCTCCCACTCTTCCACAAGACTTCCTGAGCTCTGCCTGATGTTTGACTGTGTGTCTCTGTATCTGCCTCCTTTTGCTGCTGAATAAAGCCTCTCGCGAGACTATTATGCTAGGCTCCCATCTGCAAGCATAGCAGAGTTTTATTAATAGTGTCAGGGGTTGGTTCTCTCATATGGGATGGGTCTCAAGCTGGGGAAGTCATTGGTTGGCTGTTCCCTCAGCTTCTGTTCCACCTTTATCCTTGCACATCTTGTATGTAAGACAAATTTGGGGACTGAAGGTTTTGTGGGTAGATTGATGACCTCCTCTCTTCTGGAAGTCCTGCCTGGTTACAGGTCATTTCAGTCTTTGAAATCCCTCTTTGGTAGGAGTCTAAGTTAGGGTTACCACCATAGACCCCTGTATCCCATCCCAGGCCTCCAGCTAGTCACCAGAGATTGCCTCCCTCTTAATGTTGTCTCTCAAATAATAACAAGGATATGTTCTGAGAAAACAATAAATTGTTAGAACATTTTAATTAACACTTACTTGAACCCTAATATTACATGAACTTTCTTTCTCACAGAGTCTCTTGTGTATTATAAGCCACTGTCCACTTCATTAAGAGCATAAATTGTCTTCAATTCAGCTTTTCCTCATCAGAGAGAGTGCAACAAAACAGCCAGCTGGACTCCTGTCCTTAGGAGACGGGGTCCTCCTGTGTAACCAGTCACTGTATGGTGTAACCCATCCTCAAGCATGATGAGGTATTAGCTGTAGTGTAGACCTCACTCTGAAGAAAACAGTGCTGAAAACAGAGCGCTACCATCAAAATGCCTTACTGATCACCTTCAATATGATGTCTGTTGCAGGACGGATGTACTCTCTTCTTCTGAGTATTTTCCTAAAATTATTGTAATATACTGATTTCAAACAGTGTGGAGACAAAAAGTCCACAAGAATAAAAAACTTAATAAAGTTGGTTTCTTTCTTTCTTTCTTTTTTAACTAGTAGTGGGTAAAATTTCTTTCTAACTTTTGTGTTTCATGGAAATGTGTATCCAAGGTAAGAAGAAACCAATATCCCAGTGTGGAAGGAAGGGAGGGAGGGAGGGTGGAAGGAAGAAAGGAAACAATCCATGAGCAGATGTGAACACTACTCAAGATTGACACATGCTACCAGACAGGATTCACCAAGCTTAAAGGTAGAATTAGCAGCCAGCAGGAAACGCAATGAGCTGTCTCCATTCTGCAGCATAGTTGCAGAATAACCAGGAAGTAGAAAAGAGCTTTGAGGGTTCTCTCTCATTTTTCTGAAAAGTGTCCAGTGTCACTCTGAGACACTGACTATCTTGTTTGAGTTTGGGGAAAATGAAGGCTTTTTCAAATATCTGGCTATTTTATCAACGCTGTTTTCTGAATCTAAACTGAATCTCTGTATCTACTCTCCTACTAAGGTTCCCTGCAGGCAGCTTGGGGAGTGGTAACTGCAGTTCCTGAGCAGTAGAGTCTCATCTGCTAATGGAACAGTAGGAAACTCATTGCAGATGTAAGGCCACAGAACTGGGGACTTCAAGCTGGTTAGGGCTTGAAGTCCCCAGGGCTGACTAAATTTAAAAACTGGGAATGCTGGGGAATGTTCTCAATAGCACATGCAGGGAAATGGCTGGGGAGATGGTGCAGAGGAGAAAGGACTTGTCGGTACAAGCCTTTTGGATCCTGAGCATCCATTTAAATGGCGAGGGGATGTGGTGGACCTGCTGTAATCCTAGGCTCAGGAGGTGGAAATGGGTTGGGAGCCTGGCTAGCTAGACTAGATGAATCAACAAACTCTGGGCTCAGTTCACTGAGTGACCCTGCCTAGGGAAGTAAAGGAGAATGACCAAGGAGAACAACTTCTTGCCAGCCTCAGCTCCATACCCGAGAGCACATGTGCCCACACACATGCTCCCACATACACTGTGAACACTCATACACATATGCCATACATATACAAGAAAAGACAGACCAAACGGATACACATACACATGTCTGGAAGACACACAGGGAGAAATGACCACTAAACTTGGCCACTGTTTTCTGTAAAAGATTCATTGCTTTGGGAGAATTGTAAGTTTCAGGTCAGTGTAGGCTACACATGAGACCCCTTCTAAAATACAAAACAATACCAAGCAAGCAAATAAGCAAATAAACAAACAAAAAAAAAAAAAAAAAAAAAAAAAAAACTTCAAGGAGCTCACCATGGGGATAACAAAGGCTGGGAGCCATAGACCCCAAATATGTTTCTAGTGATATCGCAAGAAAGGGGGCTAGAGATGAAGCTCACTTGGTAGAATAATTGCTATGCATTCAGCCAGGTGTTTGACTCCCCAAAACGCACACAGCTAAGCATGGTGGTGTGTAAATGTAATCCTGGCACTCAGGAGGCAGAGTAATAAGAAGTGCAAAGTCAACCTTGGCTACCCAGAGAGCTCAAGGTCAGTCTATACCACAGGGGCTCAGGTCTCAAAAGGGGTTGGGGGCAGTTAAATCACAAGGTTTCATGGAAACATTTATTGTCTTTGATTCAATTACATCATCACCATCATCACCATCACCACCACCATTGCCACCACCACTACCACCAACACCATCATCATCATGGGTGATGCCAAGAATTCTTCATTTTCTCTGTTCACATGACACATTAAGGACCTTTTATCTCTGTCGCTTTCAGACATGGAGTTTGTCTTGTTTGTAAATCTTCACATTCCAGTCCCTACTCTAAGTTACCCTTAGATTAGGATCTGGGATGGAACCCGGTCACGTAATGAAACCTACGGTGCCTCATTAGAAACATGCACTGGCAGTGTCAACACCACCCAACATGGGCTGAGCCTTTCTTCTTCTTCTTTTTTTAATTGAATAACTTTATTTAAAAAACAAAGATAAACAAAGATAAATGTACAGATTTTAAGCATTTTTACATAACAGTATATGAACAGTATATTTTTGTCAGTACTTGATTTTTTTTAAAGGTTTGATAGTTTGCATTAAAATCTTACTACTTACAATGAACATAAAGTACATGTAAAACAAGATGTAACCTGGAAATAGTCAAAGTTTTCTAGGTGTGTAAAAAAATTAAGCATAATGGTTTTTCATTTTCTTTTTTTCTTTCTTTTTTTTTCTTTTTTTGAAGGGCTAACTTTTGTAACTATATTGCAATCTTAAATTTTTTTAAACATCTTTATTTTACAAAACAAAGATAAATGTACAGATTTCAAGCATTTTTTGCGTAAAATTATACAATACATTTTTGTCAGTACTTTTTTTTCAGATTTTAAAATAATTTTTACATAAATCTATATGAATAGTCAGTACTTGATCTTTTTAAAGGTTTGACTGTATGCATCAAAAACCCAATAGTTACAATGAGCACAAAGTACATGCAAAACAAAATGTAACATGAAAATAGTCACAGTTTTCTTGTTGTGTAAAGATCTTTTTGTTTTGTTTTGTTTTCTTTATTTCTTGGACTTCCTACAGTCTGTGAGTTGTTTCTGGGGCAGTGCGAGCCTCTGGGGGTTAGCATCCCACTATCAGTGACTGCATATTATGTCTGTTCTTTTGTGACTGGGTTACCTCACTCAGGATGATATTCTCTAGATGCATCCATTTTCTTAAGAATTTCATAAAGTCATTGTTTCTGATAGCTGAGTAGTACTCCATTGTGTAAATATACCACAATGTTTGTATCTATTCATCTACTGAAGGACATCTGGGTTCTTTCCAGCTTCTGGCTATTATAAATAGGGCTGCTATAAACATTGTGGCGCATGTGTCTTTGTTGTATGTTGGAGTTTCTCTGGGGTATATACCCAGAAGTGGAATAACTGTGTATTCAGGTAGTACAACGTCCAATTTTCTGAGGAATCGCCAGACTGATTTCCAGAGTGGTTGTACCAGTTTACAACCCCACCAACAGTGGAGAAGTGTTCCTCTTTCTCTGCAACCTCGCCAGCATCTGCTGTCATCTGAGTTTTGGATCTTGGCCAATCTTACTGGTGTGAGGTGGAATCTCAGGGTTGTTTTGATTTGCATTTCCCTGATAGCTAAGGATGTCCAGCACTTCCTTAGATGTTTCTCAGCCATTTGATATTCCTCAACTGAGAACTTTTTGTTTAGCTCTGTACCCCATTTTTTAATAGGGCTGTTTGATTCTCTGGTGTCTAGCTTTTTGAGTTCTTTCTATACCTTGGATATTAGGCCTCTATCAGATGTGGGGTTGGTAAAGATCTTTTCCCAATCTGTTGGCTGCCATTTTGTTTTCTTGACAGTGTCCTTAGCCTTACAGAAACTTTGCAATCTCATTAAGTCCCATTTGTCGATATTTGACCTTAGAGGGTGAGCCATTGGTGTTCTGTTCAGGAAATTTTCTCCTGTGCCTATGTGTTCTAAGGTTTCCCTAATTTCTCTTCTAATAATTTCTTTACTGTTCCTCTTAGTTTATATTCCTCGCCCTCTTCTATTCCTATTATCCTTAGGTTTGGTTTTCTCATTTTGTCTTGGATCTACTGGTTACTTTGGCTTAGGAGCTTTTGGGTTTTGCATCTTCTCTGACTGTTTTGTCTATGTTTTCCATGTTGTCTTCGGCCCCTAAGATTTTCTTTTCCATCTCTTGTAGTCTGTTGGAGATGCTTGCATCTGTGACTACTGATTTCTTTTTTAGGTTTTCTACCTCCAGGGTTGTCTCTTTTAGTGTTTTCTTTATTGTTTCTATTTCCATTTAAAATTCCTTCTTCAATTCCTTCATCTCTTTGGTTTTGTTTTCCTCTAGTTCTTTGATTTCTTTGAGTGTTTTTCTTGTTTCATCTTTAAAAGCTTCTATTTCTTTATGTTTTTCCCCCCTTTCTTGTTTAAGTATCTCTATCATCATCTTGAAGTATGATTTCGGGTCTGAGTCTTCTTTTTCTGGAATGTTTGGCATTCTGCTGTTTGCTTTGATGGGAGAGCTGGGTTCTGGTGTTGCCAGGTTTTCTTGGTTTCCATTGGGTAAGTCCTTTCACTTTCCTCTTGCCATCTTGTTGTCTGTGATTATACGTGGTCTTGTGTCAGTGATTGGTTCCCATCTCTCCCGTGTACCTGGCCTGTGTCCCTGGATCTCTGCTCTTCCTGGTGGCAGATGGCCTGAGTGTTTGTGCACATGCAAGGGCCCTTTGGGTGGAAATCGAGTCCCTATGCCAGAGTTCCTGCTCCCCTGAACCAATGGGGGGAGGCACTTTCTGTGTGCTCCGCCCAGACCTCTCTGTGCCCCGGCTACTTGCAGTGCAGTCTCACCAGGCCTGTGTCCCTGGATCTCCACTGTTCCTGGTGGCAGATCGGGTTGAGCCTTTCTGGAGGCCTCTGAGAAGAAGTTAGTCTTCAGGCATAGGTAAAAAGTGCCACCAAGCACAGGCAGGACTCCATTCTATAATAGCTCCCAAGGGTAGAATGGGCACCTTACTTTTCTGACCACTGACAGTCACAAGCTCTAACATCTAGGATGGAGGACTTACCCATGAGACTGCCCATAAATGAACAACAGCACAGAGAGCTGAGACTTACACTTAATCATAGCCATGAATGGTTTCATGACTGTCTCATAGTTCTACTACACTGCCAACTCTCGAGAGTACCCACTTGAGGTCGTACTGTCCCAGCTTTAAATATTGATCTCTGTTAGCCGCTCTCTGTATGAACACACATCTCTCAATATAACTGTGCCTCAGTTTCCTCCTGGGGATCGCACGACATAGTTGATCCTACTTCCTATGGTTATCAGGAGGACCAACCAACAGTTAAGACCTATCTAGCCCAAGGACTCTGCCTGAGACAAGTATCCATATACTGATATTGACAGGAGCGATTTGTGTCAATAACACATATCAAAATCTTACTCGGAATCATAAACACACACACACACACACACACACACACACACACACACACACACCTCTACATGTTACTCTGTATGCTCTCAAACCCAATCAAAGCTGCCCTTTCTGCTCATGATGGGGGCCAAGAGAAAAGAACAACTGTGGAGAGTTTTTAAATTCCATCTCTTCTGGAATTTTCTTTCTAATTATAGAAATGAATATAATCATCCTGAAGCCCATTCTTATTATTCTGTGAAACATCCGAGAGCCTTAGTGGCACAATGCTTCAACTAAACTCATGCTAGGTCTAACTTACCCAGAGAGAGGAAACGGCCCCCTCCTGAGAGCGCACATGGTCCTCTGCTGGTGCCTTGGTTATAATGCTCTACTCCACAGCCAACTCCTTGCAAACCACGCTCTGTGTGGTGATGATGAATAGCAGCCGCCTATCTACCTTCAGCCTTCCTTGCTAAACCGAGCCTTGTAAGAACCAGGAGGGGTGTCTCGTTCACTGTGCCTGTGGTGCCTAGCAAAGTGAACGGCACAGAGTAGGAAATGAAAGCTGACAGCCCAGCTATTGATAGCTTAGGACTCTACCACTTCAAGCTGTTTAGCCTAGAACAGACTGCATAACTTCTCAGATCCTCGGCCGAAATAACTTCTTTTTATGTTCTTGAAATGACTAAAAGACAGAGCAATGAGAGAAGCAGCTGGCAGAGTGCCCAGAACAAAGTTAACGTTAATAGTTAATAGGCGTTTTTAAAAAGCAGTGGAGCCAAGTGCACCCAAGCCTTTCATTTTCCTAATTTCGTCCCTTTCTCGTTTAATAAAAATAGATGTTACAGCCGTAATTGTCAGTATCGAGACCTCAGAAAACAGGAGAGACGGGATGAAAGGTCAGAGGGCACTGTGCTGCAGTTCTCAGAGGAAGACATGTATTAGTACTGATTCATAAATATTCATTAGACAACTAGTAGAGGCCAGGAGTAGCATACAGCAAAAATGCTCAGCTGGGAGCTTCCCTCCGTGCCTGCTCTGTAGAGTTTAACTGCACAAAACCAACAATTGCAGAACTCAAGTAAAAGATGTATTTTAAAGCTAAGCTAACCCTGCCCACCAATTGCTCATTAAAGAAACTGGTTCAAAGACACCCGAATCACTGGTCACATTTGAAAACTTCCAAGTTTGTTTGCCTTTACTGATAAGCGTTTGTATTCGATGAGAATTGAGTATATCCCAAGCAGTTAATTTTGGATCTCACACATGCTTCTTAGAACCTGGTTATTTCTACTTCAGAAATGAGAAGACTTGGGATTGCCACCGAAACATCGGAGGGACTGGAGATCCCCGATACATTAGTAGGAAGCCTGGCTACCTGTCTACACAGCCTGGACTCAGTGAAACCCGGGACACCTCCCGACTTCCCCCTCCTCCCGCTGACTCTGATGTTTTGAGTCTGGCTTGTGAGACTAAGATCCTCTGGTCCCTAGTTAAGCTACAAGTCTCAGCCAGAGGAATCTGGAGGAGAGGGACTGCTGGGTCACGTGACATCAGGATGGCGTGGGGGTGGGGGGGTCTGCAGACTCTCAGCCTTCCTACAGAGCAGGGGGTGCAGTGATTACTTGACAGGCTCCCGGGTGGGAGGGCACACCTGTCTCCGTTCATTTAGGCATGCAGGTTCCAGCAAGCTGAGGAGAAACAGCTACTCAGGCAGATCCAAGAGGCTACTAAACAACAAACAAGCTCACAGGGAAAGAGCCAGAACAGAGCAGGCTAAGAGGGGACCGGTGTCAGGACGTGAGGCTGTGCTCTCTTTGGTGGTCAGCTGTTGCTCCTGTAGCACTGAGGTGCACAGTTCTCCTGTGGACAGGTAGCCTTTTGTCTCTCCCCTGAGGAGAAAAGGTGGGCTTGGGAAAGCAGACAAACGACCCCTCTACATCACAGAAAATTCCAGCAGCCAACTAAGATTATCTCCAGCATCATCAACTATCCCCCTTCCTCTGAACTCACCCAAAACATGCTTGAAAGGGTACTCTTATCTGTAATGACAAAATTATAATTTATAAAGCCTTATGTGTATTTTAAAGATGTTTTGTAAAAGAAGATAATGAGGCCTGTTCTCTAAATACCAAGCATTTACCCTCTTGCCTCGGCCACCACCACTACTTACTGATGGTTACTGATGGGAAGATGAAAGAAAAGAAGTGCCATTTAATGCAGCCCCCCAGAACTCTGCAAACGACATTTTGTAATGATTCTGCATGTGAAATGTTTGGTAAGAAAAGCCACGTCTCACCCGGATCAAACATTCCCTTGGTTCTGTTTCCTAGACCGAGCAGGGAGAGACTGCATGAACGATCAACGCTCTTTCCGATGCATTTGTCGGTATGAGGTTAACAGAGGAAAGCATCTGCCTTTCAAGGCAATTGCATCTGCGTGGCAAGTGGGGGGGGAGGGGGTGTCTGAGTTGTCAGTCTCCAGCTGGCCTCAGAGCAGTCACTGAAGCAGTGAGCTGTGGCCAAGACCTTTTTTCCTGATTTAGATGTTAGTCCGGAGAGAAAACCCACACAAGACAGGCCCACAGAAAAGGCACTGGCAACAACAGATTTTGCTAGGGAAGGGGACGGTGGGGGTGGGAACCGGGGTGCAGACGCTGAGGATTTTAATCGTATCTCTTCAGAGAATTGCATAGCGGCAAAGTAAGCAAGAAGAAATTGATATTTCTAAACCTAAGAGACGGGAGATGCCTGTCCCTCACTCTCTCTCCTACACGCATGCCCACCTTCCTCCAACACCAGCTATTTCTGCCCTAGATTTTTGCTTTCATTCTGGAGGACTCGTTTCTTATGCCAGGTGTATAAATACAGTTACGAAACACTGCCTGCTTCTCCCGTCCCACAGAGAAGCTAGCTTCTGCTGAAACAAAAGAAAACCAGCATTGTTTTTGTTTCCCCTGCAAAAGTAGTGGCTGAATTTTGGGTTCTTTAAATTGTTGAATGCAGTAGGTTTGTGTGTGTGTGTGGGGGGGGGGGGGTTCTTTTGGTTTGCTTTGGGCTTTTTTTTTTTTTTTTTTTTTTTTTTTTGAGTCATCTCAAAAGAAAAGAAAACAAAAACCTACGTCATCATAAAGCCTTCAGTGAAGGAAATCCTGACATGCCTTAAGTAGTTAAAGATAACTGAGTGCATGGTTTGACCCTATTTGAAATTATCCTCTACCCACTAAGTATAGATAAATCTTTATGAAGTGACCTACTAACTGGCTGATGATGGGAACACGCTTTGGGTTTTGTTTCAGCTATAAAATAAGGTCACTCTGCTTTCGGTTAAAAAAAAAAAAAAACCCAAACCTGATGTAGCTGGTTTGATAATTAAAACTTACAGAGTCGTGACGAGATGACATATTTAAACCTCTAAAAGTTAATGTGAAGTGATAAAATTGCAAAAGGAGGAAGGATAAGGGTCCCCGACTACTGCTCATCAAATTAAATATTAGTCATAGGATATTTTAAAAGTTACTTGAAAACTTGAAGTTCAAGTCATGAACCGAGCCCTGATTGGCTTCATTATATAAGGGAACCTACGGAGGGAGCCGCAGGTGGGGGTGGGGGACAGTGAACTCAAAACATAAACAGTAGGTAAATTCAAACATAAACAGCTGATGTTGCCACCTCAGGAGCCAAGACTCAAAGCAAATAAAACTGACTTGGTCCTTAATGTGGGTGTGTTGTTTTGTTTGAGATAAGGTCTCAGGTCGCACCTGATGACCTTGGATTCCTAATTTGTCTGCCTCTACCTCCCAAGGGCCGGAAGTGAGGGTTTCTATCTATAGACGGATCTGTTACCTGCAAGCCAGATCCCTCCAGGAGACAGTTCTCTTTTGCTGAAATTAGAACAGAAGTCCCTGGTTTGAGGGGGCCGATCCCTCAAGAAGCGATGCCTACAAATAAAACCAAACAAAGGCTTAGGCGAGATTACTAATCTCCTTGCGTCCACATCGACTCCCTTCTAGACTGGGACCAATGATGGCAGGAAGAACTGGAACTGATGGAGGGCGACACCGATAGACAGACAGCATTGCAAGCATCAGCACATGCCGTATCTCTCTCTGTCCCCTACGCAGGCCACCTTCCTCCCCTCATGCCTGTCACTCAGTCTCCGCACGCAGTTTGTCCTCATCTGTAATCCCGCTAGCAGGGGAGGTACACACAGGCTACACCAGGGACTGGATCTGCCGGGTCTGTGAAGTGACGTTGGTTCTCACAACACATAAAGCCTTATGGTTTAGGCTTCACTCTCTTGAGTATTTAGTAGCGACATTCACATGACTCTGAGAGCCAAGTCTGGGACGGGCGAGGAACAGATCCTGCGAACAGAAAGGAGGTAGAGGGAACTCTTCAGAGCCAGTTGGTAAACGAACATCACATGACTGGAAAACTCGCAGGGTTCCGAACGACACATTCCTCAGCTTTATAAACAGTACACGGCTTCTGCGGGGGAGACTGACCAGGCAAGCTGTGGACAGCAGATGTCTCAGGCCTGTGGAGATGCCTGGAAGTTGTGCCGAGAACCCTGGGGTTGCTTTGGTGACGTCACCTGTGCGTTGGTGGGCTCTCCAAAGATGTATTTTCTTCGCAGTCATCCCTACTCCTGTAAGGAACTCTTCATCCGTACCCCTGCTGGTAACCTCAACTCATTGGTTTACCGAGATACATAGTAGTTACTCTGTACTCTTGGTGAGTTCCCTTTCTAGGGGGGATAGATGTATGCGACATCTCCTTAGGAAAGGCCTCTCACGCTCCACCTACTACCCACAACTAAGGCATCTCAGTGAAATAAGACCACCTGTGAGGTCTGAAATCTCTTCCCAGCTAGCATCTCTTCCCCAGGTAGAACACCACCTTCAGTGGAGGCTCGCTTCAAATGTCACCTGCATTTGCAGGCTGAGTATGCTTGAGAAAAATAAATCATTCAGTCTTGCCTGCTACTCCTCCGTGTAGTCTCTATGCTCAGAGTCCTGGTGAAGGTGATGAGCAGATTGGAAAATACTTTCGTTTTCATTTTGAAATCTTATCTTTCTTTTATGTGTAGGAGTGTTTTGCCTGAAGGTCCCTCTATGCAGCACGTGTGTACAGTGCCCAAGGAGGCCAAGAGAGGGCGTGAGATCTGAGGGCTTGAGTTACAGAGGGTTGTGAGCTGTCAAGTGGGTGCTGGGAATTGAACTTGGGTTCTCTGGAAGAGTTGCCCTAAAATACAGATTTTTAAAACAGAGGAAATCTTGTAAATATGATTTGGCCCTTCAATACATCAATATGAGAGCAAACCAAAATGGATAGAAATTTCAAATAAAAATTAGAAGGCTACATATGGACTAGTCCTTTAGAAACATTGTTTTGGATCTTTATAAGATATGGTAGAGAAAGGCTTGGTATAATGGCACACAGCTATAATCCCAACACTAGGGAGGTTGAAACAGGAGGATCCTAAGTTTGAGGCTAGCCTGGGCTTCAAGTGACTTCAAGGTCAAACTGGGATTTGTAGCTGTACCTTGTCTAAAAATAGAAGAAGGAGAAGAAGAAGGAGAAGGAGAAGGAGAAGAAGAAGAAGAAGAAGAAGAAGAAGAAGAAGAAGAAGAAGAAGAAGCAGAAGAAGAAGAAAAAGAAGAAGAAGAAATGAAGAAGACCAGGGGAGCATGGTATATTAAAATATTATAGAAGCAAAAAATTAAAAATATTTGCATTATATGTTAAGCATAATATAAAGTGCATTTTTCAAAGTCTGAGTCACTACTGTTCTCCAGATGGTAGAATTTTTAAGGCAATATAATACAGTTTTACGTCGGATAGTGTCTGTGTATCTTCTGATATAATCTGTTTATATTTTACCTTGAGCTTTATTGGCCTTCTATTTACTTACCCTTCCCCAATCATTAGGCACTATTTTCTGCAGTATAACTGGCAACTACAGTAGCCCCAAGTGACCCATTTCTGCTTTGCTGTAAACCCAATTACATAGTAGAATGGCTAAAGGTACTGGATAGCAATGCCTTGACTTTGGGATTTTTATCACTCTCTCTGGTCACTGAACCCACCAGTTATAAATTACAGTTTTATTGCCTTCTAGAAAAACAAATTCAGTGATGGGCAATCCAAAGGCTACATGCAAAACAGCTCTCTGAGAAGTAAAACCTCAGCTGGACAAATTCCCATCCCTCCTCCTCCAGGGAAAACTAAAGAAGCTGGTGTACCTGACTCGACAGTTGGTTGAGTTACTTCTGCCAGCTGTGTAGGTCAGACAGGGATCTCACTGGGCTCAGAGAGGTGTGAGCTGTCTCTCTCACACCCCTGCAATCCCCCCTCAAGAACAGAGGCCCATGGGTCATGGGTACAGCCTGGATAGCCTTAGCCTCTGTGCTTCTCTGGCTGTTCCTCTGAGCTTCCTTCATGCCCTTAGGGCATCGATGAGGCTCGATATCATTTCAGAGTCAGTTGGATTGCCATTGGCTTCTTTATTTTGGGGGATGTCTCTGATAATGTTCAAGTGTAAGTTTACCTTCTTGGCTTCTTTTCTTTTGCCTTGTGTGTCTTTTGCTCCTATTTTTAAAATGTTTTTTAACAATAATAACAATAAAATAATAACTTTCTCTGACTTCCCATTTTATTTCTACTTCATTTCAGAGGGTCACAAACTGTGTTCCCCACACTTGCATATCCATGAATTCAAATCATGATGTGGGCTATAGGACATAAGAGACACTATCTATGGTACCCAGACACCGACATTAAATTACACAATAAAAGTGATTTCCCTGTCTCCTTTCAAGGAGAAACTTTCCATTTGGTCCTGTGCAGCTATCACTTGCCAATCTTCCCTCTGAAAAGAGAGCAGGCCTGGGGCTGAAAGCCTTTGACATGTGTAATTGTATCTAGCTAGAGTTGTATAACGTTGTTTTGGTTTTTATTACATAAGTGCTTGTTTTTATTGTTACCTCCTATTTACGGCAAGTGATATTGGTTTTCTTTTTATAGTCCTAATATAATGTTTCTTCTTTTAAAAGGCATATGTAAATTTAAAACGTGCACAGATTTAAAGGACGGTATTAAGACAAAGGATAGAGAAAGATGTTCAAGGTATTACTGCTGGATTGGTGGGGGTTTGAAAACTGGCAGCCTGAAATCACTTTGTCAGTTTTGCTTTTAGAGGGAGAGGGAGGGAGGGAAGGAGAGAGAGAGAGAGAGAGAGAGAGAGAGAGAGAGAGAGAGAGAGAGAATTATATGTTATTGTTAATGTAGATTTGTTAGCAACATCTAGACCTAGAAAAAAGCCATTCCATTTATGATTCCTCCAATTGAAACTATACATAAATTCTTTCATGGTCACTTTTAATTCCTTTTAGCTATAGGGTTTTGACAGTCTTTTCTTCAAATATATACTGATAACTATTTTCTTAATTTGCTTTCTATTGCCATAATAAACAGCAAGACCAACAGCAATTTGGAGAGAAAAAGGTTTACTTTGTCTTCCACTTTATGGTCCATCATAAAGGGAAGTCAGGAAAGGACCTGAAGCCGAGACCATGGAGGATGCTGCTTAGTGACTTGCTCTTTAGTCCTTGCTCAACCCGTGTTCTCATACACCCTAAGACCCCCTGCCAGGGATGGTACTGCCCGCAGTGGGCTAAGCCAGCCCACATGAATCTGGATTAATCTCAAGAAAATGCCACCCCCCCACCCAGATTTCCCTACAGGCCAGTTTGATGGAAGTATTTTCTTAGTTGAGGTTCCCTTTTTCCAAATGACTCTTGGCTTGTATCAGGTTGACGAAAATCTTCCCAGGACCAGTGACCAATCTTGCAATATCGATTCTGAGAGATGGTATTCTGTATAATAATCTGGTTTAATTCTATGTCTATTTTTAACACACACACACACACACACACACACACACACACATACACACACACAGAGAGAGAGAGAGAGAGAGAGAGAGAGAGAGAGAGAGAGAGAGAGATGAAGACATATATAGGCCAGGAGACATCAAGACTTTGACCGTTATTTATCATGAATTATTCAAAATGATTCATTAATCCCATGAAATGAGGTCTTTGCACACCTTTCCCTGCAGGGAAGAGCAGCGTTATATGCTACAATGCTTTATGCTGCTTTTTCTGGAAGCCTCTTCCCATTTCCGTCCAGGGAGCATTTATCTCAGGGAACTGCATCCTCCTTGACCTCCTTCCACTGAGCAATAGAGCCCTCTAAGACTTCAAAGTCAATTCTCCAGGATACAAATGGGATATCCTCGGAGGCAGTTGGTTGCATCTGGCTCCTTCCAAGCCCTGTCTTCTGCAGATGCCTGTGGGGTTATGGGATGTTGATATCCAGATTTCTGTGGTTGACACCTGACTGTCCATAGCAAGGAGATAGGTCTTCAGGAAGATGGAGCAGGTTCTCATTCATACAGCTTCTCACTGCAAACACACCAGCTGCCATGCAGACACTGCTTCCGTTCTCTCAGAAGTAGGTAAATGGCTAACCACCTTATGCTAGAGGAGCAATGCTCATCCAGTTCTTATGAAAAACTGTGTCCTGAGGGAGAAATAGGAAGGTAATAACTGCTTGCAGCCCATTTTCCTGCTCTGTCTGAACACCAGAGCCTCCTTGCTCCCTTTCCCTGTCTCTGCATGCCTCCAGCCTATTATCGCACCTTGGGCTCCATGGCTGTATTGGATTCTGGTGTGTGCCATGAGAGCTTCAGGAGGTCTCAGGAATAGGAAAATCGAGACCTCTGTCAATGTCTCTGGGTTCTTGTCACAGTCAAAGAAAGAATTTAGAGACAAGATGAAGTAAAGAAACAGAGCTGTGGGCTTCTTGGGAAAGAATGAACTCAGATGGAAACGAGGGTAAGGCTAAGGAGTAGTTGGGTTCTAGGGGAGGGTTAAGATTTTCCCAGAATAGAGTTTATTTCCTTCCCATCCCCCCTTAAACCCCAGTACAGGGGAGGGAAGGTTGAACATGTCATGACAGCAGATATGTGACAGGAAATGACAAAGCTGGTGTTGTGGGGATGCCATCAGAATGAGGTAGGTGACAATGGTCAGATAGGTTGGCTAAGATAGCCCCAGCCATTTTGGAGGAGTCTTGTGTCTTCACTGTTTGAGTGGTCACCTGATGCCCTGCCATCACACAGGTCTGCAGTAGCACCACTTTCTAGTCACTTCCTTTCCCTCCCTTATGCCTGTCTAGCCTACCTCACTGTGACTCTGGATCACCCTGGGAACACTAAGTGCAGGTTTTCTGCTTGAGCACAGACTGTGTACAGGTAGTGTCTTCCTCTCTACTTCCCAGTGGGGGACAGTCTTGCTCAGTAGTTTTATAAATGCCTTCCCACACATTTGTTTCTGGGCTGACTGACCCTGAGGCTTCACAAGAGACCATCCACAGCCCTTCTTAGGAGACTGAAGGCTGAGGTTAGGCCTTTGCCTTCTCTCAGTTTAAGGACTGTCCCAGGTGGTCCTGCTGTCTCCTCTGATTTGGATAGGCATTTCCTGCAGCTTGCACCTAATCTGAGCAGCTGGATGCAATTAGAAGCCTGCTTTTGGGCTGGCAGCTGGAGCTTTGATTGATGTGCTTATGCCCAATAACTGCTCCTTCGAAGGAAGCTGCATCCAAGCTTTCTTCTTAAACCATGACAGGGTCCTCTCCAACTTTAAACATAATAAGCCTTCTCTTCTCAAGCTAAACATTCCTATGTATAGCCCTATAATTAATACCACTCTGAATACTTGCTGAAAAGTCCTCAAACACTTAACTACTCTTACTGAAGTATCATGTGCCTTTGAATACAACCTCAAATGTTAAATCTGTGTACGCTCTCCTTCAACTTCCTAATGAGATAATCCTGGAAAGTGCTCTGCATCAGTGTCTGGTACATGATCAAGAAGTGTGAGCTATTGTTAGGATTGTGTCTGAGCCTGTTGCCATTTTGTTTCTGATAGCTGCCATTTTTGCAGTTTTAGAATCTTCCCTTAACACTTCGGATGTCTTTGGACTAAGCCTGTGAAACTCTTGACAACACCCAAAGCTCTTGTCTGTGACCTCCAGGGTTTTCACCGCTTGTACATACTGCACACAGCCTGCCTAGACTCAAGTCCATTGAGAGATTTGTTCCCCGGGAGATCTGGTCTTGCCTGAAGTTCTCTGTCTATCATGATCTGCAAAGTTCACACTTACAGAAGCTCAGTATTCAAGGCAGAGGGAGCAAGGCTGAGAAGCCCATTTTGCCTCACTCCTCCTCCTCCCCGTCCTCCAGGGAGCACTAAGTGATTAGGCTGGTGAGCTGTATTTTCTTCATTTGGAAGGCTTGCTGGCTGCCATATCCCTTACAGGATTTGGAAGGGGGCGTCAGTGTTGTGTCATTTCCGGGGCTCCACTCTCCACCGGCAGTCACAGAGAGTTCACATCCACTTCCATGCATTACCCCTCCCACAAGATCACTATCATTTCTGAGCATCACTTGACTACAACTCTCAGTAGTCTTTACTGTGGATGCGTACAGATGTCCAAGTCACAAAATCTCTGGAAGGAGCCCTGGAATGCATCTGTATTTAGACTTAGCAGTTGCCTTTAACCCCAAGTTATAACAGCTCAGTCCTCACTGCATTTCCTGATTTTGCCCAATGTCTGATCTTTTCTGGGCTTTACTGCCATATATATATATATATATATATATATATATATATATATATATATATATATATATGATTTATTTTTATTCTCTGTGGTAAGAATGTAGAGAACTACCCAGAGCCTAGTGTATTTTTGTGGTGGGTTTTTGTTTGGTTTAGTGTTGAAGTTTTAATTATGTGCATTTGTGTTAGGGTACATGTCCATGAGGTGCCTATGGAGGTCAGAAGAGAATGTCAGGTCCGCTGGAGCTGGAGTTACAGATGGCTGTGAGTATCCTGATATGGCTACTGGGAACCAAACTTAGCTCCTCTGCAAGAGCAACATCTGCTCCTTAATGACTCGTCTTCTTTCCCACCCCTGCTGTGGTTTTTGATGTTGCTGTTTTGAGATGTTTTTGAGCTTGTTGGTGATTTTATTGTGTCAGTACTGAAAGGCAGGGCCTTTTCTAACCTGTGACCTCTAGCCTGTGGCCCTGTTGTAGTTCCCTGGTTCTGCTATTACCTTTCAACACACTCTCTCCTTCTTGCTCTTACACACATACACACACAGCCAGACTTGGTAGTACACCCCTGTATCCTTGGAATTCTAAAACTGAAGCAGAAGGATAATGTGTTCAGGCCCAGACTGGGCTACACAGTGAGATACTCTCTCAGAAAAAGAAAGGAAGGAAGAGAAAAGATGTATGCATGCACACACACACTTCTTCCCACACAAACACACACCACACATACCTTCCTACAGACCCCCCCACACACATATACATCCCACACACACTTACATATACAAATGCATACTCCCTCCCACTCATACACACTTGCATACATACACACTCATACATACCCTATACACCACACACACGCACACACACCCATCTACACATGCATACATATTATCATACATACTCATGCATACACCCCCACACACATATACACATATGCATACACATCCATATACACACATTTATACACATGCCACACACTCAAATACATTCATACACAGATGCACACACATATGCATACTTACACACACATGCACACACTCATACATATACCCTCACACACATGCACACACACTCATTCATACTTTCACACACACCCACACACACACACACACACACACACACACACACACACATACCCACACACACATGCATACCCACATCATCAAACTTTCCTCTTGGAAAACATCAGTATTATTCAAGAATCTCACTTTAAACTACTGTAATTTAAACAACTGAAGAGACTAAAAGCAAATTATAAAAAATACCCATTGCTTATCCCCGGTAGTGCCTGTGTGTCACCCTGAGACACTGCTTAACAGAGGATATGCACTTTACAAATGACAAAGTGTGAGCATCTGTATGGCAGCTCCCCTGCAGACCTCCAAGTCACTCCCTTAATGTGTCCCAAATTGATACATTATACAGTTTTGCTTAGGAAAGACGCATAAACACAGTGATAGCTTCCTTTCAACTAGTAGTTCTTCGGGAGAATTTAGTTCTATCAAGAAGCAAATAGTTTATAATTGTCTCTTCATGCTTACATTTCCTCTGTCTTCTATGCCTAAGCCCAGCCTCAAGAAGGAATGTCAGGATCCGTGGTACCGATCCAGGGCTGGGGAGCCTAGTGGGAGTGTGTCAGATTTGAGACTGGGCTAGACAGTTAGACCCTGCCTTAAAACAACCAAGGAGGGATGGCAGGGAGTACTGGGAGCTCTGGTCACTGAAGCTCAGCAGCTTAAGCCTGTCAAACATGCAGAGTATGTTACACCCCCAGGGCCATCTTTTCCGATGCTGAGGCCTCAGGCACCTAGCCGTGTTAAGTACCCACGTGCAAAGTTTTAAGTTAGTTGCAACTTGACACTGGTACAAACTATGCAGCCCAGGACTGAGAATCTATATTCCCACCCTGTTTCTGATTGAATGCCGGTGATCAGTGCAGCTTGTCAAGATCTCTGTGTCAGGCAGGTCATACAAGCCAACATCACCAGCGGGGAGTTCTCTACAGACGCCAATGCTGAGCTTTAGAACTAAGCAAAACTTTTCATGTCGGTATGTTGGTGGGTGGGTGGGTGGGGTATGGTGTGTGCACATCGACATATGTAAATGTGCACACCTGCTCCAGTGTTTGGAATCCAGGGGGTACCAGGAGTCCTTCCCTAGTGCTCTTTACCTCACTTAGCCCAGAGCCAGGCTGGCAGGGTCCAAACCAGCCCAGTCAGGCTTTTACATGGGTGTTGGGATCCAAATCCAAGTCTTCATGTCTGCACAGCAAACACTCTTACCCACTGAGCCATCTCCACAGCCCCCCAAACTCGAATTTTCATAATCTTTTTCTTTATAACTTCTGGATTTTGTGTTGCATTTTTAAAAGTCCTGCTCACTCCAGCTTTATTAAACCAGGCACCCACGTATTCTTCTGGGACATCTGTGATCTCACGCTTTCGTGTAAATCTTTGAGGTATCTTCGTAGTTATTTTGACTTAAGAAGCAGGAGAATCGGGGGTGGTGAGACGGCCCATAGTTAATAGCACATGCTATTCTTGCAACGAATCGAAGAGGGAGTGGACCCGAGTTTTGTTTACAGCATCCATGTTCAACTGCCTGTAACTCCAGCTCCCGGAGAGATCTTCTGGCATCCACACACATGTGCATATGCACACATGCACAGGGACACACAACACGATTTAAAATAATATTAACTTTTCTCATAGAAGCAAGATTAGAATCTAGTTCCTTTAAACTATATTTGTGTTTGGTATAGACACATAGAAGTTGTATTTATAGGGTTCAGTGTGATATTTCAATGCAGGTTTATAATGTGTACTGATAAGTGTAACTAGTTTATCTCTCTGTTTTTTGGTTTTTATTTATTTATTTATTTATTTATTTTATGCTTAGAACATTCAAAATCCTCTCTACCAGCTATTTTAAAAACATTCAACGAATTGTTGTCAGCCATTATCCTATGGTGCTGCAGAATGTTAGAATCCATTTCTCCCGTCAGTTTGTACTATTAAGTGTCCTTTCTCCAGCTTTCTTTTTCTTTCTTAACCTCAAAATGGTATGCCAGCAACCCCCCACCATTATTTATTGAATTAATCTATTTTTCATAGGTCCTCTCTCCAAAAGCGCTCTACCCCCGAGCCACACCCCCAACCTATTTAGAAGTTCTTTAAATAGCCACTTGCCCCTGCTCATTCTCAAAGTGATCTGATCCATGACAGTTCTGAACGCGCTCTGTAAGATTCTATTGGAAACAATGTCTGATGAACCATGGAGGGCAGGCAGTTACTTAGCCCTCGGAACTCTGTTTCCCACCTGTATACCCAAGATCACAATATCAATTTTGCATTCCTCTTGTGAATATTAAAAATAAACAAACAAACAAATAAAGAGGGGCTGGAGAGATGGCTCAGCAGTTAAGAGCCCTGACTGCTCTTCCAAAGGATCCAGGTTCAGTTCCAGGAATCACATGGCCGCTCACAACTGCCATAACTCCGTGGATCCAGTAGCTTCACACAGACATATGTGCAGACAGAACACAGATGTGCATTAAAAAAGAAGAGATGGAGAGAGAGAGAGAGAGAGAGAGAGAGAGAGAGAGAGAGAGAGAGAGAGAGAGAGAGATTAATCTGGGTCTGGTGACATAGTCCTGCTAATTACGGGCACTTAGGATGTTGAGGTAAGAGGATAACAGTCTCAAGGATAGCCTGACCAGTTTAGTGAGACCCCAGCTCAAATATTAAAAAAACGAACAAACAAGCAGTTGAGAGCTGCCTTACGATGGCCTACCTCAGGCTCAGTCCACTTTTATTTTAAACTACCTGAATCAGCGGTTCTCCACTTTCCGAACGCCTGCGACCCTTTAACAGTTCCTCCTGTTGTGGTGACCGCTAACCATCAAATCATTTCTGTTGTCACTTCATAACTGTAATTTCCGCTCCTGTTACGAATTGTAAATATCTGCGTTTTCTGATGGTCTCTGGGGGGTCACTGAAAATGCAGCTTTCTTTCTTTTCAGGTTTCTGTAATGAAGCAATCAAAGTCAGTCCTCAGAATCAAATATCCAGGTTTGAGGTAAGACTCTCTCTCGTTGCCTGTGTTTATATCCTGAGCTACTGGAGGCAGCAGACTGGGCCATGGCTTTTCAACATTGCCCCAGAGGTGTTTTCCTTTCTATTCAGTGCCCAAGTAGTGCCTCTCTTAATCCTCTTAAGGAACCAAACTTGTTTTTACCACAGCAAAGCATGGCACCCAGGACCAATGGCTCAGGAACAGAATCTTAACTCCAGTTCTGACGCCAGCCAAATAAAGAATGATTCATGGAGGGAGGACCAAAGGCTTCCTGTCATTGGGGTCCTGATGGGGTCAAACAAGAATCCTCCCGGGATGTAAACTTCCTGAAGTCAAGGACTTTGTCTCATTAAAGACAAGGTCCTAAGATACTAGAATAGAACCACTTACTGAATCGGTGTGGAAAGGGTTGGGGCAGAGGCCCAGTAAAGTGCTGTGTCGAATAGAACTACAATCTTTCCTATGTGCAAGAGTTCAGACACAGCAAAAAGGTGTGGTGCCACCATCAGAGACTAACTCTGAAAATAAAGGGTAGTGTACGAAGGAACAGAACTGAAGCCATTTTGAATAGGAGGTCAAATAAAGTTTAAGTTCCCAAGACCTTCCCCGGGTAACTCACATCCTGCTTGGCAGAAGAGACGCGTATGTGGGTAACAGACTTGGTTGACAAGTTGAGACATGAGTGCTAGGCAAGTTGCCTGCCACGGCTGAATAACCCAGCCAATGGGAACAGGATAAGTGTCCATGCTTCTAAGGAAGTCCCTTATCCCTAAATCTTAATTGGTGGGATAACTTGGCACACATGCTGGTGGATGTGAGGGCATAAAAACTCTGTACCAGTCTGGCTCGGAGTCAGAGTTCAGCTCCCAACTCTGTTCTGCAGCCTTGATAGATCAGTTGCAGCCGGAGTGCAATCCATTGCTGCCTGCCTAAATACTTACTAAGATGAACATTTAAAGATGCACTCAGCCCCTAGGTCCGTGCTGAAAACTGGTCAGTTTTCTTGCTTTGCTAGACTCTTGTGACTGCCTGGGTTGTTTCTTTTTCTCAGACCCCGATGGTAGGATATGCACAAGGCAGGTAGAAAAGGCTGCTGGAAGGTCAGTTGGGGGCTTCCACAGTTCTGCACTGCTTAAGACAATGGGGAGACTTGAAGGGTTTTGGACTGCAGAGTCAGGCCGTGTGAAAGATGGAGCTGAAGAGTTTCAAGGCTGTGGTGACAGGGGAAAGGGCTGCAGGGAAAAGAGTGGGCTGGTCAGCAGGGAAGGCAGCTATCTCTATAGCTGAGACTGTTGAGCAGTTACACTGAGGGTGATGATTTCTGGGGCAAGTGTTCATGCAGGCAGGGTCTGTTGAACTTAAAATAGCCTTTGGGCATGGGGAGATGGCTTGGTTGGTAAGGGCCTGCCACACAAGCCTGAGGATCTGGGTTTGGATCCCTAGCACCCACTAGGTGAGCAGCGTGTCTGAACCTGGGCACTGGGGGAAGGGCAGGCAGGTTGCTGGGGCTCTGAGCTATCTAGACTTCCTGTTGACTCCACGGGGTGGGGGTGGGGGGTGAATAAGAGAGGTACTGGGGACCACACCTGGCTGCTGACTTATGGTCTATCCCCCACCTCCAAACACACACACACAGACAGAGACAGAGAGACACAGAGACAGAGAGAATGTTTTGGACACTAAGTCAGAAACAAGCCCCTGATATTCAAGATATTAGAGCAGAAGAGGCAAAGATGTGTCAGCATTGCTACATCATTAAGCATCAAGGTTGCTTTTCTAATATGTTTGCAGTCAGCATAATATATGGTAATGAAAGTGTCTCAGATCAATGGGAAGAGATGAATTATGCAATAAACAGTGTAGGGGAAATTGGCTGGCAAGTTGATAAAAAAGGGGGGCACCCCTTTACATTCTACACACACCCAAGAAATCCCAGAAACATTTAAAGGGATTCCAAAACTGTTGCAAATATAACAAAGTTAGAAACGTTGCTAAGGCCTCTATGTTTACACATGTGTATGTCCACATAGATACACAGAAAGGTATTTACTTCCTTATCTGAATATGTTTATTGAAATCTGTGAGTTTACACTGATAGTCCCAATGTCAGTTCGATACCACACTGTTTACTCTAGCACTTCTTTCTTAGTGGATCTCTCTCTCCTACAACTTAGCTTCCATCACTTTTAGTGGATTTATCTACCGGATCGGTTCCTTCTATACAGTCACTCTCCCACCCCCATTCCTGTCCCCTGTCCTCAATGCATTCTTCATCCTGAATGAGTTCTGAGATAGTTAATCCTGATGCTCACCATTCTGGATTTAGAATCACTATGGGAACAAATCTGAGCCACACCTATAAGGGATTGTCTAGACTAGGTAAATTAAGGTGTGAAGACCCATTCTAAATGTGGGCAGTGCCATTCTGTGAGCAGGGGTCCTGGTCCTGGACTGAATAAAAAAGGGATAGAGAACTAAGTACCAGCGTTCATTTCTCTCTGCTTCTTGACTGAGCAATGTGACCAGTCTCTTCCTGATCTTTCCACCATGGAGTGACTTCCCCACCATAACAGACTGCACCCCAAAACTGTAAACCCAGGTACACCTTTCCCTCATTAAGGCTCCTGTCAAATACTCTGTCACAGCAATGGAAAGGTTCCAACGGCACCTGCCTGAACATATGTGTGTCTTGCTTTTCTTCATGGAAAGGATTTAGTACTGCATTGTACAAAAGGTTGAGGAAAGAAAGTGGGGAGGAGAAGAGGAAAGGGAAGAGAAGGGGAAGGAAGAGAGGGTTTTCCCATTCTGTGTTAAACATGAGTCAGTGGATCCAACTTCAGCAGTATAGATTCAACTCTGTATGGTAGTTCACCGCCCCACAGTGTAACAGGACACAATCGGAGCTTTTTGTTGTATTTTGGAACACATACCTAAGTCATCTGTTTTGAATAAAATATTCTTCTTGAGGTGATGGACTTAATTTTCAGAGTGCTGCTCTCCCTGGTCTAGAATAGAAAGTAAATACCATTACATGTTTATTTGATTCCTTTCCATTCAATTTCCATTTACCAAACACTCTCTGTGTGTACGCAGCCTGGGAGAAGGAGCTTCGCCCCAAAGCATCGCTGCTGTCCAAGAGTTTACAACCTCACTAGGCAGTTTAAAAGGAGATGGAGATTAATAACAGAAATAAAAAATAAAGAGGCCAGTGGCACGTGTGTGAGGCCCGGTCTGGTTCTCATGGAGCGAACTAAGTGGATGAGCACAGCCCCAGCAGTCTGGCTTATCTGGGGCTTGGTGTTGACTATGTTCCTAGGTTTACAGAGCAGCCTGGGTGGATGTTTTAATGCAATCACTTCTTTGTGCTACCGTTTCTCCTTACACAGAGCAGGTGGGCAGTCCCAAATCCTAGCAGATGCCCATCTCATTCCCAAACAGGGTGGGGTCTGTGGTCCTCAGCTCACTCCTCTCAGAGTTCAGATAAGAGGGGGAGAAAAATGAGTGTGAAGTCTCTAGCCTCCCTTTAACTTGGTTATATCCCAGCACTCAGGAGGCACAGGCAGGCAGAGCTCTATGAGTGTAAGGTCAACCTAGTCTACATATCATGTTCCAGGCCAAAGAGAACTACACAGTAAGGCTGGGAGTCAGACACATTTAATAAAATAAATAAACGGCGGAAATTCTTTCCAGTGCCATGACTTGTGGCTTTGTAACTTCTAGGACACATTTCTAGAACTTTCTCTGTATGTTCATGATTCACATCTATCAAATAAAGATGGCAATGGTATTGTCCTCCTCGTGGGTAAAGTGTGAGTTAAAATACACAAAGTGCGGGTTTTCAATCGGACCTGCTGTGCCGATAAAAGTAACATAACCGGTACCTTATCTATCCAGACAGCTACGAATTTTCACAAGCTAGGATGGATCCATCTGTACTTCCTGTGGCTTGCTGTTTTCATTTAATGATATGTCGTGAATGTCTTCCCTTGTGGGACACTTTTTAAAGTGCGAAGAGACCATTAGATCCTCTGAGTGGTTTTTCAAAAGTGAAAAGCAGTTTGGGAGAATGGGCCCTGGCTCTTCAAGAATGTTCTTTCAAGGTGACACACTAGCTTTAAGGAAAGGCCTGAGTGTATTACCGCCTGAGGCTGTTGTGAGTCTGAGTGCTGAGAACAACCCTGGGGCTTCTCTAGCATAAGCTTTGCTGTTATTTAAGCAGTAAAACCATATTTCCCTCAACAACGTCTAATGTTGAAGTAAAGCGATTTTAACACACTTTGGGGCCAGGCATGCCACTGCATACCTTTAGTGCCAGCACAGAGACATCAGAGGCAAGTGGGTCTCCCAGTGCAAAGCTAGTCTGCCTGTTCTACAGAAGCAACATTCAAGCCAGCTAGAGCTACACAGAGAAACCCTATCAACAAAAACAAACAAACAAACCAAACCCCCAATTCACTTGAGTAAATTTATTAGCTGAAATGTACTACATTTATGGTAATAAAGCTTACTAATAAGTGAGAAGGCTAGGCTGATTCCATGACAGACTTCAAATCGGCAGTTAAGGAGACTGGGCCTAAAAATTGGGCTAGTCCCTGCAAGCCCAGGCAAGTCAATTACTAATAGAAAAACAAAACAAAACAAAACAACCCCCTCTCCAGGTTCCAGCCTTCACACCCAAGTCTTGGAATGTACTGGCCACCTGGCCTGAAGCAAGGACAATGGGTTTGTAGCAGTTTCCAGACCTCCTCAGCTACTTCCTAAGTAACAATTCCCAGGTCTTCCCTGCAAGTTTCCAGCCTACACATCCTGGTAATGGAATGTCCTTAGAGATGGACCCAACAGATTAACATATGTCACTGTCTTAGTCAGGGTTTCTATTCCTGCACAAAACGTCAGGACCAAGAAGCAAGTTGAGGAACAAAGGGTTTATTCAGCTTACACTTCTACAATGCTGTTTATCACCAAAAGGAAGTCAGGACTGAAACTCAGGCAGGTCAGGAAACCGGAGCTGATACAAAGGCTATGGAGGGATGTTACTTACTGGCTTGCTTTCTCTGGCTTGCTCAGCTTGCTTTCTTATAGAACCTAAGACTACCAGCCCAGGGATGGCACCACCCACAAAGGGCTGGGCCTTCTCCCTTGATCACTAGTTGAGATAATGCCTTACAGCTGGATCTCATGGAGGCATTTCCTCAAAGGAGGCTCCTTTCTCTGAGATAACTCCAGCTTGTGTCAAGTTGACACAAAACCAGCCAGTACAGTCTCCTACCCTGGAATTCCTAAATGTGCTTAAACTCGGGCCTGCAAGCTCACTTGGGAGTCTGTGTCTTGGTAATGGGAGACCCCAATACACTGGACTTCTGTATAATAAAACACTCTTTGCATTTACATACTATCTGAGTCCAGAGTCTCATTCTTTGATGAATCATGGACCCTTACAATAAGCTCAGTAAACTTGTTTTAAGAACAAAATTTACAATCCAGGAATATGAACAGTAGTTTCAGTTTTACTTTGCATAAGTTTCAATGAGAATAAGAAAGATGCTGATGAAAATACTATGTAGGCTCTCTGTTGCTCCCTTTTCCAAGACAGCACATCTTCTCAGACAGTGCCAGCCTCGTCCCTTAGACAAGATGGTGAAGGCCAGTGTGAACGGATTTGGCTGTATTGGGTGCCTGGATACCACGGCTGTCTTCTGTGCAGGATCTGGCAAAGTGGAGATTGTTGCCATCAACAACCCCTTCATTGACCTCAGCTACATGGTCTACATGTTCCAGTGTGACTCTACCCATGGCAAATTCAATGGCACAGTTAAGGCTGAGAATGGGAAGCTTGTCATCAATGGGAAGCCCATCACCATCTTCCAGGAGCGGGATCCCACTAACATCAAATAAGGTGATGCTGGTGCTGAGTATGTTGTGGAGTCTACTGGCATCTTCACCACCATGGAGAAGGCTGGGGCCCAAAGGATCATCATCTCTAACTCTTCTGCCGATGCCCCATGTTTGTGATGGTATGAAACATGAAAAATATGACAACTCGCTCAAGATTGTCAGCAATGCATCCTGCACCATTAACTGCTTAGTCCCCCAGCTAAGGCCATTCGTGACAACTTTGGCATCTTGGAAGGGTTCATGACTACAGTTCATGCCATCACTGCCACTTAGAAGACTGTGGATGGCCCCTCTGGAAATCTGTGGTGTGATGGACATGAGGCAGCCCAGAACATCATCCCTGCATCCACTGGTGCTGCCAAGGCTGTGGGCAAGGTCATCTCAGAGCTGAATGGGAAGCTCACTCACTGGCATGGCCTTCCATGTTCCTACCCCAATGTATCTGTTGTGAATCTGACATGCCGCCTGGAGAAGCCTGCCAAGTATGATGACATCAAGAATGCAGTGAAGCAGGAAGCTGAGGGCCCACTAAAGGGCATCATGGGCTACACTGAGGACCAGGTTGTCTCCTGCGACTTGAACAGCAACTCCCACTCTTCCACCTTTGATGCTGGAGCTGGCATTGCTCTCTATGAGAACTTTGTGAAGCTCGTTTCCTGGTATGACAATGAATACAGCTATAACAACAGGGTGGTGGATCTCATGGCCTACATAGCCCCTAAAGAGTAAGAAACCCTGGACCACCTACTCCCAGCAACGACACTGAGAGCAAGAGAGGGACCCTCAGTTGCTGAGGAGTCCCATCCCAACTCTATCCCAACACTGAGCATCTCCCTCACAATTTCCATCCCAGACCCCCATAATAATAGGAGAAGCCTAGGGAGTCCTCCCTACTCTCTTGAATACCATCAATAAAGTTCTGTTGCACCCACAAAAAAAAATACTATGTCACTGATGTATTATTTACTTTATTTGCTGCCTGGACAAAATACTTCACAAAAACAAGGGAAAGAAGGAAGACTTTAGCTTGTTCCCTGCTGTGAGGATGTAGTCCATCAGAGCAGGGAAGGTACAGCCCCAGGAGCATGAGGCAGCTGGTCGCATAGAATGAGTCGCCTGGAGGCAGAGAGAGATGGATGTTGGTGCATATTTACAGTTTTCCCTCTTGATTTAGTCCAGTCTTTGGAAAGGTGCTGCCCACACTCAGGGTACATCTTCTCATCCGGGTCAGACCTCTCTGGAAATTCCCTCACCTACACATCTGAAAATTTGTCTTTCTAAGGGACCGAACCCCAGCAAGTTTACACTTCAGATTAACCCACGTCACAAACTCCATCATTCTATTTTTTTATTAGGTGATCTCTGTATTTACATTTGAAATGTTATCCCCTTCCCCATCCCACTCCCATCCTCTCCCCCTCTCCACTTGTCTCCATGAAGGTGCTCCCTCTCCCATTTACCAGCTCCACCTCAGTGCCAAGGCATTGCCCTACACTGGGAAAACGCGTCCTCACTGGACCAAAGGCCTCTTCTCCAATTGATGCCAGAAACTACTATTTTCTGCTACATATGCAACTGGAGCCATGGGTCTCTTCATGTGTGCTCAATGGTTGGTGTTTTAGTTCATGGGAGTTGTGAAAAGTTTGGTTGGTTGATAATGTTGTTCTTCCCATGAGGTTGCAAACCCTTTCAGCTCCTTCAGTCCTTTCTCTATACCTTCATTGGGGTACCCATGTTCTGTCCAATAGTTAACTGCAAGCATGCTCAGCTGTATCTGTATGACTGGCAGAGCCCCTGAGGAGGCATCCCTATCTGATTCTTGCCAATAAGTACTTCTTGGCATCAGCAATAGTGCTTGGGTTTGGTGGCTGCATATGGGGTGGATCCCAAGGTGAGGCAGCCTTTGAAGGATCTTTTCTTTAATCCCTGCTCCTCTATTTGACCTGGTATTTCCTCCCATGAGTGTTTTGTTCTCCCTTCTAAGAATCACTGAGGCATCCACATTTTGGCCTTCCTTATTTTTGAGCCTCACAAGGTCTGCAAATTTTTTCTTGGGTATTAGGTATTCAGAGCTTCCTGAAGCTACTCTCTACTTATAAATGAGTGCATACCATGTGTGTTCTTTCTGACTGGGTTACCTCACTCAGGATGATAGTTTCTAGTTTCATCCATTTGCCTATGAATTTCATGAGGTCAATGTTTCTAATAGCTGAGTAGTACTCCATTGTGTATATGTACCACAGTTTCTATATCCATTCCTCTGTTAAAGGACATCTGGGTTCTTTCCAGCTTCTGGCTATTATAAATAAGGCTGCTATGAGTGTGGTTGAGCATGTGTCCTTGTTATATGTTGGAGCATCTTTGGGGTATATACTCAGAAGTGGAATAACTGGGTCATCAGGTAGTACTATGTCCAATTTTCTGAGGAACCACCAGACTGATTTCCAGAGTGGTTGTACCAGCTTGCAATACCACCAACAATGAAGGAGTGTTTCTCTTTCTCCACATCCTAGCCAGCATCTGCTATCATCTGAGTTCTTGATCTTAGCCATTCTGAATGGTGTGAGGTGGAATCTCAGTGTTGTTTTGGTTTACATTTCCCCAATGACTAGGGATGTTGAGCATTTCTTTAGGTGCTTCTCAGCCATTTGATATTCCTCAGTTGAGAATTCTTTGTTTAGCTCTGTATCCCATATTTTAATAGGATTGTTCAATTCTCTGGAGTCCAATTTCTTGAATTCTTTGTATATATTGGATATTAACTCTCAATCAGATGTAGGATTGGTAAAGATCCTTTCTCAATCTAATGGCTGCTATTTTGTCTTCTTGACAGTGTCCTTAGCCTTACAGAAACTTTGCAATTTCATGAGGTCCCATTTGTCAATTCTTGATCTTAGGGCATAAGCTATTGGTGTTCTGTTCAGGAAAATTCCCCCTGTGCCTATAAGTTCTAAGATCTTCCCCACTTTCTCTTCTAATAGTTTCAGTGTACCTGGTTTTATGTGGAGGTCTTTGATCCACTTGCACTTCTCAGCATCGAATGAGATGTTCATGTGGGTTTTTTCTTTGAGTTTCTTTATATAGTGAATTACGTTGATAGATTTCTGTATATTGAACCATCCCTGCATCCCTGAAATGAAGCTTACTTGATCATGCTCAATGATTGTTTTGATGTGCTCTTGCATTTAGTTTGAGAATTTTATTGGGTATTTTTTGCATTGATGTTTATAAGGGAAATTGATCTGAAGTTCTCTTTCTTTGTAGGGTCTTTGTGTGGTTTAGATATGAGTGTAATTGTTGCTTTGAAGAACGAGTTCAGTAGTGTTCCTTCTGTTTCTGTTTTGTGGAATAGTTTAGAGAATATTGGTATTAGGTCTCCTATAAATGTCTGATAGAATTCTGCACTGAACCATCTGGTCCTGCCCCCCCCCCCAACTTGGGAGGCCTTTGATGACTGCTTCTATTTCTTTAGGTGTTATGGGACTGTTTAGATGGTTTATCTGATCCTGATTTAAATTTGGTACCTGGTATCTGTCTGGAAAGTTTTCCATTTCCTCTAGATTTTCCAGTTTTGTTGAGTATAGGCTTTTATAGTAAGATCTGATGATTTCTTGAATTTCTGTTGTTATGTTTCCCCTTTCATTTCTGATATTTTAATTTGGATACTCTCTCTGTGCCTACTAGTTAATCTGGCTAAGGGTTTATCAATCTTGTTGATTTTCTCAAAGAATCTTGGTTTTGTTGATTCTTTGTATAGTCCTTTTTGTTTCTACTTGGTAGATTTCTGCTCTGAGCTTGATCATTTCCTGTTGTCTACTCCTCCTTGATGTGTCTGCATCTTTTTGTTCTAGAGCCTTCAGTTGTGCTGTCAAGCTGCTAGTATATGTTCTCTCCAGTTTCTTTTTAGAGGCACTCAGAGTTATGAGTTTTCCTCTTAGTACTGCTTTCGTTGAATCCCATATGTTTGGGTATGTTTTGCCTTCATTTCCATTAAATTCTAAAAAATCCTTAATTTCTTTCTTTATTTCTCCCTTGACCATGTTAACATTGAGTAGAGCATTGTTCAGCTTCCATGTGTATGTGGGCTTTTTGTTGTTTTTGTTGGTACTAAAGACCAGCCTTAGGCCATGGTGATCTGATAGGATGCATGGGATTATTTTGATCTTCTTATATCTGTTGAGGCCTGTTTTGTAATCAAGTATATGGTCAGTTTTAGAGAAGGTTCCATGTGGTGCTGCGAAGAAGGTATATTCTTCTGTTTTATGATGAAATGTCCTGTAGATGTCTGTTAATTCCAATTGGTTCATAACCTCTGCTATTTTCGCTGTGTTTCTGTTAGTTTCTGCTTCCATGATCTGTCCATTGATGAGAGTGGGGTGTTGAAGTTTCCCACTATTATTGTGTGGTACAATATATGCTTTGAGCTTTAGTAAGGTTTCTTTTATGAATATGGATGGCCTTGTATTTGGAGCATAGATGTTCAGGATTGAGAGTTCGTCTTGATAGATTTTTCCTGTGATGGGTAAAAAGTGTCCTTCATTTTTTTTGATAACTTTTGGTTGAAAATCTATTTTATTCATTATTAGAATAGCTACTCCAGCTTGTTTCTTGGGACCATTTTCTTGGAGAGTTTTTTCACAGCCTTTTACTCTGAGACAGTTTATGCTTTGTTGCTGAGATGAGTTTCTTGTATGCAGCAAAATGCTGAATCCTGTTTACATATCCAGTTTGATAATCTATGTTTTTTTAATTGGGGAATTGAGTCCATTAATGTTAAGAGATATTAAGGAATAGTGATTGTTGTTTCCTGTTATTTTTGTTGTTAGAGGTAGAAATATGCTTGTGTGTTTTTCTTCTTTTGGATTTCTTGCATGATTATTTTCTTGCTTTTTCTAGGTTGTAGTTTCCCTCCTTGTGTTTGATTTTTCCATTTATTATCATTTTTAGGGCTGGATTTGTGGACAGATATTGTGTAAATTTGGTTTGTCCTGGAATATTTTGTTTCTCCATCTCATCTATGGTAATTGAGAGTTTTGTTGGGCACAATAACTTTGGCTAGCATTTGTGTTCTTTTAGGGTCTGTATAATGTCAGTCCAGGATTTTCTGTACTTCACAGTCTCTATTGAGACGTCTGGTGTAATTCTGATTGGTCTGCCTTTATATGTTACTTGTCCTTTTTCCCTTACTGCTTTTAGTATTCTTTCTTTGTTTTGAACATTTAGTGTTTTGAATATTATATGTCAGGAGGAGTTTCTTTTCTGGTCCAATCTATTTGGAGTTCTGTAGGCTTTTTGTATGTTCATGGTCATCTTGTTCTTAAGGTTAGGGAAGTTTTCTTCTATGATTTTGTTGAAGATATTTACTGGGACTTTTAGTTGGGAGTCTTCGCTCTCTTCTACACCTATTATCCTTAGGTTTGGTCTTCTTGTGTCCTGGATCTCCTGGACATTTTGGGTTAGGAGCTTTTTGGCTTTTGCATCTTCTCTGACTGTTGTGTCTATGTTTTCTATGTTGTCTTCTGCCTCTGAGATTCTCTCTTCCATCTCTTGTATTCTGTTGGTGATGCTTGCATCTGTGACTCCTGATTTCTTTCCTAGGTTTTTTTATCTCCATGGTTGTCTCCTCTGTGATTTATTCATTGTTTTTATTTTCATTTTTAATTCCTTCACCTGTTTGGTTGTGTTTACCTGTAGCTCTCTGAGTGATTTTTGTGCTTCTTCTTTAAGGACTTCTACTTGTTTACATTTGTTCTCCTGTAATTGTTTAAGGAAGTTATTCATGTGCGCCATGAGGACCTTTATCATCATCATGAAGTATGATTTTAAGTTCATATCTTGTTTTTCTGGTGAGTTTGGAAATCAACTACTTGCTGTGGTGGGAGAACTGGGTTCTGATTTTTCCAGGTTGTCTTGGTTTCCATCGTTTAGGTTCTTGTGCTTTCCTCTTGTTATCTGTGATGTTAGGTGATCTTGTTGTCTCTGACTGGAGCTTCTCTCTCCTGTGGATCTGAGGGCCTGGGGGTTCAGGAGGGAGATTGCTCCTGAGTATTTGGCTCTTTTCTGGCAGTCAGTAAGTTCTGATGGCAGTGAATGGGGCTCTGTCTCTGTGGGCTTGGGTGGGAGAGCGCTTCTTAGGCGCTCTCTCTGGGCTGGAACAGACCCATTCCCAGAGAACACTATGCTACCTGTGCCCTGAGAGTTCTCAAGTCGTCGGTGGGGGTTTGTGATGGGCTTCCTGTGGGCTCAGGTGGGAGAGCGGTTGTGAGGCTCTTCTGGGTGCTCAGCTGTCTGCAAACAGGTCCTGAGTCCTGATGGAGGTGACCTGGCTCTCTCTCACAAAGAATTAAGACTAAGAGATTCTGCCTACAATTATAAAATACTAAAAAAAAGGTGAAGAATGATAACAAGATAAAAAACATTTTACTGGAAAAAGTGTCTGGAATAGTTAACATGTATTTCCTACCAAGTACAGTTGTCTTCCATTTAAATGACTGCCACGTGGTTCCCTAATTAATAAAGATGGAAATGGCCTATCACCTTAGCTGCTGTTCTTTACTGGTTTGCATTATCCCCATAGCACACAATCCTTGGATTGTGCTGACTAGGTGATTTGTATTTTATTCCATTAGTGGGTGTAAAGATTTACTGATTATTTCTAATAATTGAATTACGTATTTCAACTCATGGGTCAACATCTCATTCTCTACATCTCAGCTCTTCAAATCTACTGAATGTCAATCCTATCATGTGTAATTTCATCTCTTCTCTCAGCCTGAGGTTTGCTGGCAAAACTTGGGAAATTGCTATTGACAAATGATCTCCTTCCCTAATTAAATACTGTAGTGTGTTCCTGATTGCCAGCTTCATGTGGCCCCTTCCTCCTTCTGCTTTAGACTGCAAACACACAGCTCCACAGTACAATTGCTGCCCCTGCACCTGACTGTATGGGAGCCATCATTCCTGACTTCTGGGCAAGTACAGTTCTAGAGAACTTTATGTATGCACATGACTTTTCAAAAATTGTTCTTTTCAAAAAGGAAAATCAACAGCCCTTGCAATGGAAAATTACACCATGAAATAGTCCATATGTACCAAGAAATACTGTTGATATGACCTTTTGAGGAATTAATGTCATGAAATCATACTTGGGCTGGGAAGATACCTACTGGGCTCAGTAGGTAAAATGCTTGCTGCACAGACATTAGGACTTGACTTTGTGTCCACAGAACCCACAGAAAAAGCATGTGGAGCAGAACATGTCTACACACTCAGTCTCAGAGCAGAATCAGGCAGATCCCCAAAGGGTCAGTTAGTGAGATCTAGGTTCAGTGAGAGACCATCTCAAAAGCTGAGCATGAAGTAATGATGGAACATTTCCTATGTTGACCTTTGCCCTCTGCATGCATGCAAAACAAACAAATATGTGCATGTACAGCACATGCAGGAATTTATACGTGCTTATTGTAAATCCTTTGGTAATGCACTGGCATTTGTATATCTTTAAGTATTTCCAAACAGTTTACACATTAAATACTTTAACTAACCAAGAATTTTCTGGGCATTTTATTTCCTTTTTATTAAATACTAGGGTTTGTCCCTCCTCACAAATGGGTAAGAAGTAATGAAGGATTATAGATATAAATATTCACCTTCATTTTTGGTTTTTCCCCCTTGCATGAATCATGTCTTCTGATGTCAGATTTTGTGAGTCGATTAATAACTTTCTTAGTAATACTTCTAAATCTTTGCCCTTTGCTGCCAATTTCTGACTTAATTTGCTTTCTGTCGCAGTGATAAACATGAAGACCAAAGGCAACTTGGGGAGGGAAGGATTTATTTCAGCTTAGCACTCTCAGGTCACACTCTACCACTAGGGAAGCCAGGAGAGGGATTCAATGCCGGAACTGAAGCTGAAGCCAAGGAAGAATGTTGCCTACTGACTTGGTGCCCGCACCTTGCTCAGACTGCTTTCTTGTAGCACCCAGGCCCACCAGCCAGGGACTGCACTGCTGGTGGGGAGGGTGTTGGCCCTTCCCACACCAATCATCAACTCAGAAAATGCCCCACAGACCAATCTGCTGGGGGCATTTTCTCAGCTGAGGTTCCTCTTCCCAAATGCGTCTGTCTGGGTCAAGCTGACCTAAAAACTAGCCTGTACACGCATATGTCCAGCTGTGTCAACGGCACTGGCCATTTCTGATTCCTGCTCAGTTTACTATGATCTTGTTACCTGGTGCCTTATAACTTCTAGACTTTGGGGGGAGGGTAATCTGGGCTCATAAATTCATGTAAAGATGCAATGAAATGGCATGAGTCTGGATCGATGCCCAGGATAGATGAGAGGAGATAGAAGTAGCAAGTGAGAAAAAAAGAAGGAGGAGGAGGAAGAGGAGGAGAACATCAGAGGAGAAATGGAGGGAAAGGGAAGGATTCTAGAATTGTTGACCTTTTACTTAGAAAGGGGAAAACGGAGAGAGTAGTTGGCCAGTAGCTCATAGCGCAATGTAAATACCAAGACAAGATGAACCAAATAGTATTAGGTCTGTCCAGAAGGTAATCATTATTTACTTCGGAGCAGCTTACAAACAGCGGAAATGATAGAAGATGGAGGGACATCTCAAGGATATTGCATTAATATTGCATAAAGCTGGACTCTTTCCAGCGGCACAAACACGAGCCACACTCAGCCCACAGGCGTGTGTCAAGCACTGCTCTGTATAAGGCAGCCTGCTCAGGAATGGGGACACATCTGTGAGAAAGGCAAACATGGTTCCTGCTCTGATGGACCTCATCTTCTAGAAGAGAGAGACAGTCACTAACCAGGACACAGGTCAATCAATAGCACAGAGGACGGCTACAAGGAAGAGCATAGCAAAGCTGCTCAGGGCAGAGCAGAGAGGCCTGCCGGTTCACACAAAGCAGGTAAGGGATGTCTTTCTGAAAGGTGACATTTGAGATGACTAGCGGGAAGACACCAGTGGTGGGACTGTCTAGGGTGTGGTCAGTCTGCAGAGAGGATAGCAACTGAAAGCTGAGAGATGAGTGAACGTGCCCCTCCCCCAACAGGCAAGACAGGTGTGGCTAAAGGAAATAAAGAGGGTGTTTAGAGCAGAAGAGGAAACAAAGAGGGTGTTAGAGCCCAGGAGGAGGGAGACTCTGGTGGGTGGAGCCTAGGGCTTTACGAAGACTTTGGACTTCATGCAAAAGAAGTCAGCTTTGATAGGAGATAATCCTGATGGCAAATCCTTGTGTTTCTTTCCCATGTAACCTGAGGATCTCATTTAAGACTCCTTTAAGATCCACTGCTTCACTGGCAGGTAATTGCTGAGGAAAGAGAATGTTATTTTCTTCAGTGGCATAGTCGCTGAAGTTACCCACGCGCCTGTAAATAACCTCCTGCCCAAGCAAGTCTGAGCCCAGTGGGGTCACAAAAAAAGCAAAGCAAACCAACCAACATGTGTGTTTAAAAACTTGCTCCCTTTTCCTCTTCTTTTTTTTTTTTTTTTTTTTTTTTTTTAGAGAATTATTTATTTATGTATATGAGTACACTATATCTGTCTTCAGACACACCAGAAGAGGGCATCTGGATCCATTACAGCCACCATGCGGCTGCTGAGAATTGAACTCATGACCTCTGGAAGAGCAGTCAGTGCTCTTAACCACTGAGTCATCTCTCCCACCCCCCAAAATCCTGGCTCCTTTTGAAAATAAGCACCAGTAGTCTAGGGGTTATCTTTTGGGTTGATCCATTTCACTTACTTTTTTTCCGGTTTATTCCAGTTTCTCTAACCTCTCCTCTTTTCCCAGGACACAAAAGATAGCAAGTGAAAGGCAATGAAAATGAAGGCTACAAAGCAGAGTATCCAGGCCACATGCATCCTTAACCACTAGACTACCCGGGGATGCAGGGGGAAAACGCCTGACCTGAGACTTTAGCCTCCCTCCTGCTATTCCCCTCAGAAAGAAATTTACTATTGTAAATACTTCAAGAAGCATCCAAGCTATTTCCCTAGGCCTTGCCCCTGGGTGTGTGCTGATTTAATGGCTCTCCAGGGAAACCCCCAATTCAGAACATTTACCAGTTGAAGAAACTACCTGCTGGTGAGGCAAGATCCCTGGACATGGCAGGCTCAGCCCACAACTCCCCTGTCTCCCTGTTTTTCTAGCTACTACGACCTCTCTGTGCTATATAATTGCCCTTGGTTTCACCCAGGGTTTTCTATGGCTCCTATGTACTGTCATCCTGACTAATGTCAGTATAGCAAGGTTACTAGAAAGAGCAAAGGCTATTAGACTGGATTTAGATGGAGTCTTTTGTGACTCGGTGTGAATTGCTTCATTTCATTGAGCCGAAGCCTCCTGATCTATAATATGATTTAAAAGAATCATAAGAGATGTCATGAAGATTATAGGAATGAATGGGTATGAGAAAGGCCTTGGTAAAGTTTTTGTCTCTCTCATCTCCCATGGAAACTAGACGTGCCACCCGACCTGTGAAATCCAGGACATGAATCTCAAACTCTTAGACCTTGCAGCTTCCTGTCAAAGTTGTCTCTCCCAAAACCCAGAGAACTCCTTAAGCTCCAGGACTTCTCTCTCTTATTTATCCGTATTCCCCAGGTGCTAGCCCAAACTCTGGACCATGGCAGGAATCTAGTAAATATTAAGTGAGAACCATCCTTTTCCCTATGTGATCATGAGGGAGGCTGGGGCAGAAGGACTGGGCTGTAGAACTAAATTGGATGAAAGGTTTGAGACTGAGAGCCTCGCTGGTGCTGATGCTGGCACAGCAATTGAACAGGGGAGGAAGGAGCCAGTGGAGAGCTGTTCTGCATAGGGATCAGCGCATCCTCCCACTGGCTCAGCATTAGTTTACTTACACAGAACCGCGCAGAGCCCAGGGGTGATACCTCTCACTTAGTAACACTCATTCTTTGCCTCTTGCTGCTGATGTGCTTGTCAAATCCTTTTCTTTCACTGAATGTCTTTTTTGGTTTAAATCTCTTACGTTTATTTATTTATTTATTTTTTCCCTTTATTGTCCTGGAGATATATGAAGACAGCCAATAAAAAGGGAGTCCTTTTTTTTCTTCGCAACTCTGAAAGCTTTACATAAGTGTTTCTTCACTTCTATTTTATGGCCAGGACCAGATGCAGAAGTGCTAAAATATTTTGATAAGAGATGTCCTGGCAGTAGTTTTTGCTTTTACAGCTATCCAGAGGGAGAGAATTAAGTAGGAAGTCAGCCCACAGAGAAGAGAGAGAGCTAAGAAATCCCTCTGCTGACTGAGATTCACAGTTAATGTCAAAATGTCAGTTGGACCAAAGGCAGAACAAAGGTGTTTAGGCACCAGGACATTTACCTAAGTGAGAATATAGCAAGTACGTTTGAAGGTCATACAATCCTGAATCTTGAAGTTTATAAAATGCTTCCATGCATAAACTGATGTCCGCAGGACACTGACAATAACCATAGTGACCAGTAAGGTATGAACTATTAACATCTCGTGCAATGATGGAGACTGGGCCTCAGGTCCTGTGCCAGTTGCCCGGGGTCATCTGGTTGGCTGTTCAGTGGCTAGGCGGGCGTTTAGCTACTGCTGTCTAGGTCCTTGCGGTTTGTTTCCTGGGGAGCAGATGCACAGAAGGATCAAGTGAGCTGCACAAGGCCACAGAGCACAAAGAGGGAAGACTGGTCCGGTCCATGCTCCTGATCTGGGTTACTCCCTCCCTCCCAGCCATCCCCAGGCCTTACCTTCTTTTCTGTCTTCTGATGGTCTCTTTATCTTGCTCTCCCTCCCCCTTTTCTTCCTTTCACTTTGTTCTACCTTATTCCCCCTTCTGTGCTTTCTTTGAGGGCCGTTTCTGTCCTTCTGTGCTCTGACTGTGTGACTGTATTTCAACTTATGTACCAGAATCCTTAGCGCAAGCTAGACACCGTCCAAGCACACTGCAAGTGTTTCCTGGCTTTTATTCCCCACCACAAGGCCAGGAAGCAAGCCTATGATTTATTCTCATTTTACAGATGAGGGAACCAAGCTACCTTATTTACCCAAGGACGCACGGCTAGCGGGGATAAGAGCCAGCATTCTAGGCAGAGCAGTCTGGCTACACAGCCCGTCCTCTGATTTTGCAGCAGCTGCCCTTTATGTCAGTCATGGGTGGGGACCAGGGGGTCATAGTCATATGTGCCTGGATGTAGCTTCTCTGCATGTCATTGCTGTTCACTTCTTTCCCTCTAAGTAGCATAAATTCAGACAATGCAGTCTAGAATCCTGGCAAGTGTCTTGGGGCAGAATTTCCAAGGGGTATATCCAAGATGAAATTACAGTATAGGTTTTTTTCTGTGTCTTATTTTGGAATTCTATTTTTTTTTCATTAACTGTTCATTTATTAGGCTGGTGTTGCCTGCTATCTGTATGAGAAAATAGGCCTAAAACAGCTAAATAAGTAAACCATCTAAGCCGTGGCTTCATAAATATGAGATAAACTAATAAACTAGTTACATGTATTTGCAGCTATAAAAATATGCCAAATATGCCATCTTCCAAAGGGAGAGATGCTCAGGCTGACAGAAGGGAGGAAAACCATCGTGGGAATAGTCATGAAATAAAACGCTTGAATCTAATTTCCTTTGGTGAGATGTATTAGATTTTAATCATCTAAACCAATGCCCGAAACTCATTTAAAGCCAAATCAGCTAAAATCTGCCTTCTATTTATTTACACGGGTCCCATCTTGCATTTGCACCGACTAAGAGCACCCTGCACAGGAAGCTGAGCTTTACCTATCTCGGTCTCCTCTCTCTGTCAAATGCCTGGCACGTAGAGATGCCCAGTACCTGCTCATCGAATGGCATTGAAGAGAAGATGCTTCAGGGCTTATGTATTCCACACTCATCCAGGAAGAGAGAGGACGAATGTGAGGCTCTGCTCGGCTGGGTACAAAACTGAAAACAAGTGCCATGTCAAGGTTGGGAGTTGAAGAGTTCTGGGACCCTGCAGTGAAGCCTCTCTGCAGTGGACACAGGCTATGAAGCATCTTTTTATTTTTTTTTCTGTCAAGGTTTTCTACAGCAGCACCACAATCATCCAGAATCTTTCTCTTTTAGCGCCAGCCCCTGACCCCAAGAACAAAGGAAGAAAAACTTCAGAAAAAGGTAGATAGTTACTCATGGTACTTGATCTCAAGTTGCAGTTTGTTTCCCAAACTACTTAGGCTTGACGTCAAAGAGCTTGGAAATTAGAAGCCAACTTGATTTATTTATTGATTTATTTATTTATTTATTTATTTGAGATTTATTTATTTATTTATTTAATGTGAGTACACTATAACTGTTTTCAGACAGACCTGTAAGAGGACATCTGATCTCATTACAGATGGTTGTAAGCCACCATGTAGTTGCTAGGAATTGAACTCAGGACCTTTGGAAGAGTAATCAATGCTCTTAACCCTGGACCATCTCTCCAGCCCAGAAGCCAACTTTCTAATATTTATAGCTATGATCAGTAATCTGTGTTTGTGTGTGTTTGGGCATGTGTGTGTGTGTGTGTGTGTGTGTGTGTGAGAGAGAGAGAGAGAGAGAGAGAGAGAGAGAGAGAGAGAGTGGTCACAACGTAGACTGCCCATCCTTTCCTTACTGTTGACAGAATCAACTGTGCAATACACATAGGGGTCAGGCAGATATAAATCACAAATACAGTCTACACTACTCAAGAAAAGTGTATTAAAGAAGGTGGCCCTCCCCTGGGCAGCACAGTAGAACTGGACCTAATGGCAAAGGCATGGGAGAGCCAGTGTCAAGGGTGTAAGTGGGGAGAGCTGACCCTTCCCCTTGCCAGCTACAGCTTTGGGGTTTTTTTAATTTTCTTTTGAGATTGAAAGGCTGGAGAGTGGGGACAAAGAGATGGTAGATGAGTGGAATTAGGGTACATAATGTGAAATTTATAAAGAATCAATAAAAAGTTGAAGGAGGAAGAGGAGACAGTCCCAAGCCAGGTCATGGAGACACAAATGCTTTTCATCCTAGCACTGGGGAAGCAAAGGTAAGTGGACCCTTGGGCTCACTAGCCCGGCATCCTAGGCTACTTGTGGAGCTCTAGGCCTAGAGAGTCTCTGTCTCAAAAGCTAAGATGGGCTGTTCCCGAGGAATGACATCTGAAGCTGACCTCTGCCTCTACAAGCATGCACAAATGTGTGTATACATACTCACACACACGACTTATTGGCCTGGACAGGTACAATACAGGAGAATAGAATAACTGGCCTCTACATCCATGCAGAGCCAGGGAAACAGTGAGATGGACTGACAGGAGCTCACTCACCCCATTGATCTCTCAGGTGGTAAGTTACTTTTCCCCCCTAGGAAAAAGTGAGCAAGGATGGGTAAGAGATGTGGAGTAGTATCCCAATAGAAACCTCTCCATCCAAAAATTGAGGCATGAAGACCAATTGTCTCCCTCGACATATGACACATGTTGCAACAGATGCACCATACTGCTGATAACTTGTGTGGAATTCCATCTTTTAGCAGTGATTTATTGGATTCCTGTTATGTGCCAGATACCATGCCAAAAGCTTTGCAAATGTGTTGGCTCAGTGAATCCTCAAAATATCCCTAGGAGAGACAACAGTTCGGTGCTTCTCTCAAGAAATTAAATAGCGATTTAGCATCTGACCCTGCCGTTCCATTCCTGAATGTATGCTCTAAAAGAATTAGAAGCAGGTGTCTCAAAAAAACACACATGGCCATTTTCTCAGCCACACTATTCATAGCAGCTAAGGGTGGACAGCTAAACAAAACAAAGCTGATTGCAATAGAACATTACTCAGCCGTAAAAACAAATATCCTCTATTCGAGTTTGTTTCCTGTTGCTGTGATAAGAATACCGTGATCGAAAGCAAAGGTTTATTTTGGCTTATGGTCCCTGAGGGGGCTCTTTACTGGCGAGGAAGTCATAGTGGCGGGCAAACATCGTGCCAAAACAGGAAGCAGAGAGAGGCAACTGGAAGTGGGGCAAAGCTCTCTACTCTAAAACCCTATCCCAGGATGGTCGTCCTCCAGCAAGGCTCCTCTACCCAAACAGTGGTTCTCAACTTGTGGGTCAGACCACAAGCTTCCATTTCTGAAAATTCGATCATAAACACCCTTCCACCTTCTCCCACCTGCCTTTTATTGAGTTCAAACGAAATAGTCTGCCAGCTTCTTCTAAAAACTATGAAGTCTCACAAAATAGAATGTGTCATAGCTCTGTGTATACTTTTTTGCAATTTCTAGGTAATAGTACTACTTTCTGTTTCAAACTTCAAATTTACATATCAAGTATAATCTATAATTACTTCTCTTGTTCCTTTTGTGTTTACAAGAGAACCCAGCATTCTGATAATGGTTCAGAATTTTTTATTAGCTTATTCTTGAATCAAAGATAACTTTTATTTAATTTTTTATTTATTCATTTTTTAATTACATGTTTTAGTTTTCTCATTCATTTATCTGTTTATTCATTCATTCATTCATTTATTCATTTATCCATTTAGGACAAGTTCTTACTGACTACTTACTACGAGCAAGTCAGGTTAAGTGCAAGAGATAAATGAATGGAGACTTGGTTTTCATTCACAAAAGACTTAGTTCCTGTGACAATACAGAGACCAGTTATAACTCAATGTAGTTACTGTTAAGGACCAATAAGGCACTTGGGAGGACCACCCATGATGGCAGGTAGGGCAGGCTTCACAGAGGAGGTGATATTTAAAATCAAGACCTCAGAAAAAAAAAAGAGATTTTTGTGAAGACAACCTCCATACGGTAGAAAGTACAAAAGGTATCCAGTGTGCAGGGAGGGGGTGTGCGGGCTACAGTCAGGCTGGGAGGAGGGCAATAGAACAGTGGTAGGATATACAGAATAGTTAGGTAGTCCCTGTGGTGGCTGAGACAATGTGAGGAAGGCCAGACCTAGCTTCATGGAGGTAAGGCTGGCCGTGAGGAGAGCGATTTGAAACTGAAGAGGCAGAACCAAGATGACTTAGCAGTTAGTTAATTGAACGAAATGGCTAAGAGCAAAAAGTGCTCGGTTCCACTTCTCCCTAGTGATGTGGCCTTGGGCACAGTGCCTGGCCTGTGAGTTCCCAGTTTTCTCATTTAGAAAACGGGAAGTAATAATAACTGATTCATACAGTTGCTGAGAGCTTTGAAAGTGCTCACTGTGAAGGCCCCCGCACTGGGCCCTTATACAAACAGATTAGACATGGATATTAATTTACCACCTACTTCCTTCTCTGCTCAGCTCACATTGAAGGGCTCTATGCAGACTTTACCTTCTGTATTTGGGCTTGTGGCTCTGCAGTGCAGCATACCTCCTAAATCACATCCCAAAAGTCTTCATGAGAATGTTCTAGGCTAGAGGGACCATGTTTGGGGTTGTGTGGCAGTTTCTATGTTCTTTAACGATCTGAGAAAGCGACCTGAGCTCTTGGCAGGAATCTGGAAGTTCATGAATGATCTGATGGTGGAGACCCTGCTCTGCTGTCCTGCTCCTCAGCAGACACTGTCCTATTCCACACCTCTGTGACACAGCAGTGGGAATAAGACCCTCAGCACTCCTGCGTGCCTGCATGGCTCTGTCTCTTTTCTATTCCCATAGAGGACAAAGGATGCTGGGATTTCTCTCAGCATCTTCAGAAAATGGTGCTTAATTCGAGTGCTGAGATCTTAAATACAACTTTAAGAATCACTATTCCAAAGTAATGGATCTCCATGTGGCTTTTCTCCATCCTCAGTACTTTACTGTCTGTCCCTGTCCCTTTGGGTCCTCTGCTCTCTGCCTCTATCCCTGCTTGAACTTTCTCATCCCCTGCATTTCCCCTCCTTACTTTCATATTACCTAGGTTCTACTAACTCCCCTCAATAGTCTTTCTCTTAAAGTTAGCTTCAACAGCTGCTTTAAGTTAAAAACGTAAAGGTAAAGGCTGAAATCCAGGGTTCACACACAAGACAGTACATGTGACATTCTCTCTGGGCCTGGGTTTCCTGCCTAGAAAGGACTCGGGGTCCTGACCACTCCCTGATGAACTCTTGGCAATTGACAGAATCTAGGGGAGGAGGGACAGCTGTCACCCTCACTTGTATACCAAATGCAAGCTCATCAGGCTTCCATGAATAGTTCTGAACCCAATGGTCATACACATAGTCCAGCTCAATCAGAGTTCCAAAACAGAACCGGAAGGCATGAACGTGAGACAGTGACCTGGAGGGAGGGGGAGGGAATGAGAGAGGTGGAGGGAGCTAAGAGGGGGTTGGGGTAAGAGTAAACAGAATGCACAATGTATGTGCATGGAAGAGTCAATGGGTAAGCAAGGGTCACTATGTTGGCTGGCTTTCCCACCCTGCTCCCTCCTGGGTGTCCTGGCTTGATGACATGGTAGCATTAAAGACAGCAACACTCGAGAAAAGATGAGCAACCCCAAAGAGAGAGGAACAGACCTTGGAAAAAGTGGTTGACTAAAGAGTGTCTGCCTGGAGAGATGTTGATTGAAAGCCCCGCAGTCTACAGAGGCCAAGATAATTAAGAATGTAAGCTCTCTCGTAGACTAAACGTTCCCTTCATTTCTGGCTGGCATTTGTTGGGTGTAATTGCTGAGACTCACAAGAAACCTAAGATACTCTCATATACAAATAATAATCAGTGAGCTCCATTGCCTTCGACCTTCATACCTGATCAGGATTTAAGTGTCTCTCTCTTTACCGCACCCCCAAGCAGATTTGAAGGTTTGCCTCTGCCCACCTGCTCCTGTTGCTTGGCAGATGATCTCTATAACCTGCTCAAACCCTGAGTGCCTGGAAACCCTATTAAGTCACAGCAAAGCGAAGTCTTTAATGAAACCCGTTTCTCATCCCTTACACCCTCATCTGTGATGGAGCTTGGTCTAATGCTGTGAAATGATTCGCTAACACTTTAAGAGGAAAGAGTTCTCCCACAAAAACTCAGCGGAAGGCCACTTGGGTCTCCTGAATGGTGTCTCTATGGTGGAGAACAGCTGGGACATTTGCCTCTTCCCGGCAAGCATCTGGGCTTCAGGCTGGGGAAATCATAACGAAGGGGGGCTGGGTGGAAAGTGGTAGCAGGCCTCACTCAGCACACAGTCCCCAGATGTAACCCACCTAAGTCTGTGATGCTGTAGGAGGTAAGTCATTTAAGGTTGAAGCTTAGTGATATTCACTAGCATGATAATCCATGTATAATTAGTTCTTAACTGTCTTCTAATAAGGGCCTAGAGGGCAGACATATAGTGGGCACAGGTAATCCCACACCCACCTCATATACATGTTCATTTCTGCCCAATATTCATCTATTACCTATTCCCTTAAATTTTTAAAAATTGTATAATCAGGGCTGGAGAGATGGCTCAGTGGTTAAGAGCACTGACTGCTCTTCCAGAGGTCCTGAGTTCAATTCCCAGCAACCACATGGTGGCTCACAACCATCTGTAATAAGATCTGGTGCCCTCTTCTGGTGTGTCTGAAGACAGTGACTGTACTTATATATAATAAATAAACAAATCTTTAAAAAATTGTATAACCATAGGTATTTTGTCTTTATACTTGTCTGTGAACAACTTGCATGCCAGTTAGGCCAGAAGAGGGAATTCGACCCCTGGAACAGGAGTCATAGGTGTTTGTGAGCCACAACTTACTGCTAACAATTCATTTTTACCCACGGCTCTTTCATACATGTCTGTATTTGTAAAGCATATTGTTAGCAGCAGATACAGAATCAAACAAAGTCTCCCTAAAATGCCAGCTTATAAATCCAAAGGCAATTGCTACAACAGACCTGGGGAGCCAGAGTCCCACCCAGAAAACCCTGACCTTCATCTGACCCCTGCAAGCTGCACCTCCCTCGGGGCCCACTGGGGAAGCAGGCAGCTCTCAGCAACACAGCTCAAACCCCACGGACACACTCGCTGGGTCTCATTCTGCATGCTCACTGTGAGGTAGGTCGGTCAGAACTAGTGTTTTACAGGCAAGGACAGGTTCAGAGATGCTGTGTTTCACAGGTGGGAGCCAGTGGTTTCAGCCCAAGGCTAAATATCTGGCTTGATAATCTCTTAACTTTACCTATGTAGTTCACTTTGCTTGCTTCCCGGAACCCTTCCCCCTGCATGGTCGAAGGTCAGAGAACAACTCATGAAGGAGGAGGGAAGGCTGACAGATAAACCATCCTCCAGACAGACTCTTCTACAGGTGCTCAATGAGTCACTTCTCATTCCAGAAGTGACTCGCCAGCCAGGGGCCTGATGAGTTGGGTCCGAATGCGATCCGCTCTCGGCCTCTGCTCACCTTCAGTGATCAGAATTCCAATGTCTTAATAATTTCTGTCACCGGCTGGCTGTGTCTAAATATTTAGGCAGATCTGTGCAAGTCGTTTTTGTCTGTTTGATGGGCCACATATATTTATGTATTCTGGTTGTCAGTCAGTGAGCAAACCATGTCACACGAAGCAGATGTGATCTGACAGTTGCCAAATGTGGTTCTCGCTTTCCCCGGCATCACTTGTACCTTTCAAAAAACCAAAAACAGGACTGGATTCTGCCTTAGGACCTGAAGAACTTCATTCCCTGAAAGTCACCCCCATAACTCATGTCTAGTGAAATATCCACACCTTCCACTCTTTCCCTAAAGTCTGGCTAGAGTCTTGATTTCATATTCTTAGCCCACACCCAAGTTCAAGTCAAGAACTTCATTTCATCTGACATATAAACCATGGTCAGAAGCAAGGAATGTATACATTCAGAGTCATATTAACTCCTGTCCAAAATGGTGCTTCTGGAATGTTCTATCGTGGTGGCACTGCTGTATTTAACTCCTAAAAAGTAGAGGAAACCGGGTTTCCTTCAGTTCTTCTCCCTTGCCTAATACTTTAACTCCACCAAATTATTCTTGAGCTTGTTTGGAGGCTCTAGCAGGAGAGCACGGCTACCTTTATAGCCTTGACGGAAGACTTGGCCTCCTCTCTTCCGGGAAGGTTGCAGGGACACGGATGGAGTGGTGGGGAAGAAAGAGGAAGCCAAGAAGATCAGTTGAATCAACCCCGATGGTCAGTGGGGCGACAGATGTTGAAGCCAGGTCACCCTCACATTCATCACTAAGTCATTCTGGTTAAATGATTTTATTATCGTCTCTCTCTGTCTCCCCCTTTGTGCACCAACCCTGTGGTCTTAGTTCATTTATTTCTTCCTATTCTCTGCCGGCAACCACAGCAGGTTTGGTGGGTGGGTCAACAGTCAGACTAATTGGTCGCTTTTTCTCCTGTGGATGCCTCTACAACTATATCTGAAACTTTATTGTGTGTGTGAGTGAGAAAGTGTGTGTGTGTGAGAGAGAAAGAGAGCGTGTGTGTGTGTGTGAGAGTGTGTGTGTCTGTGTGTCTGTATGTGTATGAAAGAGAGTGTGTGTGAGAGAGTGTGTGTGTGAGAGAGTGTGTGTGTGTATGAGAGAGTGTGTGTGTGAGAGAGAGTGTGTGTGTGAGAGAGAGTGTGTGTGTGAGAGAGACAGAGAGAGTGTGTGTGTGTCTGTGTCTGTATGTGTGTGAGAGAGAGAGTGTGTGTGTGTGAAAGAGAGAGAGAGTGTGTGTGTGTGTCTGTGTGTGTATAAGAGAGAGTGTGTGTGAGAGAGAGTGTGTGTGTGTCTGTGTCTGTATGTGTGTGAGAGAGAGTGTGTGTGTGAAAGAGAGAGAGTATGTGTGTGTGTCTGTGTGTGTATGAGAGAGAGTGTGTGTTTGTGTCTGTATGTGTATAAGAGAGTGTGTGAGAGAGACTGAGAGTATATGTGTGTATGTGTGTATGTGAATGAGAGAGAGTTTGTGTGTGTGTGTGTGTGTGTGTAAGTTTGTGTGTGTGAGAGAGACCTATGTGTATGTGTGTGTGTGAGTGTTTGTGTGTGTTGTATGCCTATCTGTGTTGCTAGAGAAGCCAGAGGAAGATGACCTGCTATAATTCAGTCTGAGACAGAGCCTTGAACTCTGGAGCTGAGGGTGGAGGTCAACAAACCCTAGTGATCATCCCCCTGTCTCCATCCCTCACAGCATGGCCCACAGATGCGAATGGCCTGCCTGGATTTTTATGTCAGTGGTAGAATCCAAACACAGGTCTTTATGTTTCCACAGCTAGCGTTTGTAACCGGAATCCCCGTCCAAAGCAATAACTTAGAGATTTCTGAATAGATAGTTACTTTATAATAGTTTGTTCAAGCCACACATAGTGGCACATGCCTTTAATCCCAGCACTCAGGAGGCAGAGAGTGGGGACATTTTTGTGAGTTTGAAGCCAGCCTGGTCTACACAGTGTGATCCAGGAGAGCCAGAGCTATACAGTGAGACCTTGAAAAACAAAACAACATTAATTCAAATTTACTATCCTTCCATGCCTTCTTAATTTTGCCTGAGGAGCACCTCCCCACACACACACACTCCATCTAAGCTATTAAACTTGTTAGGTAATCCTTCATGGCTGTGAAAAATCTATAGTGCATCTTTAGTTATTTTCCTCTTTATTCTGGGCTGCTTTTTCTCAGAAACTCCTCACTACCATCCTCCTCCCAGATTTATAATCATCAGAGGCTTTTCTACCTTATGACCACTTCTAATGTAAAAAAAAAAAAAAAAAAGAAAGAAAGAAAGAAAAGAAAAAAGAAAGAAAAAAGAAAAAGGTTTTTTTTTCTATGTTGTATTTCACTTTCTAAGTTGATGATTTAACCCACATCTTGTTCTCAGGGTGTTTCCCGGAGCACGTTTATCTTTTGGGAACTCTGCAGCCTGTTTCCTGAAGCCTCATGCTTAACGGGGTATCCAAGATGTCAGCCATCCTTTGGACTTTACTCTGTGGGGAAAATGCTCCACTGGCTTCATCTCAGTGGCACAGCTGAGAGATCTGATGTCCCAATCACAGTACTCGGGAAGGCATCACTTTCTGTGTGATTTTAGAATTGCCTTTTGAAAAGTGAAAATGTTGTCTTATATTTTACATCCTAAACTATTCTTTCTTCCTTTCTTTTCTTTCTCTGTTTGGTTTTAGACCCCCACCCGCCCCCATCAAGGGACTCAGGTGCGTATTTTACATATCAAAGCAGACCTGGCCTCCAGATATTCCCAGCATCCCTCAGTCCTGAACTTTCCAGCCCAAGGGCTGGGCTGACCTTCCACTAGAAGCTCCACCCCCTCTTTCTCTTTGCTTCTTCTCTTCCTCCCCCCCCCCTCCCCGCCCCCATCGCCCCTGCCCCAATGATTGAGGCCTGAGAGCAGCTTCCCAGGAAACCTGCCTTTAATATAGTCTAACCAGGTTTGAATTGGCTGCTTTCACCGGCGGCAGCGGCGGAAGGGAGGGGAAATCACCTACGCTTCTCCTCCTTGTACTTCTTTAGCATTGTATTGTCCTATTCTTGAAAATATTTTTATTTCAGTCAAACACATTGCTCTTCAGGAAACTTTACACTATTACTTATCCATACATTATCCCCCATCTCTGGCGGATACATTTCACACCTTTACCTAAAATCTACAAAACAACAGTTGTTCCCTTTGTTTGTTGGCTGTGTGTCTGGGCTGGCTTCAAAGAGGCACACTCACGGAGCTGTTTCAGCTCCAGGGAGCCCTGATCCCATCTGCGCAGCTGGGGACTAGCTTCCTGTGAGGTCTTTCTTGGTTCCCATGGTCAGAGCAGTGCTTGGCACAAGTGCTTGCAAAGAATGTGCTTGCTTCATATAGACCGGTGTCAAACTTACTGGCTGGGTAAGGCGGATGACATGATCACATCTCATTATCCCAAAGGAACATATGCTTTTTAAAAAAAAATGAACCTTAGTGTATATAATAATAATAATAATAACAACAATAATAATAATAATAATAATAATAATAATAAAGAAACCTATCAATTTGAGAGTGGGGGTCATGGACAAATTGAAATAAAGGGAAAGGAAGAAGTGATGTAATTAAGTTTATTTTCAAAACATAAAAATGGGGGGTGTGGCTTTCTTATTTTAGTTTATGTGTATGGGTGTTTTGCCTGAACACCATGCACATGTCTGGTACCCAAGAAAGCCACAAAAAGGCATCAGATTCCCTGGAACTGGAGGTACAGATGGTTGATAGCAACCTATGTGGGTGCTGGGAATCGAGGCTGGAAGCTCTGGAAGTTTGTGATGGCTGAGCCACCTCTCCAGGCCAGGCACATACACTTAACATGTTTGTTACTCACAATATGATTGCTGTCCTCCCACACATCAGAAGCAGGCGAGTGCGAGGGGACAGATTGTTGGGGGTTGGTCTTGTGCACTATTTATTCAGATGCCGATTTTTGTGCCGAGATATCTGCTTACACTACAGATGATGGCAGGGGTCGGTGGAGCGTCTCCGGTCTCAATGCTGTGTAAACTCTTTTCCATTATCTCTGGTTGGTTAATAAAGAGAGCTGATCAGCCTGTGACTGAGCAAGAGAGGACGGCAGAGGTGGGACATTGGATCCCAAGGAGAGGGTGGGAGGGGGGGTGAGCAGGCGGAGGGGATTCACCTTGAGGACACACCTTGTGATGGTTTGTATATGCTTGACCCTGGGAGTGGCACTATTTAGAGACCTGGCCTTGCTGGAATGGGCGTGGCCTTGTTGGAGGAAGTGTGTCTGTTGTGTTTTATATAAAAGAAAGCCAGGGATATGTATGGTGTGGAGGAAGGGGTACCTCTGTGAACCCAAGCTGAAGCATTTCTTCTCCCTGAGGTACCAGCCACAGGATGGTTTAGGGCATGGGGTGGGAAGTTAAGGGGGTCGTAGAAATATACACAGAGACAGAGAGAGAGGGAGGGAGGGAGACACAGAGAGAGACAGAGAGAGAGGGAGGAGGGAAGTGGAGAGACAAGGGTCAGAGAGAAGAGAGTATGAAGAGTCAGGCACACCTGGCTGTGGCCAGATAACTGTGGGGTGGAGCCTAGAAGGAATGCCAACAATGTCTCTGTGGGCGTGGCTTTAAGACCCTTCATCTTAGCTTCCCGAAAGCCAGTCTTCTAGCTGTCTTTAGAGCAAGAGGTGGAACTACCAGCCCCTCTAACCCCTTCTGCCTGGACACTGCCATGCCCTCCTCAATGATAATGGACTGAACCCCTGAACCTGATAACCAGCCGCAATTAAATGTTGTCCTTATGCGTCCTTATCTTGGTCATGCTGTCTGTTCACAGCAGTAAAACACACATGGAGCAGAACAAGCCAGAGTAGGACTCAGCAAGTGAACAGGACATTTATCTGGGTATTAACAGCCTAATTGGGTTAATATAGCCCGAAACCTGCCCAGCATAGTGCCAGCAGCTTGTCAATAAAAAATGCCTTTGTCTTTTATTTGGGAGCTCTCTGGGCTGACTCGGGCATAGAAAACCCTACAAGTATTTGGAAGCAAAAGTGGCCATAGCATCCACCCCTCCCCCAATGCTACATAAGACTGTGTCTTGTGACAAGGGCGAGTTCCAGGGTTACAGCCCACCACATGTTTCTCTGTGCCACCCTCCATTCCTCCTGAGGCTTCTGCTGTACAGATATTAAATTCACTCCTAATCTCCTCCATTTTGTTTCTTCCTGATGCCTCGTCATTTGTTAGTTAACAAATTCAAATTTGTACCTATTCCGTAATTTCTCTCCTCAATTACGTTCTTTGAGTAAGCTGTTATTTTTACTCGGTCTTTTAAATTTTTATTATATTTACTTAGCATTACCAATAGTCTATCATCTTTTTTATAGTGTATGTTATGCTTAATTTGATTTTTAAAGCGTGTCTTTTCTAATGTGGGCAATTAAGTTTATTATCTTTCTTTGTTTAACTGTTGGTTTTGTTTCTTTTTTTTTTTTTCTTCTTTATTTCATTCTCCCTCCTACATGTCAGCTAGCTATACGGCAGGATAACAGGCTCAGAGGGGAGAAACCTAAGCTGACTTTGAGGAGATGTATAAATGCTCTAGGGCCCGAACTAGATGGATCAGAGCATGTCTGACTGTCCCAATGGTTGCCTCTTTAAAGGACAGCCCTGCCTTCATAAGCCAAGTCCCATACCTCTAACCTCGGTAGTCATGAGGGTTTAGGAAATATGAATTGGAATGTTACAAGTCTCCACAGGTGCTTGAACCTGTGGAAGGCGGGACCTGTTAGAAAAAGTAGGTCATTGTGGGCGGGTCTTTTAGGTGTCAATATCCTGGGCTCCTTCTCGGCACACTTGCTCCCCCCCCTCTCCACCTCGGCACCACTCTGCTTCCTTGAGGAACTGCATCTGATCTGGATGAAACAATGAGTCAAAACCAGCCGGTCCCGCCTCTTGATGACGAATGAAGCAGGCAATGCCTGATCCACAGGGGCACTTTTCTGTGGGCAAAATAATTTTACTCTCCTCTGAAGGGGAATTGGTGTCTGGCTAACCTTCCTGTCCTTTGGAGCCTTGTCTCGGCTGAGTCTGTTCAGTTTGCTATCCTTGTGGACTTTTAAAGTTGGGAGCAAATTAGCTATGGTTAGAGCATCTCACCGTCTACAATGTACTCTTTCCCTCTGTTTCTGTCCATTCGGCTGTCACTAAGGCGACTTTATTTAGAGGCTGGACCATTCTTTGATCTGAAGTTTGTGGGGAATCCCTTGATCCCTGGTTGCCTTGACAATGTCATCTTTTGGTGATTTTGTTTTGTTTGTTTGTTTTTTTCCCCACTAACTTCCTGCCTGTGTCTCTGCTTGCTGGGTGAGACAAACAAGAATAAGTACAGATCATTCTTTGTTTCCAAGCCCATAGGCTGCACAGGACCCGGAGCGGACCGTCGGCGGAGGGCTTTGCCTGTAGTGATGGATCATACCTATCGCAGTGGGGTTGGCGAGGATATAGGAGCTGCTTGAATCTCCAGGGGCTCTACCTTCCTAACCAGCCTGCGCGTCACTTTCAGCACAGCCCTTTCTCCTAGAGAGCTCCTTCCCAGCTCTCCTTTTCTTCTTCAGACCTGACCTAGAATGCCCCTGGCCTTCTCTGACCTGCCCAAACCTTCCAAAACTAGCTGGGGCAGTGCGGGTCTTTCCTTCTCTCTGCATTCATGCTTTTTCTCATCAACTAGAAACGATTACGTTTACGGATCACTCGGATCCCAGGACCACGCATTGCCGAGCATGCTGATTGGCTACTATCCCCCACAGCAGCCCAGTGCAGTGTTACTATCCCAGCCCATTTTCCGGATAAGAAAATAAAGTCCTCACACACAGTGTTGTGATCAATCAGAGGACCTGCTAAGCAAGCACTTTTTATTTCTAGCTCAAGGAGGAAAAAAGCTGGAGGCAAAAGAAAGTACATCTAAAGCAACAGTATGCCTTTCTCCGCTGAGACCCTCTTCTTGATCATTTGTAACACAGCCTCTGGAGCTGGCTTCCCTAACATTACTGATGCAGACTATTTCAGACATTTTCTGTTTCTTTTCTAACTAGGTATAAAGATGCTTGACCCTCAGCATTTTAAAATTTAAAATAAAAACAAAAAAAGCTTTGCCTGTATTTTATATAAAACTAGCATATATCACTCCATTCTTATTTCTAGATAGGGCTCACTGTGTACCCCAGGCTGGCATCATGTAGCCCAGACTGGCCTCTACCTCACACTCCTGCCTCAGCCTCCCTAGTGCTGAGATTACAGGCCTGTACCACCTCAACATGACTTGATTCTTAAAAGTTATTAGCTGCAGAACCATGATCAGCCCTGAGTGGTTTTGCCTTCCAGCTACACTTGAAATTGCTTGGCGTCCTTTGCTGTCTGGAAACCCCCTTTTCTGCAATTAACTCAGAACCTTCGCTCAGCGGGTGCTGTAACAGCTCACTCACCAGAAGGACAGACAGAAAAGGCTCATTTGCAGATGGTGTTGAACAGTAGTCACAAAGGCCTGGGAGGCAGAGGGAAAGTCTACTCGCTCTCTTTCCTGTCACTTAGTTCTAGGTGACTTTGGGGATAGGTGGGGTTAAAAATTAACCTCTTGTATCTAGCTTCCAGGAAGGCCAGAGGTATTTGTCAAACTCTTCAGATCACATTCCTGGGGAGAGAGGTTTGGAGGAGAAAGGAGACAGCATCTTTCCATCCTTTAGTGGTTCCTTGCTGTAGTGGGAGCACACACACACACTTTCAGGGGAGAGGGTTGGGGGGAAGGGCAGGGACCTGAGAGCCAGCCCTATCCTCACCCAGCAGGATGTAGAAAATTCAGCTGGCTTCTTTTTATAGTTTCAATCATCCCTGGTAATGAAGATTCTGCAATTAGACCTCAGCTGGCAGTTCTGTTGGGGAAGTGTGCTGAAGACTAGGATCCTGGGTCTGCAGGGGGCAGGATGACTTGAAGGCGCCCTTAGGAACAAGGATGGACGTGGGGACAGAGCTGGTTTTTCCGGCCACTTCCTCACCACCATCGCACCTCCAGTAAAGGTCCACTCGAGTACTATAACTTTTACATTTTATTTAAGCCACATCCGTGTGCAGCTGTCAAGATGGAGAGGAACATTATTAACAGAAGGTCAATAAATCCTTTCTCTAGGCACCCCAAAACATGGAATTTAGGATGGTTTCCCTGGGTCTTGATTAGAATTTGCTTAGTCTGTGAAGACAGAATTTGTTGAAAAGTATTCTTAGAGGATTAGCCTACTTAAGAAGGTAAACTGTGGGTCAGGAAATGAGACAGCTCACTGAGTAAAGACATCTGCTGCCAAGCCTGATGACCTGGGTCCCACCACAGGGACCCATGTGGCAGCCAGGCCTGATGACCTGGGTCCCACCACAGGGACCCATGTGTCGGAAGAAAAGAACTGAGTTACCCAAGTCATCCTCTGATCTCCACACGCTCTCTGCTGCACACTCACAAATAAAGTTTTAAACTAACTTTGAAAGACAGTAAACCTTTCAAACACTTAAGCAGAAGGAAAGACAAACTTTTATTGAACACAAACCTCGTGCTAGGCCCTAGCTAAATCATTTGCATATTCATAATCCACATCCTACTTAGTTTATTAGGTGGCGCTTTTGTAAGCTCTGTTTTATAGGTGAGGCAGAGGGTCACTTTGCTGAGAAGTGGGAGGTCCCAACATTGAAACCAGCCAAGTCTGAATCAACTGCTTCTTCTCTGAAGTAAGAGGTAATAAGCTGGTTCTAGCCAACTCATCTGTTTACGAAACAACCCTGGCTGCCGAGTCCTGGCATCCCGTTAGCAACCTGAGCTGTCATTACTGCCTTTTAAAGTACCTTTGCTGTAAAGAAAGGAGACGCATTTATTTCTTGGTGAATTATTAAGTGTCTTTCTCATGCTCCCGATTCTTCTTCTATTGGATTTAAAGCTCTTGCTAAACCTCCTACACTCTGACAACCAAAATTATATGATCGAAACAGAAAAGACATCTGCTCAAATTGACGTTTCCCTCCTGGCAAACCTAGCTCAAGTGCCACAGGCTGCCTTTTGAGTTCCATGTCTGAGTGCCTCCTGTCCTCCTCAGTTGTGAACTCTGGGATCACAAGCAAGCTGCAGACCTCTAGGGTATGGTTAGTAGAGGCTGCAGGAAAAACAGAGGGAACCAAAAAAAAAAAAAAAAAAAAAAAAATCACTGCCTATTGATGGCCAACCCCGCCCCCAAATGTAGCAACCTAAGCTCCATTCTTAGAGGAGGGAGTCTCAGGGGTAAGCCCACTCATGAAAATGTGAACTAAAAAAAATCCTTGTTTTATGAGGATTGTTGTTCTGCAAATCTTCAAGGTTCCAGAGAGTGGAGTTATTGCTGTGATAAACATGACCTTGCTGTTTGGTGGTGGTGGTGGTGGTAGGGACTGTGAAAATATTTGGAACTTGGACCTGGAAAAGCCATGGAGTGCTCGGAGGTTAAAGAGCTGTTCTATGGGAGCTTGGAAGGTGATTGAGAGAAACACACGTGATGGAGGCCTGGCTTGTGACATTTGAGAATTACCTCAAAGACTCTATCATGTGGATATATTTTCAATTAACAGTGGGATATATTGCTGATTAGCTGGGGCTGAAACATCAGCTGTGATTAATTAATAAGAGACCAGTATCACTGAGGCAAAAATCTGAGACATGTTTCTTCAAGGCCAGCACACAGAAGCTGGCAGTCAAAGCTGTGTGTGCAGCAAGCTCACAGCAGAATGTGGCAAATGTGCAAGCATCTCCCCCATGGAACTGGTTTTAAACTCTCGAAGGAGTCATGAGAGTGGCTGAAGGCTCACTCTCTGTTCTAGGGTAGAGACCCTGAAAGCAGGCCAGGTGTGGCCATTGGATAGTGGAGATGCCACAGCTTTGTGATATCTTCCAAGGACAGCAGTGGTGAGGGTTTGAGCCTACAAGACAAGCTGTAGGTGACAAGTATGGCAGAGCCACCAAGGTGGGCCTTCTCAAACTCTTGATCCCAGAGGATCAGGAATAAGTCTCAAACATTGGACACTGAGGTATTTTGGGTTGTTTTATGACAAGGTCTCACTATGTAACCCTGCTATGTAGGACTAGACTGGCTTCAAACTCATAGAGATCCACCTGCCCCTGCCTCCCCAGTGCTAAGATTAAAAGTGTACACCATGGTGACCAGCCCTCAGCACTGAGCTTTTTACACTGTGGACTTTGTTTTTGCTTATGTGTGATTTCTTTGATGCCCTGGCATATTAGTCAGGGTTCTCTAGAGTAACAGAACTTATAGAATGAATCATGTGTGTGTGTGTGTGTGTGTGTGTGTGTGTGTGTAAGATTAGTCCAGTTAATCCAACAATGGCTGGCTGTGAATGGAAAAATCCAAGAAAGGGCTGGAGAGATAGCTCAGTGGTTAAGGTTAAGAGCACTGACTCCTCTTCCAGAAGTCCTGAGTTCAATTCCCAGAAACTACACATCTGTAATGAGATCTGATGCCCTCTTCTGGTGTGTCTGAAGACAGCTACAGTATACTTACATATAATAAATAAATCTATAAAACCCCCGAAAATCCAGGCTGCTCAATCTATGAGACTAGATGTCTGCTGGTCTTTAGTATGTGTTGGAATCCCAGAGACATAGGCTCCAATGCCAATGAAAGAATGGATGTGCTAGCAAGGCCAGGGCAAGCAAACAAAGAGCAAAAGCTTCCTTTTCCCTTGTCCCTGTGTAAGTTACCAGCAGAGGGTGTGGCCCAGATTAAAAGAGTTGTTACCCCGCCTCAAGATCTGTATCAAAGACATTTCTTCCTAACTGAAAGAATCAGATTAGAGGTAAGTCTTCTTACTTTAAATTAGGCAGCAACAACAACAAAACCCCTCACAGGTGTGTCTGCCATTATTGGGTTTTGTTCCAGATGTAGTTAGAGTGACAAGCAAGAATCGACATCACACCTGGCTCTTCCCTTTTGAAGTAAAGTATGTCACATGGTGCTGAGGTCCATAGAAGACTACAGTTAAGAGATCTGAGGTTCTTAAAGCATTGGGAGTTTTAAAGATTTGGGTTTTTAAGATTTTTCTTAAAAGATGTATTTATTCACTTCTGTACACGTATATATGTCTGCATGTCACAGTTTTGAAAGTGAAGTGTTTGTGTGTCAAGGAGACAAGGGACGGCTTTGTGATGGTTGCCGTTAACGTCAATTTGCTACCAATTAGAGTTCCCTGAGTGTGGACCTCACCTGAAGAACTGTCCTGACTTCATTAGTTGATGTGGGAAGAGCCACATTGATTTCGGGCAGCACTGGATAATCATAGCCCAGAGAAGAGCCTCCCTCCAGCTCCAGAGTGGATTTCCCCTGTTGGCTGCTGCAGAATCCTCTGCAGATCTCAGAGTCAGCTTCCTCCACACACTGAGGACAAGCAGCTCTCCAGCTGCTCCCAGGGCTTTGGTACCCGATTGGCACTGCCCAGCGACTCAGCCTTGTGAACGGAACAAGTGCCGGGCCGTGAGCCTTCCCCGGGTGAGACTGCCACTCTGAGACGGCTCTGATTGCCGAGGTGCCCAGGACTGGTCTACTGGGATCTAATATTGTAGAGCCCCATTCTCAGGGCTGATGACGCAGCTGTAAAGTGTTTCCCTGGCACGGCCAGGACCGAGGGCTCAATCCTCAGCTCGACAATAAAATAAGACAGACCAGAGCTAGAACGATGGCTCAGCAGTTAGGAGCAAGCACTTGCAGAGGCCTGGAGGGTTGGATTCCAGCTCCCAGGTCAGTTGGCCCAACAGCGACTAACTCTAACTCCAGGAGATCGGAAGCCTCTGACCTCTGCAGGTACTGAAGGGGTACAGTCACATGTACCCCCTCATACACATAATTAATAAAATAAAATAAATCTCAAGAAAATGAACCCCTGTCTCCTGGTAGCCTAAGATGATAAACCATTCACGAGGTGAAGTGGAGGCTGAAGAGATGACTCAGCAGTTGAGAGTACTTACAACTCTTGCAGAGGACTGGAGTTTGAGTCTCCAAATATTGGGTGACTCACAACTGCCTGGAACTTTTGGTCCAGGGATGAGACATCTTTCTCTGTAGATGTGCACATACACACATCCAGATACACACATATCCACAAATAAACTAGATCTTAGAGAAAAAAAATCTAAAACACAAAGCTTATTTATGCTTATAGTTATAACGGTACAATTTCAGGATGGTACTAACTACTAATGTGAGTGTTGCTGTTTCCCTTTGAATAGTGGGCTGGTGTGTCAGTGGCTACTCCTAAAGTAAAAACCTTGGGTACCTTGTATAAGTCTCTGTGTCTCAGTGTCTGTGTCTCTGTCTCTCTCTGTGTCTCTCTTTCTCTCTCTGTCTCTCGCTCTCTAACACACACACACACACACACACACACACAACCATTTTACAGGTAAGAAAACAGTATAAAAATGCTTTAGGCTGAATTTTGGGTTTTGCAGAAAAGTGACCTTTAAAACAGAAAGAGAAACCAACCAAAGTACGTTTCTAAATGTAACTAACTCAGCCCCCACCTCCATCAAACAGACCATCAAAAACAAATCTCCCTTCTGAGCTTGATTTAGCCAGGGAGGGAGTCTCCCTAGCATGTGCCAATCTTACTAGATCCTGGAGACAGGAAATGCTGATTACAAGCCAATTTTCATTCAAGTAAATCTGTGGAGGAAGAAATCTATATTAACAGGAATCACCAACTAAATTCCAAGGACAGCTATCCAAAGCCATCTTTCATGATCAGCTGCTGTTTTGAATGTTGAGTGCCAATGTTCACTGCCATTTGTGTGGGCGACTGAGAACTGCCCGTCCACAGTCAACACATGATCAATATTGGCATGCGCAATATGCTGCTGCTGCGGCAACATGATATGTCTGCTGGCGTCACGGTCATATCTCATAACGATGGAGAACTTGCTTGAGTTTCAAGCTATGGCAGTGACTGACCTGGAATCTGACCCCAGCTAGGGAGTCAGAGTTGTGAGGGTTCCTCTGGAGAACTCAGTCAAAAGAGCATGAACCAAGTCAAACTGTGGGCCAAAGGGTGTGGTTGGCAGAGAGAGGCATAAGACAAGTTGTGAAGTTGCTGCCCCATCCAGCTGCTTTTGGGGGGTTAGACAATGAGGCACTGCTGAATGGCACAGCCTTGTGGCAGGGCTTAAAGGTAGGCAAGCATTCTTGGAGCTCAATGTCAGATCACACTTGGTTGGGCTGGGACACTGGTGGTCAGGGCACAGCCTCCACGGCTATGGAAAATGTCCCTGGGGTCAAATTTAGAATCTGGGAAGGTCCTCTGAGAGATCATATGAGGACTTTAGGGAAACATTATCGAAATAAAATTCAGAACATTATGTACTAGCATTAAAAATACATAGGAAAGAAGATGTCTTAGGGTTTCTATTGTTATGGTGAAACACCATGACCAACAGCAAGCTGGGGCAGGTGGAGGTTTATTTGACTTACACTTCCACATTGTAGTGCATCATTGAAGATCACTGAAGGAAGCTGAAACAGGAACTCAAACAGGGCAGGAACCTAAAGGCAGGAGCTGATGGGGGGGTCATGGAGGGATGCTGCTTACTAGCTTGCTCATCACAGCTTACTCAGCCTGTTTTCTTACAGAAACCAGGACTGCCAGCCCAAGGATGACAACACCCGCAATGGGCTGGGCCCTCCACTATCAATCACTAATTAAGAAAATGCCCTACAAGTTTGCTTACAGCTTGATCTTAAAGAGTTGTTTTCACAGTTGAGGCTCCTTTCACTCTGATGACTTCAGCTTGTGTCAAGTTGATACAAAAGTATCCAGCATAGAATAACAAGTAACAACAGCTTATTCTCTGAAAGCAATCACTGAATAAGCTAGATTGAAAGTACAGTATAACATTTATACAAAATGTTTATAATAATAGCAAGTATATATTTGCAAATAATTTTGTACTTGATTGTAGGTGTACGTTTGTTTGTTTGTTTGTTTTTGGCTACTTTATTGGGTTCTATTATCTACTTTCCTTCCAACCCTATTCCACCCCAAACCCTTCCAACTCTATAACACTAGGTAGGAGAGACAGGTTAGAGGGGGAAGAGGGCATAGACCTCTTTTGAGTACTCCCTGCTGATTAGGGACATTAAATCCCTTGGGGGAAGTCCAATCAGTAGTTGTTAGATTATCTCCAACCAGCAATGCAGCAACCCAGCAATAGCAAAAGCACATCAGGGAGCAGCAGCAGCAGGGGGAACAGCAGCAGCAGGGGGAGCAGCAGCAGCAGCAGCAGCAGGGGGAACAGCAGCAGCAGCAGCAGCAGCAGGGGGAGGAGGGGGAGCAGCAGCAGCAGGGGGAGCAGCAGCAGCAGGGGGAGCAGCAGCAGCAGGGGGAGCAGCAGCAGCAGGAGGAGCAGCAGCAGCAGGGGGAGCAGCAGCAGCAGGGGGAGCAGCAGCTGCCACAGGCCCTCTTAAATTCATACTCTTTGAGTCACCAGAATTCCAAACATATCTGCAGCTGGCAAAAATCGTGCCCTACCTAGAGCACAAGTCAACCATGGTTAGTGGCTGTGGACAATCCCAAGTGGCTCCATATCCCACACCTGGGATTAAAACAAAACCATTCACATAACAAAACTGGGTTTTTAAAGAAACCAAAATCCTCACTACCTTTACCTAAAGTAAATTTTTATGGTGCACATTTAAAAACATTTTTTTTTCAGTAGAACTTTGCCTCAAACCGGAAGCCTCATCCAGCCTAGCACTGATTGATAGACACCACCAGCTCTGAGCTACATTTCGGCATCTTTCTTTTTCTCACTTAACATCTGTTTATATAGTGCTGGAGATTGAAGCCAGGGCCTGGTACGTGTTAGACAAGGGCTCTACTACTGAGCCATACTTCCCACCTTTACTTGATAAAATTTTAAGCATTTCCATATCCACGCACATTACTCAACCACCTTCTCTCTCTTTTTTTTTTTTCTCTTTAAAAAATTATTTTGTTTGTTTTTTAGATAACGTCTCACTTTGTAGTCCTGGCTAGCCTGGAACTCCCTATGTAGACCAGGCTGGTCTCAAACTCATAGAGATCCTTCTGCCTCTGCCTCCCAAGTGCTGGGAAGACACGAACCACCTGGTGGCAGCTGTTTTTCTTTATTGGGTAATTATGAGAAATCCAGTCACAGCGATGCCCTCCAGCTTGTTCCGGTTATTCTTGCTGAATGTTTACCCCCCCCCCATCCCCTGATTTCACACTATTTTTCCTTCTTCCATAGCCTTGCTACACACGGCTTTGGGTATTGACTGAGCAAGAAGAATGAATGCAACCACAGTACTGTGCCCACTCTGGGTAGCTCACTGTTGCTAGAAGCCTTGCAGGGGATTTTGACCTAGTAGGTTTCTGGCCTCAACACATGCTCCTTACTGAGAGTGGCTGGTGTTGAATAATGGGTAGAGATAATGCCATGGGCAGTGCATTGGGTAGTGTGTGTCTTGTAACTTCCTCTCTGAAGATAGCCCTAGAGTAGTGCGTGATATCACCCTCCTACCTGCAGACCCGGCCATGACCTGGAGAAAGGCTTTACAGTCTTGGATTCAGATTCAGGAACTCAAGCTTTGATTGGCTGCTATGAACTCACTTGGCAAATGTATTTTTTAAGAGAAAAAGTCCTTTGAGAACTTCTCTGGCTTGGTGGTTACCATTCATTCCTGTGCGTTTAGGCTGTTGAAAGTGGCGCACTGGACCGAGTTATGCTGAATTATGTGTGGCTCTGCTTTCAGATTTCCTAAAGTGAGAAATTGAGGAAGAAGTTCCATTAATGACCTTCTTTCTTCCTGAAGGTTCAATCAAATGATAGGAGAGCAATATGCATAGTAATTAAAAGCCCTTTCCAAGTGAGTCCCCGTGCCTCAGCCGAGGACAGCATAGAAGTTGTATCTATAATGAAACTCAGACCTATCACCTCTAAATCATGAGGAGGTTAATTCAGACTGTGCAGTCACAATCAGAGGGAACATGATATATAGCAATGGTCATGGGGACAGGCTCACATTGTTCCCAGCAGTGGAGGGTAATGGGAAATAAACTGTCACTTGAGACAAGGCTTTTGCTGGCAGCTGCCTCTACCAGGGACTGCTTGGTAAGTCCCATGGTCACTCAAAGTTATGAATGGGTATCTTGACTCCCTCCCCCCCCACTTTGGTATCAGAGCAGAAAATATACTGTACAAAGTTCTTGCCCTAAATCCTCAAATCAAAAGATTTTATAACTAATGGCACTGGTAGGTCCTACTTTGGAGGAGTTGGAGGTGTTCAGAAGGAGATGTATGTATCTCTGGCGTTTTAGGAATATCTGCCTGTTGATCCATAGGTGTCTGTAGACCTCCATAGGCAATACTTGGCAGGGCAGTGTTAGGGGATAGGGAGGTTAGGAGGGATAGTCTCATGACTACAGTGGCATTCCTCAAGTTCTTACTGTCCCAAGGAATCAGATGAAGTCATTATTTTCTGAGATAAAATACCATTTACCCTTTAAAGATGAAATAAATCTTATTGATTCTTTAGGGCACTGATGTTAACGAAAGAGCTACAACCTGAAATCTCCTGGCCAGTATCTAGCAGGACTCCTGGGCTTCCAACTTGTTTCCCAGGCATCCTCTATGTTCTCTCCTTTGCTGAGTTACTCCCAGTTCCACCCCATACCAGCAAACTAGTGAGGCCTGGGCATCAGACTTGCATTTTGTCCAGCTCCGTTCTTGAGAGCAGAAGTAAGCTTTGTTCCTTTCTGTTTACCCCTGACAGAGTTCCAGTCCTGACAAGATCTCAGAGAACAGAGTTCTTCCCAGAACCCCAGCAAAACTCTTATATTCATTAAGTCTTATATTCTGTGTGGTCCAGGGAAGTGCTTAGGATAGGTTGTGTCATATGTGAGGTGCCTGTTTGGAAGTCCCCACTTACTGAGAGGCAGTGAATGACCACAAGTTATTCTGCATGACCCAAGACACCTGCAGCATTAAGTACTGATGTGGTGTGACAGTGTTGGATTTATTACCCCTCCCACCACTCTGTGTGTGTATGTCTGTGTTAGAACACACATTTTTACCCTAGATGGTTTTTTTTTTTTTTTTTGAGGCGGGAGGGTGTGGTAGCTTGAATGAAAATGGCTCCCATTGGCTAACAGAGAGTGATACTATTTGAAAGGATTAGGAGGTATGGCCTTGTTGGAGTGGATGTGATCTTGTCAGAGAAAGTATGTCACTATGGGTGGGCTTTGATGTTTCAAAAACTCAAGCCAGCTCCTCTCTGTCTGTCTGTCTGTCTGTCTGTCTCTCTCTCTCTCTCTCTCTCTCTGTCCCTCTGTCTCTCTCTCTCTCTCTCTCTCTCTCTCTGTCTCTCTCTCTCTGTGTGTGTGTGTGTGTGTCTGTCTGTCTGTCTCTCTCTCTTTCTCTCTCGCTATATCTGAAGATTCAAATAGGTCTTCTCATCGTACTCTCTCAGCTACCTCTCCAGCCCTGTCCCTGTGTCTACCTGCATAATGCCACGCTTCCTGTCATGACGAGAATAGACTAAACTTTTGTGCTGTAAGCTATCTCTAATTAAATGTTTTCCTTTAAAAGAGTTGCCATGGTCATGATGTCTCTTTACAGCAATACAACACTGACTAAGACAATTTTCCCCCAAACTGCTGGATGATATATGACTTCCCCATAGCTGCAATAACATGACCATATATTTGGTGACACAAAGCAGCAGCAATTTATCTCTGATGTCCAAGAAGCCAAATGTATGAAATATGTACCACTGGGCTAAATCAAGTTGTCAGCATGGGTTCTGCCCCTCCAAAAGTTCTAAGAAAGATTCCAGAATCAACCCCAACATGGTTTGGTTTCTGTCGCTGTGACAAAATATAGATGAAAAGCTACTTGGGGGAGGAGATACTGACTTGGCTTCCACAGTAGACAGAGCCCACCTACATCAATTAAAAATCAAGAAATTGTCCCACATTTGACAACTGACATTAGCCACAACACAACCCTTTTATCTAGCAGCTTCTAGTGGCTACTGGAAACCTTTTGCTTGTGACCACAATTGCTATACACTTTGAGGTAAGCATCTTCAATATTTCTCTGATACATCTTTATGCTGTTGTCTCTACTCTGTGTGTATGTATATTCTTCCTCTGCCTCTCCATCATAGAAATACATGTAATTGTGTTTGGGTCTACCCAGATAATCCAGAATGATCTCCTCATTTCAAAATCATCAATTTAATAACATCTCCAAAGACCTTATTCTAAGTAAGATAATATTTTAGATTCTAGGGATTAGGCTCTGATCCCTTTGGGAATTGCTATTCATGCTATTAAAAATGCTTCTACATAAATATATTTTAGGTTATTCGTGCACAATACCTTGTTTTTTGTAAACACTTCTTCAATTGGATATAACCTTCATTAGAATGAACCTCAAATCTCCAGAAGATATTCTTGTGTAAATTCATGAAACAGGTGTTTCACACCATATTTCCTAACCAGGAGGAATACAGCCCCCATTTATTTAATGAAGGCGTTTCCTAAAGTCTTCTGCACTAAATTGTCATTAAATCTCCACCTACTGGAACCTCAAAAGGAGAAATAGACAGGAAATGAGGTTACTAGTCAACAGACAAGTAGGACAGCAGTCATGGCAAAGCTTTGGGGACATAAACTGAAACAACGGTTTACATTCCTTCTGCTCACCTATCTCCTAAATCATCGTGACACAACTATGTAAGGGATGGACACAGGAGCTTCTGGTCACAGAAGTCCTGTGGAACTAAAACCAGCTACTGGACATTCAGGCTACTCCTCTAGGACTAATCAGAAGTTTCAGTGTTTGCTTCTAGTCTATCACAGCTTCTGGACCTCCAGGCTTTTCTGTGTAGTTGCTGTCTTTGAAGTCAGTAGAGCATAGTCTTACAGAACTTAGTCCCCCTTAGGAGGAAGTACTGGCTTTTGCCATTGGTAGGTAACCTTTTCGAGAAGAATCTGAAGGTTGAGGGTGGAAGAAAGAAACTATGTAGATTCGGAAGATTAAGCTGAACAAGACTGCAGAGTTACTGATAACTGGGGTCAGGGAAGATTATCAGGCAGAGGAGGACAGAATAATAATATCAGCTGAAGACACAGTGCTTTGTTAACAAAGACAGCCATTCAGACTGCAGGACAAAGGCTTAAGAGCCAAGCAGGGAGGACTATTGTCTGCTCTTCAGTGTCAAGTATAATTATCTTCTATGCTAAAAAGACTCTCGGGTAATGCTTTCTCCTCCTTCCAACCGGAAGGAAGGCCTTCTCTCCCCTGACACACACTGTGACTCCTGTAGGCTCCTGAGCAGAGGGGGTGTGAGGTGGTTGACTAGTACTCCCCTCGGGCTCCAGGCTGCTTTCAAGCATCACTGTTCTATATTCTTGAATTCAGGTTGTACTGTTCTGTGTACTTCCTTTCCGTCAACACCATCAACATATCAAGTTCTTCCCGTCTTGCTATCTTCTTAGATGGTGTACCTATGGACCACCTGTGTTAGAGCACATGACACCATTAGTTCTATTCTTATTAAAGGCATCTGTAATTTAGTTATTAAATCTATAGAGCCTTCTTAGTCTATACCCTCCTTTCAGCATCTCTGGCCGTTGACCCTGGTGGCCGATTTGCCCACAGAAATCTCTTTACCTGCTCTCTGTATATCTTCCCATTCCTTGCAATGTTTGTTTTCCATCTTAGTCATGAGCTTTCTGTACATCTTGCAAATCCCTTGACGTTCTCTCCTGAAACTTTTCTGGTGTTTGTGGATTATCTGATTCACTTCTGGAATTTCAGCTACTGTCATATCAGGACACTGGTGATTCCCAAACATTCTATGCCAGCCCAGCTCTGCAGTTCCCCAGGCCTCTATACAGCTGTCTGGTGCACATTTCCACCGATGTGTTCTTCCACACCTCCGTTTTAACCCAGTCAAGCTGATTTGCCACCATTCCAAGAGCTTGGACTTTTGCCATTCTTGCTGATTCACATGTAACCTGTGTTTTATATACACATATTGCCGAACCCATTAATTAACATGCCGACTATGTATATACATTCTGTATTGTTATTACTTGTATAATTATGAACATTCAGTATCCTCACTATTACTAAAATAATTTTCATTGAAATGTAAAATACAAAGTCACAAATCCTAACTGCACGGGTGAATGAATTAACGTAACCATCATCCCTGTCTAGAAACAGAGCTTATCAGCCCTGAGTGCTTTTCCCTCCCTTCCTTCTTAAATGTGAGTTTTATGTTTCCAAGTTTTTCAAAAATGGCATCAGAGAGTTCATATTGTTTTGCTTAGTGTTTGTGCACATTGTCCAATAACCCTACCAATACTTCATTCACTTCTGTCTTAGGGTTTTATTGCTGTGAACAGACACCATGACCAATGCAAGTTTTATAAAGGACAACATTTAATTGGGGAAGGCTTACAGATTTAAAGGTTCAGTCCATTATCATCAAGGTGGGAACATGGCAGCATCCAGGCAGACATTGTGAAGGAGGAGCTGAGAGTTCTATATCTTCATCCAAAGGAAGCCAGGAACAGACTAAGTATCCTCAGGCAGCTAGGAGGAGTGTCTACAAGCCTAATCCCAGAGTGACATACTTTCTCCAACAAGGTCACACCTTCTAATAGTGCCACTCCCTGGGGCAAGCATATGCAAACCATCACATCTTCCATTCTTACATAGAAGTCCAGTCTGCAAGTGTCACTAATGAACATTTAGACTCTTACTAGTTTAGAAATACTATAGGTGCTACTTGAATATTCTAGCATGTAGCTTTTAGCACATATACCTCTGCAAATGTCTGCCTTGTGTCTGTTATTTTAAATGCTTAAATGACTCAAGTCCATGAATCGCACAAGCATTTTAGATAGCGAAGAAAAATAAAATTAAACAAGCTCTTGGTAGATTGTAGTAATTAGCTAAAATGAATGTAGTTAAATTGAACATTGGTAAAAATAAGGCTTTCCATTTTGCTTTAACAAACCTATTATTGCAGATGATATTTGCCAGTTAAAATGGAAAAGCCCGAGCATCCAATAATACGGGAGAGGTTATCTTGAATAAGAATCACTTAATCTCTAAATCCACTTGGGACAATGCTCCAGTCTTACAGATGCCACTGTCAAATTCAACTGGCAATGAAAAGCCCCTGGCTGCTGACACTGGGTTGGGGGGGAGGAGGGAGGGGCGGGTACAGAGACACTAATATCATATCATGGGGAAGTGTGGGGAGCACACTTGAGATGGGAGTTTTTTCCTGAGTCAGAGCCAAACCAACCAGCAAACTAAACCTCATGGCAGCCCCATCATTGCCGGGAAGATAGGAATGGCTGGATGGCATTGTCAAAAGGCCTGGAGGTGATGGGTTGTGCATGTTTTTTCTAGGCCTGCAGCTCCTTTGATAGGAGCTTATGTGGGAACAAATCATTTGCCCAGTAAAGAATGGCAGACAGAGTGACCATGGAGGCAGAGGCCCTGTAACTGGCACTCACACAATTACACAAGTCTTCCCTCCAATGATGCATCTTGAGATGGTTTCTGGGACAGGGTTTAGCCATGATGATTTTAACCTATGAGCTTAATTTTTGCTATGTGGGTTAATCCATTTTTATTGTCATCTTGACCCAACCTTGAGTCACTTGGAAAGAAGGAATCTTAATTAAGGAAATGCTCAGATTAGATTTGCCTCTAGCCATCTCTGTAAGAGATTGTCTTAATTGATGATTGATGTAGGAGGGCCCAGCTTACTATTGATGGAACCATCCCTACACAGGTGGGTCTGGACTATAAAAAAGCCAGGCATGCTTGAACCTGGTGAGCAAACGATCAAACAGTGTCCCTCTAGGCTTTTCTGGTTTAGTTCTTGCCCAATTTCCCTCAGCAATGGATTGTGACCGGGGGGGGGGGGGGGCTGTAAAGTCAAATAATCCCTTTCTTCCCAAGTTGCTTTTAGTCAGAGTGTCTTAACACAGCAACATTATGAGACTAGAAAACTGTGCACTTTTTAAGCTAAATTTGTGTTTTTACAGTTAGGCCAAGAAAATCTATAATGTCACTTGCCCCATTTAGCAAAAAAGCAATACCAGTTGTTTTAGGTTGATGATCATCTGTCGACAGATGGTTTTCAATCCTCCCTCTTTCTTCCAGGGCTCCATAATGGTGTAAAAAATGTTCTAACATTTATTTTTAATTACGTGTGTGTGTGTGTGTGTGTGTGTGTGTGTGTGTGTGTGTGTGTGTGTGTGTGTGGGTATGTGCATGGGAAACCAGAAGCATCCCATCTCCCTGGAGTTGGAGTTGCAGGTGGTTGTGAGGCACTGTAGGTGGGTGATAGGACCTGAGTTCTGGTCCTCTGCAAGCACGGCATTGGCTCTTAATCACTGAGCCATCTCTCCAGCTCTGGGCTGTGTAACTCTGAGCTTAAGCAGTGCTATTCTTCTTCCCACGGCATGAGCTCCCATTTCTGTGTGAATATATTACTTTTCAGGACGTGCAATGTATCGGGCATACAAAAAGCTCTCCAAGTATGTGAACTAACATCTTGTAAAACAAACTCCTGTATGTTCTGTCAGTGTCAATAAAGGAAACACTCCAATAGTTTCCAAAGCTCCTTCCAGAGCTTAGTCCTGCTTTTTCTGGAAGGGCAAATGTCCTTTTAATTTTTATAGCACTAACTCCTTACTTTTCTTCATAGGATGAGTCCAAAAACTGCTTAGTTTTACATCTTAAAATTATATATAAATTATATAATACAGAATATATCCCATATTACTTGATTTTTATAAAGATTTTTATTTTATGTGCATTGTGGTTTTGTGTGTATATATGTTTAAGTACCACATGTGTGCCTGATGCCTGCAGAAGCAAGAAGACATTAGATCCCCCTGGAACTGGAGTTACAAATGGTTGTAAAGTACCCAGTGACTGCTAGAAACTGAACTTAGATCCTCTAAAAGAACAGCCAGTGTTTTTAACAACTGAGCAACCTCTCCAGCCTTTTCCCCCGCACTTTAAGAAAGATGATGATGATGAAGAAGAGGAAGAGGAGGAGTTTAAAACAAGGTCTTGCTATGTAACCCTATTTGACCTGGAGGGCTACATAGACCAGCCTGAAAAATCATAGTGTTCAATCTGCCTCTGACTTCTGTGTGCTGGTATTAAAACACATACGACCATATCCAGCTCAGATTTATTAATTCTTACTTATGTGCGTGTATGTTTGTCACATGTATGTGCATGGCCATGGAAGAGACGTGAAGAGGATGTGGGAGTCTCTGGAGCTGGACTCACAGGAGGTTGTGAGTCACTTCCATCCTGACATGGATGCTGGGAACTGAAGCCAGGCCCTGTGGTGACTGTGGTGGTACACACAGATAGGATATACTGAAGACTTGGAGACAGGATGCTAAAAAAAAAAAAAAAACATTTTGTGATAGCATTTAAGAGCTGTTTCTTGGTCCAAATTTTGTAAAACTAGGTGACTTTGTTAGCTCCTGGGAGCTTGGCTCTTTGCTTTCTCTCCTGTGTTTATGATAGCTTGGAAAGGATTTTAAACTGTGTTCTGTTTTGTTTTGCATCAACACATTATTTAATCAGTCAATCAATCACTCTATTATCTAATTATCTACATATATATATATATATATATATATATATATATATATATATATATACACACACACACACATAAACATAGCATGACCTTTTGATGTGTGTATACAGTGTAGAATGCTTCCAGGAAGGTAATTAGTTATCTCAAATATTGTTTTGGTTTGGGGTGTTTAGGATCCTCTCTACTCATAAGGTTTAAATGTGTGATGGATTGCCACCCATCAGAGTTCTACTGCTGTAGGTCATTAGAGATCATCCGTTCTATTCAACTACAGCCCCACACCCATCAACCATCTTCACATCTGTGCCTCCAGCCCAGACTCTGGGAACCGTTAAAACGTTATCTCCGCTGTACACTAGCATCTACTACACTCCACTTCTATAAAACCAAGTTTCCTCATGTGAGAACTCATGCTGTTTTCTTTCAGATTAGTTTTTGTGTTTTTGATTATGTGTCTGTGTGGGGGAGTGTACACATGAGCATGAGTGTGTACAAGGGTAGAGGAGGATGTTGGAGCCTCTGGAGCAGAGATTCTCAGTCTGTGGGTTGCCACGCTTTTGGGAGCTCAGACAACCCTTTCACAGGAGTTGCTTAAGACCATCAGAAAACACAGATTGCATTAAGATAATTTTGCTTCATAACAGTAGCAAAATTACAGTTATGAAGAAGCAACAAGACTAATTTCATGGTTGGGGTCATCACAACATGAGGAACTGTGTTAAAGGGTCACAGCTGTAGGAAGGTTGAGAACCACTGCTCTGGACTGAGAGTTACAGGTGGTGTGAGCCACATAATCTGAGAATCAGACTCCATTTTTTCCCTAGGAGCCAATCTATGCTCTTAACCTCTGAGACATTTCTTTAACCTCAGCACAGTGTCCTCAAATTAGGATTCCATCCCTTTTATGGTGAAGTAATATTTCATTGTCTATAGTAACCACGTTGTCTTTATTCCTTTACCTGGTAGACACTTAAGTTGATGAAAGGGTCTGTTTTGAGGCTAATCAGGATGGAATTCTCTCAAAGCCTTAGAAAGCAAAGTGACAGATACGCTAAGAGGAAGTGAAAGAGCTTAAGAGACTTCTAGAAGCTCGTGCACATGTGCCTTGCAACCCTATTGGGGGTTGTGTACCAGATATCCCGCATAACAGATGTTTACATTACGATTCATACCAGCAGCCAAGCCTACAGTTATAATGTTGAGAACCACAGAGCTAGTAGGAAGGGGAATCAATGTTTGAATTTAAGCAGCTTGACTTTAAAACCCACACTTTCAGCCACCACATTTCTCTAACAAGTAAGGCCAGTCAGAGACCTCCTCTAGGACTCTAATGGTCAGAGGATTCCTTTCTAGTGAGGAAAATGTGTTCTGGGCCAGTGGCCTCATGGGGTAGCAGAAATGGCGGAACCTGAAGCCGCCCTGACAGGTAGCAGAGCGATAAAGGTGAGGGTGTCAGTGGACCGTTCACTAGCCCACACCCCTTCTGGTTTTGCATATGCTTTCCAATAAATGTTCTCCACTTTCTATTCTTCCTAGGCTACGTCAAACTGAGCTGCCTTCCGCCTGCACCCAGGCCCAGAATGCACCAGGCAAATGCTATCCCACTGAGCTATCACCTCTTGTCCTAATCTGACTCTTTGACACTTGTCAAAACAGTCTTAACTGACAAAGAGGGTAGTGGTGTCTCCCACAGATGTCCACATTTATGAAAAGCATCAAGTTTCCAGTTATAGACTGCGTTTTCCTGACTGTATTGATGTGTGTGAACAAGAATGATGTCTGTTATGGAAGTGCTATGGTGGCCTTAAATGAGCTTGTCATCCTTCTTCAAATACTGGCACATCTTAGGAAAGTCTTCTAGGGAACCTGTATCTTCTCTCCTATATTAAGCTGCTTGTTTTGTTGGGTTTTTTTGTTTTGTTTTGTTTTGTTTTTTTATACCGGCTGACCCAGTCTGTCAAAATGCAGGTGCTTCGCTCATGAATCCTTGACTCTCACAAATACATATAAAAGGTATATTTCCTCTTTAGAAGTTCTTTTTGCAAGTCATCATTGGCAAACTTGCCGGAAGTTACAGGTAAAGAACAACCTTCCAACCTTCTTCTTTTAGGTGAGTGTCTGCAAATGAAGGTAAGCGCCCACCCATTTAATCTTTCCTTTCCCTCAGTGCATTTATTCCACAGAATAGTACGGGTGGGGGCGGGGCTTGTTTTGTTCTTACACTGAGTGTCTCCGCTCCATAGTTTCCAGCAGAGCACCACTAAACCCTACACATGGCTTTAACTCTTTAAAGTGTGCTCACTTATGGAATAAAGATTGCATGGCTTAGATTTTGAACGAATTGGACCTTCCCTCAGCACCAGCAACAGTCTTCCTTGTTGCTGTGCCTGGGCGACCCCATGTGCTGTCAGAGTCCTTCCCTCCTTCCCTGCAAATCCTTTCCTTTCAAAATGTCACCCTGATTGCCTTTTCTTTTCTTTATTCCCTTTAAAGTTAGCATGCAATCTAGTGTGTTTAGCTAGAGCACTTCTCTGCATACATGTTCTTACCCTGTTCGGTATTCATCACCTCTGTCCTTCTCTGTCTCCCTCCTGTCCTCCCCCCTCTAGATTTCCTTCCCCACCTCACACACTATATAGTATTTGCTTCTGTTTTCATGCTTTCTGTCTCTTCTTCCTTTTCTCTAACGGCTCCCTTTAAACTTTCATTATCTACACACACACACACACACACACACACTCACTCACAGTGCAGGGGTAGATTGATGTAACTATGAAGCATGAATGTGCAGGGAAATGATAGTTGTCTCTCTGAGTATGACTTATTTCTCTCAATATAATGGCGCCGCGTGCATCTGTTTCCCCGCGTGTCAGGGGTCCATTTTTCTTCATAGCTGAATGCTGTTCCATTGTTTATGTGGGACACATATTTCTTGTGGCTTTCTATCTCAGTTCCCTTAGCCACAACATAGGAGTCTGAACACTAGGAACCTTTCAGACAGTGGTTCTCAGTCTTCCTAGTGCTGCCTTTGATACCTACCATTCCTCCTATTGTGGCAACCCCCAACCATAAAGTTCTATTTTTGTTGCCACTTCACAGCTGTAATTTTGCTGCTGTCATAGATTGCAATGTCTGATATTTGACCCAATGGGCTCTTGATCCACAGGTTTAGAAACACTGCTTTCAGGACTTTGAAACCCTTTTCAACTCTAAACCATGTGATTAAAATGAAATCTGTTATCAACTGAAAAGACATCTGATTCCTTCAGGCTGCTGTCATTTCTAATGTGATTTTTATTTTTTGAGTTCACCTCCTCAGAGTCTACAGTCACATGGCTCCCTTGAATGTTTTGCAGAATGACATCTTAGCCCTTGAGATATTACTCCAAAGAATTCATTGATCTAAAGCTACAGACTATCTCCCTAGAAATCCACAGTGCTATTTCAAACTCTTAGTACTTTTTTGTTTCTGAAAAGTGCTTGTGTAACTTTTTTCACCTCATGGTTTTACAAATGCGCATTCAACCACAGGACCCTTTTGGGGGTGAGGGTGGGGGTGGGGTTAATGTTGTATCTGGATCTGGGAATTTGTGTTTACAATTTCCCTTCAGTCTGCATGGTAAATAGATGTCGCGATGGTCCTGCTGTGAACGTGTGGTGATGCCGCGCTGACTTATCCCCCTTCTTGGTGTCACTTACAGATGAACCGAAAAGTGATCGTTAGGAAGAGGTATTAGTGTTCCCACCCAGTGCTGTCAACAGCTGTAAAAGATTCCTCTCAGTTGACCAGAAGAGGGAAGCAGAGGACCTGAGATGGCACATGAGATCTCTAAAGTGACTTTGGAATAAACAGAAACACTGAGTCTGGAGGCGTCTCTTGCAAAGAGTGTCCTTTGACAGAGGGACCCACACACAGTTCAGATGTCATCTCAGGAACAGATGTCGTCAGAAGCCAGCATCTCAAACCATCATGCATTTGCCAGCTTCTGGAGGAAATGGGAGCAGCAGTGGGTTATGATGCAGTGGATTATGATGAAGGAGCTGACTGAGACATCAGAGGGAACAGGAAGCAGGTTAGAAAGGGAACAGACCAGAGGCTATAGTAGCAGCTCCTTGAGCTGAGGCTTCAGCTCCCAGGGCTGGAGATTACAGTTGAGCACAAATGCAGCTGGCCTGAATTGGTCTTCAGCAGGGATATTTTCCTCTTTGGGCTTGCTTTCATCTGCCATTCAGAGACTAGCAAGCAGGTAATATCGAATGTTAGGTACCGCACTTGGGTACAGTTTCTATATCTTTCTGCTCCTTAAAAAAAATCTCTTATAAAGATTCATGCTGTACGTGTGTGTACACGTGTTTGAGTGTTTGTGTTCATGAGTTGTATGTGTGCTTGTGAGTATGTCTGTGTACATATGTGAGTGTGTACTTGTGAGTGTGTGTGTGTGTGTGTGTGTGTGTATGAGTGTGTATGGTATGTGTGTGTATGAGTATGTGAGTTTGTGTGGTGTGTGTGTGTGTGTGTGTGTGTGTGTATGAGTTTGAAGACTAGAAGAAAATGTTGAGAAGTTACAGATATTTTTGCAAAGAGAATGGGGAACAGGGAGGAAGGAAGTAGGAGGGAGGGGGAGAAAGAAAGGGAGAAAAAGGGAGAAAAGAGAGAGGGCTTTTAATCACTGAGCCATTCTCCAAGACCCCATTCTCTTCCTTTCATTTATAAACAATCTCTGTCTCTGTCTCTGTTTCTCTCTGCCCCCCAGCGCACACACACACACACACACACACACACACACACACACACACACACACACCAACACCAACCATACTAAACCCAAATCATACTAAGTCAGGCCAGGCCCTGAACGTGCCGGCGCTTCAGCTGTTAGAATGTCCCCTTTGGCTGCTGACCGCCCTGGGAATTTGCTGGTTTGTCGTGCTTGCAACACCTGGTTACATTTTCTACCCTCAAGCAGAGCACAGGCTCCAGGGTTGGGTGTCTGTAGGAGAAGCTTCTCTTCTGATCCGACTATTCTGCAGATTCAAATCTTCCTATAACCTTTCTGGGCCAAAAATGTGTGGTCCTTGTTCCCATTTGACTGGGGCACCTGTCAAGGTCCTAATTCTTTGCACTGACCTTAATCATTGTCTCCTACAGCATGTAGATCCCAAACCATGTGTATCTTACCTCCCCAAAGACAGAAAATGCTGAGTCTGAGCCACAGAGCCAGTTCCAGGTCTGATATTCCTTCCCCAGATCCTCGCTCACCACTGTAGTATCTGCCATTCTTCCTTTGGAGCCCAGCTTTCCTTTCCATTGTTTGGATTATAGATCATTTCTTCTCCATGTTCACTGTAGACAAAGGTGCCACTGGTTCCATTTATTTTTCCAAATCGACAGAAGAACTCAAGCAGAAAGAAATTGCATTGTTTTGGTTGGGTTTTGCAAGGCTGGGGTCAGACCTGTAGATACCAGGCAAACACCATCACCAAACTACAGCCCCAGCCCAAAGTTTTAAATGTGTCCAAAAGATTATTCTTCATCCGTAGCAATTGTAAGCACAGTCTTGCCCACTGGGAAGAAATGATGTGTCATGTTGTGTAATATTAACATTTTTCAGTCCAGTTACTTTGCATACTGGGAATGAATATTTCTCAGTTATGAAGCATGCTGCGTTTAATGCAGATTCAGTTGAATTGGTTTGGGATTCCAGATGAACAGCTAAGATGGCTTTAGCATTTGATGTACAATATGCTCTTTCTCTTCCTTTTCTGCCAGATTTTACATTAGAGCTATCTTAGCACCTATACACATAGGTGCAGGCAAAACACTCGTACACATAAAAATAAAGAAATAAATCTTTTATAAAGCTTGGACCTTGGACATGGTTTCAGTCCTGGCTGTTTATTGTCGGGGTCAGTGTGTCACTGGTATCTTTATTGTTTTCTTTCTTCTTTTTGAAAATCTCTTTGTCTTTGTTCTAACTCCTTAAATGGACATTTCTATTTTTTTTCTTCAATAAGATACCAAATGCAGAACTATCAGCTTTCGTGTTTGCTGCTTCAAATCAATCAGACACACAAGGAAGGTTGCTGGCTGCTGGGATGTACTCTTCCCATATACTCTTCATAGGGGGATCCCCTTGGTGCTCAGAGCTCCGTGTAAATGCTTCTCCAGCCTGTAGGGCACTGTCTCCCTCCACTCCGCCACCTCATTCTGCTTTAGTTTCTCTACACATGGTCAACAGCGTACAGTGTCTGAAAAATGTTCTCACTCGCATTGTTTTTGAAGTAGACTGTATCGGTGACCTTTATTTTATGTTGACACAATAACTATTTGGGAGTTTGCCCTCTAACTGAAAGTGAGTGGTTTATATGTTTGTTTAATTTCCAGTTTTATTACTTTTTTTTTGTGAGATGAGAAAGTACTCAAATAAATTTTTGTGATTTGAAACTTATTTGGTTTATTTTTGTGTCCTATTTATGATATTTTTTTTTCTGGTAGATGTTCTGCCAAAGCCTAAAATGATGGCATATTTTCTCTTTATAATGAAAAAAAATATGTGATTTAGGTGTTTTGCTTCTTGGTGATTGTTATTTTAGCTGTTTATTTTATTTAAGCTGTCAAAGGTGGAGATATATGTGCTTAAAAGCCTCCCATAAATATTATGTTTCAAGCATTTTTTTCTGGTGTTTCCAAAATGCTTTATTATAGTCACATAGAGGTTTCCAGCTGTTAGATATTTATCAGAGATTGTAACTCTGTTCAGTATAAAATATTTTTCTTTGACCCATTTCAAGCTTTTTTATCATGAATTCTATCTGCTTGAAGTAAACCAGCCCAATTCTCTGTGTTGTCTGAAGAGACAGTCTAAGAGCTGATGGCCAGGCCAGGACTCTAATGGTTGTAGGGCCCTTTCTTGATTGCAGAAAGGGAGAAAATGATAGTCCAAAGGCCAAATAAACATAAAGTGAGACAAAAAGGAACAGGTTTGTAAACCATTCCCGACACCCCTCCCAGGTACCTGCCCTCCCCTGTGAATAACTTCCTCCCCAATCCATCCTCACTGGGGTGAGTGCCTGCTCCCCACCCCCACCCCTGTGGAAGGGTTGAGGAAAGACAACTTCACTGGAGCCAGAAACCATACACCTACCAACCAGCTTATAAGTGTCCTGGCAGTAAATATTTTCATCCGTTGGCTCTGGGAGAAACTGTCTGTTCCTTGTGTGTCTGTCCCTGAACTGTGGAACTGACTCCTAGAGGCCCCTGGTACTCACTGTATGCCGATCCAGCTAGCCAGGTTCTTAAGCTTACCTAAGGGAGAAGGGTGGCCAGCAGGAGATCCTACCTCCTCTTTCCTATTGTGGTTAACAGGGTATCCTAAATCTGTGGAGGTTGATTTTATGTGTCAGTCTGACTGGGCTGGGGGATGACTGGTAAAAGCATTCTCTTGGTAGTGTGCATGAAGGTGTTCCTAGGGGAGACTGAGTCAGGAGATGAAGGAAGAGCTTTTCCAGTCTTGCAATGGGCATTGTCCAAGCTGTCCAGCCCATGAGGGTCTGAAGAGAACAACTCAGAAGGAAGGCCGATTTGACTCTGATTGGAGGTCAGACATCCACCTTCTGCCTTCAGACACCAGGATTGCTCTTCCTGGAATCTTCAGAAGTGAAACATGATTTTTCTGTTGGTCTTAGACTAGAACCAAGCCCCGAGTTTACCTCAGCCACTATCTTGCAGGCAGAAGATTAGGCTTCAGCTCCACGATTGCATGAGCCAGTCTCATAATAAACATTTTCTGGGGGCTGGAGTGATGATACTGGCTTAGCACTGGCTGTTCTTTTGGAAGACCCAGGTTCAATTCCCAGCACCCACATGGTGGCACAACCTTCTGTAACTCTAGTTCCAGGGTATCTGATGCCTTTTTCTGACCTCATTGGGCACCAGGAATACATGTGGTGCACAGACATGCAGGCAGGCAAAACACTCATAGACATAAAAATGTATATATAATAAGATGAATTAAAATAAATAAGTAAATATCTCTGTGTGCATTTCTATACATCCAATTGTTGTGGTACCAGTTAACTTACCTGTGGTTGAAATTAGAAGGCAGACACAAGATAAAATGAGGTCTGTGATTGGACGAGGAAAAGGAAGATAGGTGGGAACAGAGTTTGGAAAAGAAAGAGAAGCCAAAGAAGGGGAGAGGCAAGATGGAGGACAAAGAGGATCCATCTCTGCATGGTTCTGCATAGCCACAGGTAGTTATGAATCCGTATAAAAGATGGATTATTATAGGACAATATGTCTTATCTAAGTAGGCAGATTATATCATATCAATTGGCTCTGAGTTTATTGAGTGGGTGTTTTGTAGATTGTAATTTTACTGAGATCATCTGAGATAAAACCATTGCTAAATTACAATTTCTGGGGTTTTGAATTTGTCCGGCTGGTGGGAGTACGGGCAGAGTTTGAGGCTGGCCCTCTGACAGCAACGGCTTGCGGCTGGCAAAGGGGGCGGTTGCTGGGACCAGACAGCCAGGAGGGCGGCCACTGCTGAGATGAATATACCTCACTGATGCCGTATGGCTCTAACGGTGCTGGCTAATAGCAAGGGTTTATTCATCTCCTTTTAATATTTAACGCTACACTTACCCAACCCTGGAGCTGGGGAATGGGAAATACCTGAACACTTTATGTTGTTCCTAAAGCGCTTGCTGAGCCCTGAGAAGACATTGTCCACGAAACAAGCCCCCAAACAACCTCCAGGCGTGGCATTGTAGCATCCGGTTAGTCAGCTAAAAGAGAAGTAAAGAACAGCATAATCTTGTAGTCTTCACTCTGCAGTAGGAGACTCATGGGAATCTACGGCTGTCTCTACTTTTACCCTAGATGAGAGATACACAGGGGTAGCCAGGGGCCTATTTTCAAGAGACTTCTGAATGTGGGTGAGGAGATTGCTGGTTTGGGAAATGCCAGCATCACTGAACACATCAGGCATGCGTCATGGTGAATGAGAAGCAGTAATAGTCATAGCCAGTGCTCAAGAGGGGTCAGATATTTATGACTTACAGCAGGCAACGATAGCACCTGAGTTTTTTGGTTTTTTTTTTTTTTTTCCAAAGCAATTCTTTGGAATCCAGGGCAATGTAAAGAGGGTGTTGTGTTCAGGCCTATACATTTTCACATAGGGCTGGACTCATTCCTAAGCATTCTCATGAAGGAGCAGGTCCTAAGCAGGCTCAGTTTATGGTCTCAAAGAGCAAAATGATGGACAGGAATACCTCAGGGCATGCTCAGCTTGCACCGTGAAGTTGTAGCTGACAATAAAGGAAAGGGTATTCTGAAGGTGCATTGCACAGGGGTCTGTCCAGGAAGGTGCCTACAGCGTTTAGTGGTTAACACTGGGAACAGTTTGGACTGACAATGCGGTGACAGAACAAAGCAGAGGATCCAGGTAGTGATGACTGTGACCATTCCCAGCTGCCCCTTCAGTGCGGTGCTGTTTCCCACCAGTTGGGGTGGCCCATATTTGTCACTGGGAGAGGGATTAAAAAAACTTGATGTCTTTGGAGAAGCATGAATTGTACTCAGACGAGAAAAACCTCTCCCAAAATATAAAGAGAGCCAGAACCAAAATGCTCATCACAGGAAACCACCTAACCTACTAAGAGCTTCAAAGGACAGGAAGGAATTTTACCCTTTGCATAACGATTACCCCTTGCAAATCCAGACCCCTGTGTTCATGTTTTCAAGACCCAGCCAATGAGAACCAACCAGTGGTCAAGTGAGGGAGAGTAAACATCCTGGGTTACAGTAATTTCACCTTGCATTGGGAGACCACTTCTGTGAGTTCCCTCCGGAGGAGAAACACACTTTTCAGATCTTTCATTATGCAGTTTTAAGTAAATTCTGTCTCCATTGGTGGAAAGTCTAGTAATTTAGCTGTTTTTCTTTTGCTGATGAAGGAGAGAGAACCCATCCTTACAATTAGCGGTTTCCTTTGTATGCATAAATTTCTGTTCCCAGCAAGCACCTTCTCGGTTTCTCAAATAACTGCTCAGGTGATGTATCTGACCTGGCACAGTCTGGTTTCCAGGAGTCTGACTTTGGAGCTGTCAAATTTTTACTCTTCCACAGAGGTTGTAGGAAATGGGGCAATCTCTGAGAACATGGTCCTTTTTAAAAATAGCTCCTAGGTCCTTCAGTGAATATTTCTGAGTTTGGGGACTGACAAAAAAAAAAAAAAAAAAAAAAAGTACAGGAAGCCATTTCTCCGGGCTAAGTTCCTACACTAGCCCTAACAGCTAGACCAAAATCAGAATGGAGTTACACAAGTCACTAGTCTCCAGAAGGCAGGAGAGATTGTGCCTGAGTCCCCCAGCACGCCATTTTCTGCTTCACATCATTGCAAAGAGTCTCGGGAAGTAACCTGATGCTAAATAAATGGCTATTTTCACAGTTTTCTGTCTCACTGTGACCACCTCACAAGGAAACTAACTTTGGAGTAACATATTTAAACCTAATCTTCATTATTCCTTTCTTCTTCCTTTAGACCTTCTGGTAAGCCAGTGAAGAGCCTCAAATTATTATGACATGGACCTGGCTTACGTAGCCTTTGTTTAAATTTTTGATGCATTTGCATAGGATAGAAAAAAATCTGGAAAAAAAAACCAGGTGGACGAAAGATGTAAGGTATGTTTTTATTTATTGATTGATTGATTGATTGATTGATTGAGTTTTTCTGTATAGTGCTGGCTGTCCTGGAACTACCTCTGTAGACCAAACCAGCCTAGAATTCACAGAGATCTTCCTGCCTCTGCCTCCCAAGTGCTAGAATTAAAGGCGTGTGCTACCACGCTTAGCTGATGTCTTTTATTTTCAACAGATAGAATTAACCTCTAGTTTTGTGTGTGTGTGTGTTTTTTAAATAGGACCATGCCACCAGAGGAATTAGCATAGAAAGGGTGAGGTTGAGCATGTTCGAACCCCCAGAAGCCTTGAAAATTGAGATTAGAATCACATCCTGTGACAGGCAGGAGCAGAGCACCCTCCCTCCCTGTTTCCATGCCTGCCTCGGAGCACATAACCAGGTGGCCTCTGAGTCGGTGTACCTGTGGCCCTGGACACGCTGAGAGGAGAGGTAGAACCCAGCACCACAGGATTTCTTTCTCGTTTGCCCTGACAGATTCTTCGCCAACTGGAAAACTGAAGGCTTGTCGAAGTCCCCAGCTCCTGACAGGCTGGAACTGGGACTGACCAGCCAGATCTGAGGCTGGGCCCTAACTGCAGCAGGAACCAAGAGACACAGCGTGGGGTTATTTCTTCAATATTCCTTCCCCAGAAACTTCAGTATTGCCTTGAGCGTAGATATATTGCTCAAGGAAACACCTTTTTTTAAAAAAAGAAAGAGCTAGTAGAAGAGGAAACGTAACCACCACTGTTATTCATTTAGCACTCAGTGTGTGCCAGCCCTTGCTAAATAGTTTCGGTCCTTTGTCTCATTTGACTCCTAGCACAGTCTCCTGAGAGAGGCACTATTATTGGTTTTATTTTATAGCTGTGGGAATCTAAGCTGAGAAAGGTTAAGTAATTTGCCCGGAATCCCATCTAGGAAGTGGTGGAGTGAGACTTGAAACCTAGTTCTTCCTAACTCAAAGGGGAAAGAAAAGCTAATTAACAACCACACAAAGTACCTCCGAAACTGTGCTACAGCTGCACACTTCCCTAGCTACGTGTGATGGGACTGAGAACTAGATATCCTGGGGTGGGGTGTGTGTGTGTGTGTGTGTGTGTGTGGTGTGGCAGAGTGTGTGTATGTGTATATAAGTGTGTGTGCATGTCTGTATAGCAGAGTGTGTCTATGTACATATAAGTGTGTATGTATGTATGTGTGCATGTCTATGTGCATAGTAGGAAAGTGTGTGTAGTGTGCAAGAGTATGTATGTATATGTGGAGATGTGCATGTGAGTGTGTATATATGAGTATATGTATGTATATGTGTGAGTATGATATATATGTAATTGTATATATATATGTGTGTGCGTGTGTGTGTAAATATGTGTATATTTTCAGGTATGTATGAGTATGTTTGTGTGTGAGTGTGTATGTGTGTATGATTAGGTATGTTTCTGAGAAAAAGGGGAGCAGAGGTATAAGTATAAATAGTCTTTTCTCTCTGCCTACTTTCTTCTGAGTCTATTATGAGAGGAAGAAGTAGAATATGACACATTTCCCACTGCTCAAATATACCAAATATTTACACATGATTATAACATGAACACCTGCAGAATAATCCATCTCCTTTATATTTTACATTTTTATTAATCTACTGTGTGTGTGTGTGTGTGTGTGTGTGCGCCACAGAGCACAAGAAGAAGTCAGAGAACAGCTTGGAGGAGTCAGTTCTCTCCTTCAACAGTGTGGGTTCAGGGGATAGAACTCAGGTCATAAGGCTTGGTGGCAGGAACCCTTGTCAGCTGAGCCACCATGCCAGCCCTGTGTTTTTCCTTTTGAGGGTTTTGCTATGTAACCTAGGCTAGACTTGACCTTGCTCTGTGGCTCATGCTGACCTCAAATTCAAGATCCCACTGTCCCAGCCTCCCCAGTGCTAGGATTACAGATATATGTCACCATACCCGACCAAAAGAGTGCATTTTGAAAATAAACCTTGTGTGTTGTTCAAGAGGCAAGTTGCTGTCCATAAATTTCAACAATGTCTGGTTTTATGGTTTGAACTTAAGTGTCACCACCCCACCATGACCCATGATCCCAGAACTCATATGTTGACAACTTGGTTCCCAAGGCAGCAATATTCCAAGGTGAGCAATTTGGTGACCATTGGCTTGGGAGGGCTCTGGGCTCATGAATGGATTAATCCATTATGGATTGATAACTTTATAGGAAGATCTTGGGACATTAGGACATGGGGCCTAGCTGGAGGAAAGAGATCACATGCTGCCCCTTCCTTTCTCTAGTAGCGTTCTGGTCATCATGAGGTGAGCGGCTACATCTCCCCCATACTCCACCATGGACTCCCACTGTGCCATAGAACCAAAATCAACAGAGCCAGGCAGGCATAACGAGCAACTCTGAAGCTGTGAGCCAGACACAGTCCCCCAGAGATGTGCCAATAGGCCAAACTGATCTAGATAGCTCCTCATTAAGACTCTTAAAGGTAATTCTAGGTTGAGTCAAATTGACAATAAGAACTGCACAGCAGAGATACCTTGCAAAGTCCCTACAGAGGGGCCGAGTCAGGCTCAACCTTGTGTTATTGCTTTTAGTGTCATCTTTTCCTGTCACTGTGCTGCCTCACTTATGCTCCTGAATGCCCACCTAGCTGACTCGAGTCTTTAGCTATAATATTTGGGTGCCAACTGTGTTCTTTACTGTGAACAGACTGAGAAACAGGATTCTGGGCTAAGGCACAGGAGCAGAAAACATAGGGATGAGCTGTTGACTGGTACAGGGAGTTCTTGGTTATTCCCTACATCAGTTCATGTACAAAGAGACTGGAAGGGCAGGTCAAAGGGAGAGCATGGGTGGTGCTGGGAAGTGGCCACAGACCTGGAGGTTTGCTTCAGTGTCTGCCACAAGCTACCTGTATCAGCCACACTGAGTCACTTCCCTTTCCTGTATCTTTAAGAGGGAGAGATGAGCTAAGGATGTTGTTGGCTCCTAGAGTCTTTGACACTATTGCTCGCAAGTCAGTTTTCACAGGAGTGAATCTTCTAGATGTAGACATTGGAATAAAATGATCAGTTAAGCAAACAACCCAGGCAGGCTCAGGTTCTTAATGTAGAGCAATCAGCTGGAGTTCCTGCTGCCATTTTGAATGCCAGACTTCAGTTCAGGGGTCAGGGTGGAGCCTGACCTTTATTTGCAAGCCATAATAGGAACTACTGAAAACATTCTTGACCAGAGCAAACACTTTGTGCAGACATATCTCTGGGAAATGGATTTGGGAAAATCGCACATTCAGAAACCCTATAGGGACAGCATTGCTTATATATGCTTTCCATCCATCTTTTAAAACAGATATCTTACCATAGAAAAATGGGCTCATTTATCCAGTTAGAGCAATCATGAGAAGAAATGGTTATCCATAGAGCTGGCCTATAAAACTAATCAGAACGAGATCAGACCCAAGTCCAGGAAAAAGTCCTAATGACGCATCTTCCCAGTATGTTCTTTTACACTCCCGTGAGCCTCATGATTTCCCCCAATCTGCCATCATTTCTGGTTCCATATTCAGTTTCTTAGAATACTGGGCTTGTTTGCATTTTTTTTTTGTTTTGTTTTTTGCTTTAGCAAAATTGGATGGGAAATTGATTTTTAGTTCAGTTGCTTATCTGAGAACTTGAACTCACTCATGACTTCCTGGTACCTCCCGAGCATGGCCAATTGGGAATGTGGATGAGGCTTAAAGGACAGAATCAGACTTTTTAATGGACGCTAACTAAGCCTGACTGTGTTTCCTAGCTTGATTTTACAGAGCATGACCTTATTGTGGGGCCACCTGACATTGTGGATTGTGCTGGGGCAAGCTCTTTCAGACTTTAATGAGCACACACATCACTTGCCTCTTAGGGTGCAGAGTATAGGGCCTAGGAGGTGGCTGAGTCAGTAGAGTGCTTGCTGTGCAAACATGAAGACCTGTTTGATCCACATGTCCTGGTGTGTATTTCTATTTCTGTGATAAACACCATGACCAAATGCAACTTAAAGAGTAAAGGGTTTATTTGACTTACAGGTTATGCAATCCATCATGGAGGGAGGAACCCAAAGTCGGGAACCTAAAGACAGGGCCTGAAGCGAAAGACATCAAGAAAACTGCTTACTGCAGGCTTCCCATGGCTTGCTTAGCCTGCTTAATTTCTTTATTTTTTCCTTCCTTCTTCCTTCCTTCCCTTCCTTCCTCCTCCTCCCTCCATCCATTTCTTCCTTCCTTCCTTCCTTCTTTCCTTCCTTCCTTTCTTTCTTTCTTTCTTTCTTTCTTTCTTTCTTTCTTTCTTTCTTTCTTTCTTTCTTTCTTTCTTTCTCTTTTTGTTTTTTCAAGACAAGGTTTCTCTGTGTAGCCTTGGCCATCCTGGAACTTGCTCTGTAGACCAGGCTAGCCTCAAACCCTCAGAGACCCACCTGTCTCCGCTTTCTGAGTGCTGGGATCAAAGGTGTGTGCCACCACCTGGCTTTAGCCTAGTCTTTTACATAATCCTAGATCACATGCCCAGGACTGGCATTGCCTATCTCAATTCTATAATTAATAAATAAATGCCCTACAGTGTCTCTAGGCAATATGATGGGGGCGTTTTCTCAATTAAGATTCCTCTTCCCAGATAACACCAGTCCATACCAAGTTGACAAAAGACTAACCAGGATACCTCAGGGCCAGATAAATGCTGAATGTGTGGTGATCCCTGTAGTCCTAGGGCTGGAGAGGTAGAGACAGGAGGATCCTTGGACTTGTTAGCCTGCCAGTTTATAAAATCACTGAGGCTTATGTCCCAGTGAGACAACAAAGTACAGGACTCCTTAGATTGACACCTGAGATTGACCTCTGTCTTTCCCATGCATGCACATATATATGCACATGCATCCATACACATGAACACTGATAGAATTCACACAGTGCATACTCTGGTTCCGTAGTCTGAGGTCAGGCCAGGAGAGCCTGCCTTTCTACCATGTCCCTGATGACAGTGCTGCTGCTGACCCATGGACTGTGTTTGAAGCTGAAAGAGTCCAGTCATGACTTTCTACGAGCCCTGCACCCACAGCTTCACTTTGGAGCTCATTAGAAGTACACCTTTTTCACCAAACCACACCTTCTGAATTGGAAATTCTGATTACGTGGCCCAGCAAGCTATAGTGGAACAAAGCCTTCAGGTGATTCTGTACATATTAAAGCCTCAAGATCTCTGTCTTCATTGTGCCTCTTGCTCTCTTGTGTGTGGACTAGAGGGAGTGAATAATATTAAAAATAGCAAGTGTATGGACCTACTGTGTGCTAGGCATATCCTGTGGACTCTGTATGTTTCTCTGTCATTCCCATTTCATGGTGGAGGAAATGGAAGCATGGAGTGGGCAAGCATCTGGTCACAGAAATATTTAATACATGTTGGTCCAGGCAGCTTGGTTGGCTCCAGCAAATATACATAGCCACTCTGCTATGTCATGTTGATTAATTGATAGAATGAACAGATAAACGGGCATGTGTGTTAAAGAAGGAAAACAGTTTTCTGACTAAGGCTCCAATAAGTGGAAAGTCAATGAACCAGTAAAACTCATTCCAGAGCATTCTGTTTAATCAAGGTTTTACAAGTTATCTTTCATTGCAAGGTAATGGGCTGTTTACACTCAGTGCCTTCCAAATGCTGAAGAGACTCTGATGTTAACAGTTGTTGATGAGTGACTTGAAAAAGCTGAACATTTTAATTTAAAGCAAGTGAAAGAATTAATTGCCAGCAAATTAAACGGAGTCATCTGCTGTTTCTTGGCCTCTCCGCTCTCCTGCCTTTCACCCGGAACAAGAGCGGGTGTGGCAAACACAGCCACAACCTTCTACTTGTGCCTTTCCAAGCTGCCTGCTTTGACAGCCTGTGAAATGATTTCTGGGAATTGGAAATACAGAAAAGATGCCTGCAGTTCACAGTCAGCTCTGCCCTAACAACTGAAGGACCTCCTTGGTCAGAAGAAAGAGTCCTAAATGAAAGAACTAGATAATCATCCTGTGTTCTCCACACAGGACAGTGTTTGCCACATAGTAGGAGCTTTAATTTACATGAGACATAATTTTTTGCCAGCTTAATAGATTTTTCCTTTCTTCATCTCTTCCTCCTTCTCCCCTTCCTCTCTCACTGGGAATTGAGCTCAGAGTCTCATGTATGCTGTGCACACCTTCTACCTATTGAGTCAAATCCCCTAGATGGCCTATAATAAGTTCTATGAAGCATAGCCCTCTTTGATGATTAAAATAATGTAGAGTCTGATAACTAAACATAGCTGTGTCAGCACTATGACTTTAAAATAAGTAGAATTTTGTAAATCGGAAGTGAAGAGAACATTACTCTCTCTCATCTTATAGTACAACTCAAGATTAGTTTTATGGGCAGGAGCAATGTGCACATGTGCTCAAATGACATTTTTGGGGTTCCAGAGGAAATGAATAGAACCACTGACGTAGTGTAATTGAATGTGGCTTCCTGGCAGCTGGGAATGGTTTCTTCGTGCAAAATTGAGTTCAGAGGGCATCTACACATGAACATCTCTTCATGAGAGCTAAGAAGAAACTCCCCACAAAGCCAGGAGCCGGTTTTTGGAGAAAAATCAACAAGATAGATAAACCCTTAGCTAGATTAACTAGTAGGCACAGAGAGAGTATTCAAATTAGCAAAATCAGAAATGAAATGGGAGACATAACAACAGAAACTGAGGAAATTAAAAAAATCATCAGATCCTACTACAAAAGCCTATACTCAACAAAACTGAAAAATCTAGAGGAAATGGACAAATTTCTAGACAGATACCAGGTACCAAAGTTAAATCAGGATCAGATAAACCACCTAAGCAATCCCATAACCCCTAAAGATATAGAGGCAGTCATTAAAAGTCTCCCAATCCCTACCCCACAAAAAATTCCAGGACCAAATGGGTTTAGTACAGAATTTTATCAGACCTTCAAAGAAGACCTAATAGCAACACTCTTCAAACTATTTCACAAAATAAAAACAGAAGGAACACTACCCAATTTGTTCTTCAAAGCCATAATAATGCTTATAACTGAACCACACAAAGACCCTACAAAGAAAGAGAACTGCAGAACTATTTCACTCATGAACATTGATGCAAAAATACCCAATAAAATTTTCACAAACTGAATCCAAAAACACATCAAAACAATCATTCATTATGATCAAGTAGACTTCATCCCAGGGATGCAGGAATGTTTCAATATACAGAAATACATCAACATAATCCACCATATAAACAAACTCAAAGAAAAAGACCACAAAAACATCTTATTAGATGCTGAGAATGCATTTGACAAAATTTAACAACCCTTCATGTTAAAAGTCTTAGAAAGGTCAGGTATTCAAGGCTCACACTTAAACATAGTAAAAGCAATATACAGCAAACCAGTTGCCAACATCAAACTAAATGGAGAGAAACTTGAAGCAATCTTATTAAAACCAGGGACTAGAAAAGGCAGCCCACTCTCTCCCTTCCTATTCAATATAGTACTGAAAGTTCGAGACAGAGCAATTAGACAACAAAAGAAGTCAAAGGGATACAAATTGGAAAGGAAGAAGTCAACATATCACTATTCGCAGATGATATGGTAGTATACTTAAATGATCTTAAACATTCTACCGGAGAGCTCTTACAGCTGATAAACAACTTCAGCAAAGTGGCTGGATATAAAATTAACTCAAACAAATTAGTAGCCTTCCTCTACTCAAAGGAAAGACAGGTTGGGAAAGAAATTAGGGAAAAGATACCCTTCACAATAGTCACAAAGAATATAAAATACTTTGGTGTGGATCTAAGTGAAAGATTTGTATGACAAGAACTTCAAGTCTCTGAAAAAAGAAATTAAAGAAGATCTTTGAAGTTGGAAAGATCTCCCAAGCTCATGGATTGGCAGAATTAATATAGTAAAAATGTCTATCTTGCCAAAAGTAATCTTCAAATTCAATACAATCCCCATTAAAATTCCAACTCAATTTCTTCATAGAGTTAGAAAGAGCAATTTGCAAATTCATTTGGAATAACAAAAAACCCAGAATAGTAAAAACTATTCTCAGCAATAAAAGGACTTCTTCGGGGAATCACCATTCCTGACCTTAAGCTGTATTACAGATCAATCCTGATAAATAAATAAACAAACAAACAAAAACCCGGCATGGTATTTATACAGAGACAGGCAGGTAGATCAATGAAATTGAATTGAAAACCCAGAAATGAACCCACATAACTATGATCACTTGATTTTTGACAAAGGAGCTAAAACCATGCAGTAGGAAAAAAAAAAAAAAAAAACAGCATTTTTAACAAATGGCGCTGGTTCAACTGGCATGAAGAAGAAAGCAATTGATCCATTCTCATCTCCTTGTATAAAGCTCAAGTCCAAGTGGATCAAGGACCTCCACATAAAACCAGATACACTCAAACTATTAGAAGAGAAAGTGTGGAAGAGCCTAGAACACATAGACACAGGAGAAATTTTCCTGAACAGAACACCAATGGCTTATGCTCTAAGATCAAGAAACAACAATGAGACCTCATAAAATTGCAAAGCCTCTGTAAGGCAAAGGACACTGTCAAAAAGACAAAACAGCGACCAACAGATTGGGAAAAGATCTTTGCCAATCCTACATCTGATAGAGAGCTAATATCTAATATATACAAAGAACTCAAGAAGTTAGACTCCAGAGAATCAAATAACTCTGTTAAAAATGGGATACAGAGCCAAACAGAGAATTCTCAACTGAAAAATATCAAATGGCTGAGAAGCACCTAAAGAAATGTTCAACATCCTTAGTCACCAGGGAAATGCAAATCAAACCCCTGAGATTCCACCTCACACCAGTCAGAATGGCTAAGATCTAAAACCCAGTTGATAGCAAATGGTGGTGAGAATTTATAGAAAGAGGAACACTCCTCCATTGTTGGAGGGGTTGCAAGCTGGTACAACCACTCTGGAAATCAGTCTGGTGGTTTCTCAGAAAATTTGACATAGTACTCCCTGAGGATCCAGCTGTACCACTCCTGAGCATATACCCAAAAGATGCTCCAACACATAACAAGAACACATGCTCCACTATGTTTCTAGCCATATTTATAATAGCTAGAAGCTGAAAAGAACCCAGATGTTCTTCAACAGAGAAATGGATATAAAAAATGTGATACATTTGCACAATAAATTACTACTCAGCTATTAAAAACGGTGACTTCATGAAATTCCTAGACAAATGGATGGAAATAGAAAATATAATTCTGAGTGAAGTAACCCAGTCAGAAAAGAACACATATGGTATTCTGATAAGTAGATATTAGCCTAAAAGCTCAGAATACCCAAAATACAATTCTCAGACCATATAAAGCTCAAGAATAAGGAAGGCAAAAATGTGGATGCTTCAGTCTTTCGAAGGGTAAACAAAATGCTCATGAGAGGAAATACAGGGACAAATTGTGGAGCAGAGACTGAAGGAAAGGCCATCCAGAGACTGCCCTACCTGGGGATCTATCCCATATGCAGCTACCAAACCCAGTCACTATTCCCGATGCCAAGAAGTGTTTGCTCACAGGAGCCTGATATGGATGTCTCCTGAAAGGCTCTGCCAGAGTCTTACAGACACAGATGAGGGTGCTTGCAGTTAACTATCAAACTGAGCACAGGGTTTCTAATGGAGGGATTAGAAAAAGGACTGAAGTAGCTGAAGAGGTTTGCAACCCCATAGGAAGAACAACAATATTAATCAACCAGAATCCCCAGAGCCCCCAGGGACTAAACCACTAACCAGAGAGTACACATGAAGGGACCCATGGCTCCAGCCGCATATGTAGCAGAGGATGGCATTGTCTGTCATCAATTAGAGAAGAAGTCCTTGGTCCTGTGAAGGCTCATTTCCCCAGTGTAGGAGAATGCCAGAATGTTGAGGTGGGAGTAGGTGGATGGGAGGGGAATCGTCCTCACAGAAGCAGGGGGGAGGGGGATGGGAGGGCAAAAACTGGGAAAGGGGATAACATTTGAGATGTAAATACATAAAAATGCAAAATTTAAAAAAGAGAAGAAAAGAAAATCCCCACAGGAAAAGTACATACTAGCCTGTTTGATGAAACAGACAACATAGGTGGAGCCCCAGGAAAGGAGAAGCATGTTTGAATTAATAATAGTACCAGGTGTTTGATGGTGTTAACAGAGAAAGCATAGACTATCAAGCAGCTGAGACCCACCACTGTGTTGGAATTAGAAACATACATTGTTAAAATCTGGAGTGGAATTGAACCTGCACTAAAGTTCTCTAACCTCTCAGAATGAAGAAGATAGCGCCATCCTCAGTTTGTATCGAGTTATAAGTCTTAACAAATTCTTAGTATTTTTCATGAAACTTTTGAAAAACAGCTATTAACAGTTCATATCTGAAACACATCCTTTGGCTCATATTTTGAATATTACTGTCCAACTGACAGTGATATTCTGGGAGATGCTGAAGCCTGAAGGAATCAATAGAAGTAGGTCATTAGGATTAGACTAACACAAAGCACCCCACTCCTGGTAGCAATTCTCCGTATTAGTTACTTTCAACTGCCGTAATTTCAGTCTCTGATGGAAAAATCTCATGGGATAGAAGACTTCTTTTGCCTGCTGGTTTCAGTTAATCCAAGCTGGAGAGTGGGGTACTACGTGAAAAGTTGGCTCATTGTAGTGGGAATACATACTAGAGGCTGCTCCTATCATGGCAGACCAGGAAGTAGAGAGTGAGAGGCAGGAATCAACAGCTATGAATCTCCTTCGCAAGCCCATTTCTAAAGACATAAACACAATAACTAGGCTTCTGAAGGTTCTATCCTCCCATTATGTAATCACAAGCCAAGGAACAAATGTTCAAATGTCAGCCTATGGGAGACATTCAAACTCAGACCATAAAAATAGCACATAATGTAGTCATAAGTAGGGCAGATTTTGGTGTCACCCTGGATAAAAAATAATCTATGGATGTTAATATATTCAGAGTTAATTAAGGTTAAATAAGACTGTGTGTATGTATGCTATGTTGAACTCTGTGACAAAGCACAAGTTCTTAACAATTTATAGCTTTTATCAGCAATGGCTATGAAAACAGTAAGTAATGTAGACAGAAGATGGAGATATAGGTTTATAGAGAAAAGGAGGTTAAGTGCATAATGGCTGGAGGCTAATGAAACTTCACAGTTGTATTAAGACAGGATATTATGTGAACATTCAACTACTAAATACACCAGGCCACTCAAAGTAGTCTGGGACCAAGATGGTTGACTAAGATGGCTACTAAGTATACTTTACTTATTATAATGGTATCACCATTCTGCATCTGACATATATTGGTAAACTCAATATAAGGATAGAAAAAGGGAATAAACCTTACTCCGGAAAAATCCTGACCCATTTCTGAAATTCCCCACTTTCCCCTTTTTAACTCACAAATATGCCTCCCCTCCATTGAAGTTTCCCATACAATGAGTCTGTATTTTCTTTCTTTAATCTTTCCCTGTCTAAACACACATGCATATATGTGTGCACTCATAAGCATGCACAAGAGCACATATGCACACACACATAATGCCTATACTTAACTATGTATGTCTTTAATAAACTTTCACTTTGCCTCGTATTGACCTTTATTTTCTGTAAGATAATATCCTGGCTTTTCCTAAACAGAGGGCCAAGCACAGAACGTGGGCTGTAGATGTGGGAGCATGAGCTAGGTCTCCTGCTCCTTCTGCTAGTGACATTAACCATATGACATTAACTGTATTAACAATGTCTTTACATGTGTATGTTTGGGAGAACACTGTGCTTAAGAGTCAAGCCTCTGGGATTAGTCTGAGTTGAATTAAGATGCTGGCTCCTGCTCACAAACTTTGTGACATGGGCTGAGGAATTCAAGGTTCCATTTCTTCTTCTGCAAATGAAGTTGCCGTCATGAGGAACCCAAGGAAGCTATGAAGATCAACCTAAATATGTTATGGACCTAATACATGTGGTGACTGTTCATTATCTGATCTATGCTCCTCAGAGCTCTGTTCTGAGGAATCTGAGGCTCTGAAGCAAAGCAGAGCTGAGATCAAAGTCTGGTTCCTGCGGAGCATTTGTGAGAAGAACACTTTTCAGTGATGACATAAGGCAGGTAGGGGACTTAATAGTTAAGATAAATAATGTATTTCTATGATTCAAAATTAATTTACTAGTTATATATTTTACACATTTTGTGTTTTATCCTTTATTGTCCGTGTATTCAGTTCTCACCCTCTCAAACTAGTAACTGTGAAGTATTTCCCATGCAAAAGTATTATATTTTGAATTTTTTCCTTCTTACATAAAAAAGAACAGCATACTGTGAATCTTGTCTGCATTATACATTTTTTTCACTTCATTTTCTATTTTGGCAATCTTTCAATATCAATTTTCTAATTATTCTGTTCACTTTTTACAACTGTATAATATTTCATTGTACAAAAATTCTACAGGCTAACAATTCTCCACTGACTGCATTTAGGCGTCTGTCAATTTCCCAATTCAGCAAAATAAGTGCAATGAGTAACAAAGTTGATGATTAAATTGTCACCTACACATGTCCCCCTACCCCGTTCCCCTTCTTGTCACATGTATGCATTATACTTACATATTTGCTTACCTAATAATAAAGATGTTATGTTGCAGTTTGAATTTGTGTTTATCTTAATGAGATTGAGATTGATTATTCCCCATTAGGGACTGCTCAGTTGTCTTTTTCTTATGAACTTTTTACTCTTGTGGTGTCTTGAATAAAAATGGCCTCCAAAGCCTCATAGGGAATGACACTATTGGGAGGTGTGGCCCTGTTGGAGGAAATGTGTCACTGCAGGTGGGCTCTGAGGTCAGGAATTCAGGATCCAGGCCCAGTGCCTCTCCTTCCTGCTGCCTGGAGATCTAGATGTGGAACCCTCTGCTCCTCTCCAGCACCGTGTCTGTCTGTGTACCACCATGCTTCCCCCCATGATGACAGCAGACTGACATAAGCCAGCCCCAGTTAAATGTTTTCTTTTGCAAGAGTTACTGTGGTCATGGTGTCTCTTCACAGAAATGGAAACCCTAACTAAGGCCACACTCGTTTCCCAGTCTTCTCCTTGATAATGGCATCTTCCTTATTGACCCATAGACATTCTTAAGATGACAATGATATTCGCTGTGGACTGTGAAATGATTTTCAAATAGCTTGGGACAACTTTTTGCTTGACTTTGCTGGACTAGGTTCTACCAAGCAGGGCTTGTATGAATTTAATGTTACCACCTTTTCCTTTGTGCATTAAAGACCTGGTATCTCTTAGAGAGGTTCTTCCGACTCTTGATTCACATAGGAGCTATTTGATAATTGACCCACTGGGAAAGAATACTGCATATGTGTGAGGAATGATTCAATTTTCTTCTTTTTTTTCCCTCCCCATGGGCCCACAGTTATTTCCACACTGTTTATTGAATACTTGATCATTTTCCTTACTGACCTGAGAAAAGGCAAGTCAATCACATGCCAAAGATCTCTAGATTGTGAGGCTACTTCTAAATTTTTTATTCTGTTTGTATTGATTTGTCAAAAAACCAGGAAAGTTAAAACTGTGTAAGTCACTGAGATAGCAGCCAAAAGAGAAAACGTAGAGAGATTTGGAAGATGAAAATAATGTTGAACCAGACATTGTCTATAAAAATATTTTTTTAACTGTGCAGTGATGGTAAACACTTTTAATCCCAGCACTTGAGAGGCAGAGACAGGCAGATCCCCGTGAGTTCAAGTTGGCCTGGTCTACAAAGCAAATTTCAGAATGGCCAAAGGCTGTTACACAGGAAATTCTATCTTGGGGCAGGGGTGGGGGTGGTAGATAAATAAATAAGATGGCTTTACTGAATAGATTTAAATGGTGGATTCCTCTTTAATTTTGGAAGAACATTCAAGAATAAATTGTATTGCTTCCTCAAATGTGAAGAAGAGTGAGGCAGAACAGAGCTTCCTTCTGCAGGAACTGCCAAGCACCATAGATGATGTAAAGGGAACCCCAGAAAAAGCAGCTTCTGAAGCCTTGCTCAGCAACAAAAAGATGAATTATAATACTGTCTGTAAGGGGAGTCTTTTTGGCTGCCTTACTTCGTGCCCCCAGCTGGTTGGAGGTGCTCACCTGCTCTCGAATTGGCAGATGAAAAACATACTCACATTAGCTCATTTTTATCATGCCTTTTTGGCTCTGTGGCTGGGCTCTTCTGAGCTTTCTGTGCTTAGCATGCCCTTACCTTTACTCCTAGCTCAACATCTCTAAATCTGCCCTCAACTTAGTTGCCCGGTTACCTTCTGTGAATCCCATTGGTCTTGCTGCCCAAGATATTTTCAGGCTGCCTTTCTGTGAGCCACTTACCTTTTCTGCCTACATTTTGGAAGATCTCCTGTACATCTCTGAGTCTGTTCCATCTTACTCCAAGTATCTTGATTCTTCCTGCCCTCTCCTTTCTCCTAGCCTGCAGAAACCTGGACCTCTTGTTTCTTTTCTTTTTTCTTTTTTTTGTCCAACCACTGGCCATTGGCATCTTTATTACTAGATTAAAGAAAAAAAATTGGGGTCAAGGACATCCAGAATCAGTTAGCACAGATTACCAATTAAATCAAAGCATCAGAACCACTACAACTGTCAGCCTGAGCAAAAGACAGAAGAATTCTATTTGGATGAAAGCCTTGATGAAGAAGACATGCAACAGAAATCAGGTCAGTTGCTACAGAAATAGCCATAAATGAGTGCTTGCTTATTAGCATACAGGTAAAAGGACGCTTGATAAAGGGATAAAAATTTGACCCCACAGACAGTAGAAGATGGGCACTGAGCATTGATGTGCTTTGCATGTGTTGGTTAACCTTACACAGCATTGTTGAGCTCCACTCATGGTAATGCAGCCACTGAGAGAAACTCAAACTCCTCGTGAGGTTTCTATGGCAGCTTTCCACTTCAGCGGCCTCACCTCAGGCTGGTTGGTGAGCCCTGAGGTTTCTTCAGGATTGACTACAGTTGTTGATTCATGCCTGCCAAGAGGACTAGACTAAAGATGCTGGTTGGTACCTGGTGTCTGACAGCCTAGTGGACTGGTCTACGGCTGCTGAGTCATATTTGGTGTTTGCTACAGGGACTGATCTACTGTCAAAGAAGATCGAGCTCATCCCCAAAGAACTCCTGCTGAATAAGACCACTTCCCCCATATCCAAATATTTTTTCTCCTCCACTACCTCTGCTGGCAGGTGGACTAGAGTACAGGTTAAACCCTTATTAAAAGTAGGTTGCAAAAAATGTATGTCTACACATGGCCCTGGACTCCACATTGACACTGGAGGAAGAAGAGGCAAAGGAAAGGAAAGAAAAGGGGAATGAGGAGAGGAAGTGAAAGAAAAAGAAGGAAGAAAGAAGGGAGGGGGAAGGAAGGATGGAGGGTACTCGAGAGAGGGGTTGGCCAGCAGGAGCACTTGCTACACGTGCAGAGGTTCACAGACCCCACACTAGGCATCTAACACTTCATGTAACTCCAGTTTCAAGGGGCTCACCTACCTCCCTTGCTTTCTGTGGGCACCCATGCACATCTTAAAAAGAAAGAAAAGCATTGTCCAACAGGTATGATGACATATGCCTGTAAACCATGGTATTTAGGAAGCAAAGTCAGGAGCATAGCCAGTTTGAAGCCATCCTAGATGACACAGCAACTCCCAGGCCAGCCTTTGTTGCATAGCAAAAGCCTATTTCCAAAAATAATAAATAATAAAACAATAACTATCATTAAAAGCAAACCAGGTAATCCTTTCCAAGAAAGATCCCTTCCTCAATGCTACATCCAGTTCATCACTAGTGTCAGGAAAAGGAAACTCCAGATCCCCAAACTCCAAAAAGCAGTCCATACATCCAGACATTAGCTGAAGCTGAACTACAGGATTCCTGGCAGTTAGATAAAAGTCATCATTCCTCAGGAGCTGCTGAAACTTGTTCCCATCTGCCAAAAAGAGTCATTTTCCTTACCTCTGGCAGAAGCGACATAAGGCTACCTTTAGATGCATACCGAAGCCCATGCTGGCCTCCAGGTTCCCTCAGTATCACAAGTACCTGTTATATATTCCGAAGTTCACATTAGCATCCTAGCCCTTCTCTCTTCCCCCGGCTTCCCTCCTCCCAAATCCCCATTTGTTCTCATTGCAAAGGCGAAGATTTCTCCTGCCCCACTGTTCTCACTATTCTTTCTCTCTCCCTTCTTACCCTTGATATTGCAATCTTGCTCCCTCCCCTATTCTCTTCCATCCCCCTCTTCCCTATCCCTGGCCATGTTCAGTCAACTTCTTTTCCTCTCTGGTCTCTCCCATATCTACAATAAAAACCTCAACTATATCTTGGATCAGTTGGGTTGGCAGTTTCTTTACTGGGCCCTCTCACATACAACCAGATGCAGGCAACATGTCTTCCATCTTTTCTCCAAGGGCATTTGTTTTCTTCCACTCAGAACTGCAGAGTCTAGACTTCTGTCCTCCCCTCAGACTCCGTTCAGACATAGCGGCTGGCCCCTTCTTCTCTCCATGCCATTCCTACTGATGGAGATTATGTCTTCCCTTCCCCCATACCACCCCCTCCCCCACATGAAAGCATTCTCCCATTCACCATGATAGCTTAGCCTGGTGTTCCCTGAGCCACCTGGGCCTGGCTCTGTCATCCCTCTCAGGTCACCTCTAGCACACCCAACTATAACCTGCCTGGCAGAAATGAATGTACTGAAGAGACACTTTCTGTCTCTCCATCTTAACTATCAAACTGTTGAAACCTTGAACTCCAAGGAAATAAGAAGTTTCCCAGGAATTTTATGTAGGGAGAAGAAAAGGGCTTCAGCAAGAGGTGGAATTTATCTCCAGAAGAGTGATTTCACACTTTTCACAACCTGTCAGACCTCCTGTGGTGGATTGAATATGCTTGGCCAAGGGAGTGGCATTATTAGAAAGTGTGGCCTTGCTGAAGAAGAGTGTCATTGTGAATATGGACTTTTATTTACTTATTATATATAAGTACACCGTAGCTGTCTCCAGACACACTAGAAGAGGGCATCAGATCTCATTACAGATGGTTGTGAGCCACCATATAGTTGCTGGGATTTGAATTCAGGACCTCTGCAAGAGAAGTCAGTGCTCTTAACCACTGAGCTATATCTCCAGCCATGGGTGTGGACTTTTAAGGTCCTCCTCCTAGCTGCTTGGAAGCCAGTCTTCTAGTGGCCTCCAGATGAAGAGATAGAATTCTTAGCTCCTTAGTAGTGTAGTGCACTTCCTCATGGACTACACTTTTTACCTCCCCTCTATGGGCCTACTTTGCTTTGAGTCTGGTTATAGGTTTAGAAGACACTATTAGTGGGCCTTGAGGATCAGTATTGCTTTGTCACGCATTTTCTTCAGAGAAAATCACATTGTTTATCAGACGATGAAGGATTAATTTCCTCGGGTGAAAAGGGCAGTATTTCAAGGGGTGGGACTGAGGTAAACCCTTAAGAATCTGAAGATTCAAAGTTCTCAGCTTCAATAGGGTCCTCCCACACATTCCCATCCCAAGTTATAGGATGTCATCTTTGCCAATTAATGCTCTTACTTTAACTCCTGACATCTTCTGAGGCTGAGACTCAAATTTTCCTTGTAATTCAGCCAACCTTATAATGAAGGCTTCAGTTTGATTTTCTGCAACTCAAGCTCTATGGGTGTTGGAGAGAAGTGCCCTCTTCAAGGGCACACTTAGAAACCTTTAGCTTGTTTTTCAAATCTGGAGCCATTCAATTTTCTCATACAACATTTCTTTTCCTTATCAATTTATCCAGAGATGCTAAGAGTAATGAGCCAGCAAAATAATTTTTCTTATTTTCCCTAAAACTAGAAAATTTCATATGTCCTATCACCTAATTCATTGTCAGTCACAATTGATGGATCAAGATAATCAAAGTTACTTCTTTAAGTTTGAAATATAGTTTCTACCAAAAGCCTTCCCTATTCTCCGAACTCCCAGGAGAGAGAGTGTCTGGAAAGGTTTCAGTTGCTGAAGGTACCAGTGAGTTAGATGATGCTGGCAAATTATTAAGCCAGTTCCAGAGACTTAAAAGATTCATTCTTATTCTTCTACTACACTAGAACCACTCCTGGTACCAACTTCCATCTTAGTTAGGGTTTTACTGCTGAGGACAGACACCATGACCAAGGCAATTTTAATAAAAATAACATTTAATTAGGGATGGCTTAAGGATTCACAGGTTCAGTTCATTATCATCAAGGTGGGAGCATAGAAGCAACCAGGCAGGAATGGTACAGGAAGACCTAAGAGTTCTACTTCTTCATTTGAAAGCCACTAGGAAAAGACTGGCTTCCAGGTAGCTAGTAGGAGGGTCTTAAAGTCCACACCTACAATGACATACTTCCTCCAACAAGGCCACACCTCCTAATAGTGCCACTCCCTGGGCCAAGCATATTCAAACCATCACACCACCTTACAGGATGAGACTGAAGGCTAGACAATGATGAGTCCGACCATACCTTGATGGGTCTGCTTAAATGTTCAGATCCTGGGCCTTCCATTTAACCCCTCACCTCAAAAAGTGACTTGTAATCTGCTGATCTGCAGGTATCTCCTAATGTGGCCAAATTGAATAAATCTCCTTCCTATGTTTTCTACTTTTTATTTGGCTTTTCTAGTTGGCTTACTGAAGATGGGTGGCCAGACCTGAGTTGGGGCACAGGTTGTAAACGCTCCACCCAGGTTTCTAACATGATCGCTCAACCATGATGTTCATCACATAATGCTATGTCAGTCAGATCTGTTTCTCATCCCTCTTCCCTGTGTCTACTTGAGAAACCCCCCTCAGATGGTGGTGGAACCAGCCAGATTAAAGAACAAATTACTTCCTTTGATGCTTGCTGCCTTGTCTCTCTGCATCATTTTCTTTCATCTACTTCGTGTCCAGGAGGGGTTTGCTCCTCTCTCATCTTCTCTGCCCTCTGATGAGAATTCCGTTTCTCTTTTCCTGGTTCAAAGTACCTGCCATCTCCTACAAGCTAGCCCCCTGAACATTACACTGTGACCACACGCTTGTTCTCAGCTTTCCTGTGTCATAAGAAATTCTTATTCATGCGAAAAGAAGCTTATGGGCAAAGATCTCTAAGCACAGATACAGACCGACATCAGAAAGATGATGTCATGCAACATTTATTAAGCTGTTCTCCCACAACGTTAGGTGCATGACTAAGTCTGTCTCTGAGGTACCGAGGGAGCAGAGTGGCTGTCTCAGCGCTTCTTGGTGTCGACTCCACATGGAGAGTCATTTGACAGTTGGAGCTCAGTCTGATTTCCAGATCACTGTGAGATGGTGGTTTTCTTCCTTAATGTTGTCCAAAACGGCACCTGAGTTAATTTCTCCCACAGTTTATAAACACCACTGGTTCAATATGGAACTGAACAGACAGCATTTAGGACCCACAGGGAACATTCAAGATATCTGCAGCATATAGAATATATGACAAAAAAGAAGCAGGAGCAATTTCATTGTGTTTTTAGGCGGAACAGGGCATTGGACCACAAGATCTTCAAAGACTTTCCCAACACTGAAAATTTACAGTTTCTGGGAAGATGAGAACAATTTCAGGCTAATTGCAGAAGAAATAAGTTGAAGGTTTTTTTCCCCCCCTACAAATAAGTAGAACAACAAGCAACAAAGCTTAAAAACAAAATCTCAAACACTATCCCTGAGGCTTTAGGATTGGCATAGTCTTGTTTCTCTTGCTTGCTAAGGAACGATGCTCGGGTAAAACCTCTAGTATCATTCAGCAAATGGTACATGACAGAGACCACAGTAGGGTAAAAGGTCTGAGCCAGTTTCTGGGTTGGAAAACCTAACAAATTCCACAACCCCACCCTGGAAATCTCTTCCCTGAAAAACTCCTTCCCCTGAGAAAACCTATATAAATAAAGCCTGTTTCCTGCTCAGTTCCTCATTGCTTCTTGTCCAAGGAGAGGAAGCCACTCTCTTGTGTCTTTCTCAGTGAATCTCTATGTGGGGTTTATGGTGTGGTGTGATTTTGTGGCATTTTCTTGATTGATGTGGGAGAGCCCAGCCTACTGTCGGCAGGTGTCCCTGGGTTTTATAAGAAAGTAGGATGAGGAAACCATGGAGAACAATCCAGAAAGCAGTGTTCCTCCAAGGCTTCTGCTTCAGTTCCTGCCTTTAGATTCCTGCCTTGAGTTCCTGTCCTGACTTCCTTTGTGAAGGAGTGTGACCTGAGAGTTGTAAGAAACAAACCCTTTCCTCTACAAATCATGGTGTTTATCATAGCAGAAGAAAGGTAACTATTTTCTTAGATTCAGCTTTATTTGTGGGCTGGAATTAAAAGATGAATTTGTTTAAGTCATTAGGGATATGTGGTTGGGTGATCAGGTTGGAATCCACGAGTCTGTTTAACCATAACTATACGAGAATCATTTAGATTTCTTTTACCTATACACACTTCAGTTAACTTATAATGTCGTGAAAGCAATCTATTCCCCATTTTCTTTGTGGTCGAGGCTCTGCCATCCCCAGTCCAGCAGTAGAAGCTGATCTTCTGTGGTGAAGTTTGTGGTCAGATGATTGCAACCACACACAGTTCACCCAAAGTTTGTATCTACATAAAAAGATGAAGTTTAATCAAACTACAAAACAAGGAATTATTGCCCTGAAAGATGGAGTTCTACGAGCCAGCTCTCTCTCTACTCCTTTTTCAAATGTGCTATAAACTGATTATCCATAAGCAACAGCTTGACTATGCATTTTTTTTCAGAATGTCCTGAGATCTTGATTGAGGACTCAAAGGATTTGTTTTGTCCTTCATTGTGATTAGTAGATATTTTCATGTTCCTTGATTATGATAAATTTGCTTTTGAAACTAATTGTAATATTTAAATTGATCGTTATCACAAATGGGTGTCAGTGCTTGGCTGTCAGTATTTTTCTTCTGGGAAGAAATGAATAAACCAAAATTATGAAATTAATAACTTTGAGTTTCTCCTTTAACTACAGCAAGAGGAAAAAAGCAGAAAATGATAAAGTATATTTTGAACCAAATGTGAACTCAATCATTTATTCAATAAACATTTGTTGAGTATCTGCCATTGGGCTAAGTGCTTTGAAGGGTGTGATGGAGAATAAATCACATTTCCTGCATTCATGGAAGTTATAAATGGGGGGAAATAAGACGGATGAAAAAGTAACTGTAATAAAAGCGAAGTGAACAAAAGCCTCAGATGATAGAACCCTTCAGGAACCAAGGGTTCAGCCAAGAAAGAGAAGACTCCAGAGAAGCTGTTGCGAGGTGGAGAGTCCAGGTCTAGGAAGTCGTGAAAGGATGCTCCAGAGGGAAAGAGAGCCATGGATGGTTTTGGGAAGGAGAAGCGGCATGGGTTCACTATGTTATGGGTTGCCGTGGGGTGGAAAAGCACAAGCTTTGTTCAGCTCAGTAGCTGCTGTGGTGGCCAAAACCATGTCTGCAAGCTGAGCCAGGTGTAAGGCTGCAGATGCACACAAAGCCTTAGACTCGAACATTGTTCAGGAAGCAGGATCAGCCAACCTTGGGGATCTGTAGAAATGAGGTGGAGGCACAGATTGGGAAATTCTTGAAACCAAAGAAAAGCCCAAGAACTCAGGCTTACAGTGTGCAGAGTATCAACCACCCTCAGCACTGAACATGGAACTCTGTACTGTGCAGTGTTACCATATTGTCTGGACATGGGTTTTTCCCTCTGTGGACATTTGTTATGCCTTGAGAGACAAAAGTTACCAAGACAGTGGAAAGAGAACAGAAGGTGTCTGAGGTTGACCCTTTGTGAATCTTCGGTAGCCAGGGGCCAGGAAGAGAAGGAGACTCTCCAGGTAAAGCTCCTACTGTGAGCTATGAAGTCTCTACTCTTCCAACAGTGATTTTTGGAGCTTACATTCTAGTGCAAAATTATGTACACAATAGACAAATAAATTTATTAAATGAATAAATGTTATCAATTTTTATAAGCCAAAGTAAAAATAAAACAGGATAAATCTAGAGAGCAACTGGGGTGTGGAATGTTGGGGGTGAAAAGAATTATTAAATAAGAAATTCTCTAAATTAAAAACGAAGAAAAAGGACCCAAGTGCTCATCCAGTGGCAATTGCAACCCAGGTAGCCACATGAAAGATACCCAAGCACCTGGTGCCATTATGATGAGTGAATGTGTGATGTCAAAAAGAGGAAGTACATAGTGGAGAGATGGGAGAGAAAGTGAAGCATAATGGTTAGTGCACTGTGAAACTAGAGACACAATGGTGGTGAGGAACAGGCAGATATGAGGAACTTGCTTAACCGTTTGCAGCTACGATGGTGTTCTGGCCCAGGCTGCTTCTGAGAGCCTGGACCATGGTCCTGCTGTAGCTGAGATCTGTGTCAATGTCGGTGACCTGAGTTACCACCAAAGGCCATGTCATGTCAGTGGTCTAGGCTGCCACCTGAAATCATGTGGATGTCTGAGGGCTGTGCTGCCATCGGGAACATACAGATGTGAGTGGCCTGTGCTACCACCTGAGGTCATGACATCCGGGCCTGGGTTGCTGCCACCCGGGGGCCGTGCGGTGATATCGCAGCCAGGGTTTGTGTTGGTATCTGAGATGCTTGTTACCGCCAAAGGCCATGTAGATGCTTCTGGCCTGGGCTGCTGCCTGAGGCCCTGTTCATGTGCAAGCACTGCTGAGCTGACCCACCTCTCCCCTAGGCAGCAAGAGAGAGCTGGCTCTAATGCAGTGAGCACGGTGGGGCTGGTCCCACCCCTTGTCAGCTGTGGTACTCGGGAGAGCTATCTTATCAGATGCAGTACTTGACCAATGGTGAGCTGGCAGAAAAGCATAAACATGGGGGATCTGGCCTTGTCCCTCATCTGGACAAAATGGGACAGCTGGTTCTGGTAGTGTGAGCTTGGTCGGTGGGCTGACCAACTCAGCTTTCATCCAGGGCTAAGAGTTGGCCCATCCCAACACCTACCCCATCTATGAGCTGCAGGAGTTTGTGAGAGAGCCAGTCCTGGAGACCCAAAGCTTCAGTTCTCCACGGCACAGGGCAACAACAGGATGCCCAAGAGGAGTCTCAGTGAGGATCCAGAATTGACGGTGTAGCAGAAGCCGGAGGCCTTGAATCAGACCAGTGACTCACTGCCGTGAACATTTGGAAGGAAAGCTGTACAGGCAAAAAGATATACTGTGTGACACACTGGGGTTTTGGGTTTTGTTTTAAGGAAGGTTACAAGGGCAGAGGGAAGATATGAAGGGATGGGAAAATGAGTGGAATTGGGGTACATGATATGAAATTCACAAAAAATCAATAAAAATTTTAATTAAAAAAGAAGACAAAAAATAAATAAAAACAAACCTCTCGGGACAGGACATTTGGGGGGAGAGTTTTTCTAGAAAGATCTGTAAAAAGAGTTCCCCAGGCAGGGGAAGGCTGTGCATAGACTCTGAGTGAAGAAAGGCTACAGGTCCAGGCCTGGAGCACAGTTAAGAGGCCTGAGAAGCAAGCAGGACTGGGTGGTGAAGAACACCTTTTTCCTCGTGGTGCTGAAGGCCACAGTAAGGGTCCTGGTGTATTGGAAAACTCGTTCTAGATGTGATAGGAAACTCACCAGGGGCTTTGAGTAGGAGCATGACATGAAAGGGCCCCTGGCGTTACGTAGAGGCCATAAGTAGAGGGAGGCCAATCATTAGGCTAGTGAACCAGTCCAGAGGGAATAGCCTGGAACACATCTGGGAAGAAGAAATAACCCAAGGGGCTGGCAGTGGTGCTTGTGGACCATGAGGGCTGTTCCCAGGTTATTGTCTAAAGAAAGAAACACTTGCACATGGAAGGGGTAAGCTATGTGATGGGTTGGGAGCTGGGCAGAAGCAGAAAACTTTACAGTCTTAGTGTTCCTGATACCTCTCCCTGAGGTGCTCAGGAAACCCTGAGTGTCCAGTTTTACTCTTGCTGGTCTCCAACTCCTGGCCTCCTGTGACCCGTCCCCCTCAACCTTCTGAGGAGCTGCAAGTATCGGTGAAAGCAGCCAAATGAGACTCGTACCTCAGGGCAGATCCATAGATCAAAGCAACTTCTCATCTATTTTCAGCTAAAACTTTGTGGTCCCGGTATAGCATGAGCTGTTTAACTGAGCATGCTCGGGCATTCTGGTGTGTCGAGGAGCTGACTCCCATGGGGGAATCCCATGACTTTTGTTTGCAGAAGGCCTTGGTTTGAAAACAGCTCTAGTGCACTCCTTCCCTACCGCAGGAAGCAAATCTCTCTCCATTCTTCCATGTCTTACCTTCCCTTGTTTTACTTTGTGAGTGTTGAGATGCAAAGTGCTCATGTTTGGGGTTTTTGCTTTTTGTTTTTATTTGTGTGTGTGTGTGTGTGTGTGTGTGTGTGTGTGTGTGTGCCTGTGTGTATGCATACTATTCATACTTGTGTGGGTGAGAGTGTGTATGCATCCCTCTGTATGTGTATGTGCATGTGTGTATGTATGCATGCCTCTCTGTGTTTGCATGTGTGTAGATGGGGGCTACCCATAAGAACCACGGTTTTTTACGAGTACAGAGTGTGTTATATAAACGGGGATACATTTGAGTTAACAAATTGCGGGGGGGGGCGTTGAGCAATTTTGTAGCATTCATTTGCTTCTTCCTGTCCCCCTCCTTTCTTTCATTCTATTAATCTTTCATTAATAATTTTATAGTGGTTCTATGTTGAAAACTCACTACTCTGAATATATTCGACTACAAGCACGCTGTTCCTTTTTCCTTTCATTGTTGTAGTTGTTGGGGCAAAGTCTGCTCTGCAGCTCAAACTCTCTCCTCACCCCCTTCCCATCCCCCACACCGTATTGCTGGCATTTGACAGCGTGCCCAGCAAGCATTTCTCTTTACTTATTTATTTGTAGAACCCTCATACGCTCTCTTCAGCAATGAGTCAGCCTGGCTTTAAAGATGTTCAATAAATGAGTGAAAATAATCCTACAGAAGGAGATTCTAATTTACATATCTCCTTAATCAAAGAGAGTATGGGGATTCTGGCCAATGCCAGACTTTTAGCCTGGCCTAGGGTCTCATGGGAGGTTGTTTATTGGCAATATAAATTGCTTCCAGAGAGCCTGAGGCTACTAGGTGACTAACAGGGCACTGGGACTGTATTAAACATAAGTGAACTCCTTTGGACCATTTTTATGAGAAAAATGATTTCTAAAAGCTCACCGGTGTCAAAACAACAGCACCCATATTTCAGAGACCAGGGTTCTGAAGAAGTAGTTCATTTGTCTAACTGTCAGAGAGCCAGCCAAGTACCAGAAACCTCAAGGTGATGGAGGATGGATTCCTGTCTAACACCAGAAGATTGTAAGGAAGGCCTGAAGCTGCAGGAGTTTACTTGTTGGGGGCCTCGGAGGACCAGCTCCTTGGCAACTGTTCTAAACAAATTAATAGATGGACATTGGAGGAAGAGAGGGCCTCATTCAAGGCAGTGGTCAGGAAAGTGGGGTTAGACTATTCATGTCAAAGAAAGTTTTCCAAAGGAAATATTTGGGGCTATACAGTTAAGATCCCCGGACTCGGCAGAGTTCTGTGTCCCCATGATGAGATAGGCTAGCTCCATGACATGCTTCAAATTGGCAGTTCAGGAGACTAGGCCAAAAAACCCAGGCTTCAGGCAATTAGTCAGAAACTGCCCCAAGAAAATCCTTCCTGAAGCAAGGACATTGGTTTTCAGCCAGCTCCACACCCCGGTAATGGAACGTCCCTAGAGATAGGGTAAGACAAAGCCCACCTACCCTAGGATTTCTCAGCAATAGTTTCCAGCCGCCATGCCCTTGGTAATGGTTCTGGAATGCCTGGAAATAAAGTAAGACAAAGCCCGACACCCTGAGATTTCCCTAAGAAGCTTTACATGGGGCCTGTGAGCTAACTTTGGGGTCTCTCTCTCTTGGTAATGAGAGACTACCATGGTGGTCTTTTGCAGAGTAAAACACCCTTTGTGTTTACATAGTATCTGAGGTGTCATTCTTCGGAGAATCGTGGACCCTTATACCACATGTGACATTTGACCTCTTTAACCTGAAGATTCATAAGCCAGAGGCTTGCTCTGTGTTTTTCTTGGAAATTCAGATTTTTATCCTGATATTGAGACCACACTGGGCTCCACTAACTTACACCAATTGTGTAAAACTGTTCTTCAGGATTGCCCTGAGAGACTCTGCTTTGTAAGCAGCTTAGACTTCATTTTGAGTGTAAACACAGAAGCAGAAGGACTCTGTACCTTGGTGGGCATGTAAACAGTAGCAGTTACCCAGTACAACCCTGATAGTTTAATCCCTAAGAGTTAAACAGGTGCCACCCCATAAATTCATCAAAACAAAATGGAAACATATAAGCCTATGCATTATTAAAATTAAAAATCATATCAGGAAAGCCAGGCCTGAGAACTTGTCACACACCAGACCAAGGTGGCGACATTTTCACCAGGACTTCATAAAGAGAAGGGCTCCTAACACTGTGGTGATTATGGTTCTCCCCCCTGTCCTGTCTGTCAACTGGCCGTCCAGCATGTTCGTTGAGGCACCAACAATCAGAGAACTCTCAACTGTTCCCCCTTGGGAAACTTTAGCTCAGCTTTCTGTCCACAACTGATGTGGTTGTCCACCCATTCACCCGCTCCTCCATCTGGAGCTGGCTTCACCTTAATGGCTTTCACCTCACCCTTTGCTACTGCTGTTCGACTTACTCAAGGCTTGGCTCAACTCTGAGCGTGTGTCTTGTGCTCCAGCACCCCAGCGCAGATCTCCTCTGCATTGCTATCGACTTCTGCTTCTGTGTTTCCTCCAACTACTCTGCACCCCACTTCACCTACTTCACCCTTTGCAACCCTCTTTAACCTACATATGTGAAGATTCCTGCCTCCCTGTTCTGAGCCTGCATGTCATGGTGCACGTAGCTTATGATCCCCACCTCCACCACCCCTTGAGATAGTCACCTAGCCTGGTGACTGGAATTCTTCATGCAAATGAAGCATTCCCAGCACCTCAGGCCCAGCCAATGATGTACACTCATCTCAAAAACCCCTATCATTCCCCTACGTTTATATAGCCCTTATTACCTAGAATAAGGAGAGCCATAACGCTGAAAACCATCTTGGAGAAGGCTATTTCTCCCTAAAACTCAAGCCAACTGAGTTCCTGCAAACCCACTCTACCTGGACAAACTTCATTCGTTCCCTTTATTTTGGCCTAGTAGCACAATGGTGCATATGCGCCAAAGGCAGAAGCATCTTAGAGTCACATTTAGTAGCTACTCTTGGAGTAAAAGAACCTATATTTGCCTTGGCCGGATATCAAGGAAATTAGGACTGTTTGGCAAATTGCAGCCAATAAACCAATATAGCTTGTGAACTTACTGCTAGTCAATCAGTTCTAATATGGAGAGAGAGAGCATGCCCTGCTTATCCACAATCCTGACATAATGTGTAGCACATGTTACACACTCGTTCAGAAAGTGAAAATAATGACAGGTAAACAGAGGGGACGTGTAACCTTTGTCTCTCTCCTTAGAGCCTGAAGTGGAGGACGGAGGAGGGACGAGAGCTTCACGACCACCTGTCTTCCCAATCTGAAATACTGTACTTTCTCAGCCTTCATCTGTTTCCTCTGACCATAACAGAAAACCACAGCCTGTCAAAGTACAGAGGAAAAACTAGTTTTCAGTGGCCATGCCCAAGGGACATTTATAACATAACCTCTAATCCCGGGCTCAGAGGACATCGTGGAAGCTGGTGGGGAATCATGATTGTCAGAACCAACGGACAGGAGGAGTGCCGAGAAATAGTGTCTTCTGGATGGGACAGACATGTTGCAACAATGAACTCTCAGCACGATGGCTGCCTACCCAAGACCTGCACAGGAGCATCATAGCCATTAACTTCAAAGCAAGGGTAGGAAAGGGGTCACAAAGCCCGGTCCCCTGGGTGAATATCTATAGACACTCGGGGACTGCTGAGTGAATGAGACAGTTTTCATCAGGGATGAGCCCATACCCAAGTGGCCAGCCCTACATCTGTGTCTGTGTCAGCAACACTAAGTGGACTTGTGTGTGTGTGTGTGTGTGTGTGTGTGTGTTTATAGAAGGAGAGAACATGAGTTTGAGATGGGATGTTGATCTATGGAGGAGTTGGAGAATGGAGGGAGAAGCATACATGACACAAAATCATTGTGCTCATGTATGACGTTCTCATGAAATTTAATATACCAAATGAAATAACAGCTATAGTTTACACAAAAGGGAAGAAGGTGACGGCAATGGAGCTTTGTTGAGGCCCATGAGGAAGGGCTATTGTCTCCTGGAAAACATGGCTATTTTTATAAATTCATTTTTATTCTCTCTTTAATTATTTGTTCTGCTCTGTTATAGATTTCTGATTATATATCATATGATATGATATATGGTGAAGACTGAGTCTGCCCATCTTCTGGACAGGACTACCCCTCACCCCCCCCCCCCGCCCGCCCTCTCCTCCTCCCCTGGAAAACTATCTGATGGACTTTAGAAATAACAGAAAGTCTTCTCTAAATTCGGGCCAGTGCAATACCTGCTTTATGTTGTAATCCACTACCTCGCTTCCACAGTATACTCCTGCCTTGTCTAAATGATCACAGGAATCAGAGAACTGGGGGAGACCAGAGTGAGATTCTGAAACACTACGTTTAATCTTTGCCTAAGTGAACCACTGAACTGGTTTTGAGTATCTTGTAAAATAAAACCATCTGGTTGAGTTTGTGCTAAAATATTAAATAATAAGACATACTGACCTTTCTTCCAGTGTGGGAGCCGTACGAAGAAAAGATAGAAAATTAAAGGTGACAGACATGAGAAGGGAAGGCCCCTCACTTTGGGATCTAATTTGCTTTTCCTATTGACCAGTAGTTTTGTTTTTGTTTTTTAGTCTTCAGCACAATAAAGCCAGCATTGCCTACAGAGATAACATATGTTTTCCTAAAGAATCTAGGTCAAGAATCCTAAAAACAACCAACAAATTCTGCTGATGATGTTGGGGAAATTGGGGTCCCTCTTGGGGTTCTTAGTCTCATTAGTAAAAGAAGTTAAGAATGGAGTCAGAAACACAGTGGCATTTTTATTAGAGTTTAAAAGAAAAATTCCAGAAGAGAACAGGTGTCAGTCTCAGCGGATGCCTAGAGAGCAGCATTCAGGAAAGCAGAGAAAAGCTGGCATGCTTTTGAGTGGCCAAGCCATGGGGGGCTGTCACATGGTACCAGGAAGGCAGTCACATGGCAGGGGAGTGGGACTTTAGATAATAATAATAATAATAACAATAACCAAACAACTATCAAGACAAAAGACCAGAGTATCAGGAAAAACTTACTTAGTGTTGGCCAGCATCCAAGGGAAGGAGACAGAAGAGAGTCTTGACTCAGGTGGGCAAACCCAATGAACAACCTCCAGGCCATCTGAGGTTAGTGAGCTAAAGGTGGGAAGGAATAGACCGTTTCTCACTTAAGGAATGATTATTGCACCTTCTCCTTTCATGTGGCTAAGGTGACTACTGTCCTAGAGGCAGCCCTTCTTCCTGGGGGGTGGTCCTTTGGCCAGGTGACTTGGTCACTCAGCTGGAGTATCAAATCCCCATTGTTGTGTTTTATAAAAAGAAAAGAGAAGCCAGGGATATGTTTGGTATAGTGTGGGGGAGGGGTGCCTCTGCAGGCCTATGCCAGAGAGTTTAGTCTCTTAACCAGGACTTTCCCATAATGGATCTTTATTGCTGCTCAAAACTAACTTAGAACCATAATGTTTACACCCTTGAATTAGACCACACTAGTTCTATTCTTTCAGACCAAGACTAAATACTACATACTACAAACTGTTCCACTATTCTGTTACAAAAAAATATTCTTCAGGGGAAGAAAAAAAAAAAACAGCTTATATGCTTTTACCTAATTTTTAAACCTTATCTACATTTAACCTTTGCTTCACTTTTTATTTTATTGGGGGGAAGAGGACTGTAATTTGAAGGCTATAAGCTATACTTGTTAAATCTATTGATCAAGAGACTGCAACCAATATGGGGGGTGGGGTGGGGTGGGGGTGGGGGAATGAGCACACCTAACATCTCAGAATCTTATTGCTGAGCAAGCCTAGCTGCCAGGTTGCTGGCTACCACACTGATGTCTGGAATGCTGCATTTTATAACCCATGGGTCTGCCTAGAAAGACTAGACGTTTTGGCAATCTTGCAAAATCACAAGAGTTTTAATTAAATTGCTTTCAACATAGCTTGACTTAATGAGTCGTAGGACAAAATGTTGAATTAACACAAAAAATTTTCTAATGGAGTGAAAACAAATGGGGTGGCTTCTCTGGGCGGTCTATAATTGGAATCACCAACGGAGGTGTCAGCTGAAGGCTCCCTGATGAAATCCTTTGTCTCTGAGTCAGCAGACAAAAATCAAATGTTGAAAAAGAGAGAAAAAAAAAGAGTTGACTTTTCAAGTGCATAATCGTTCAGGGTCAGACAGAGATGGATTGCACTTTCCTTGCTCGCTGAGAACTCATAATCTAGAAGTAGAGGTGAGACGTGGACCTGTGTAAGATGCCTATAAATTTCAGTTGAATGTAAGAGACCTAAATATAAACACTTAGAGGCTTAAGCAGGGTGGAGGGTGATTACAAAGGGCCATCAGAATGTCCACTGCAAGGCTCCATAGGACTGAAGGTGCTTCCAGAGCTGGTCCAGGAAGTATGGGTAGGATGGGCAGACAGGTCAGGGTTCCAGGTGAAAAACGTGGTTCTTGTCAATGCTGAAAGTCTAATACGTATACAAGTCTCAGTGGAGCAGGACTATCCAGCAAGGAAATTAGGTGCATTCAGAAACAGCACCGGTGAGGCTAGAGACGGCTCAGCCATTAAGAGCACTTGCTCTTGCAGAGCACCTGAGCTCAGTTCCCAGCCCTGGGTACCAACAGTCACATGCACATGCACACAGACACATTCATGTAAACATAGTGGAAAATACAGTAAGTCTTATTTTAAAAGAACGACACAGGTAAATTGAGGATTAGATGGAAAAGAGGGCCGAGAATATAAAAAAATAAGTTTGACTTTGTCCTGAAGGGAGAGCAATACTTCGGTGGTTATGTTTATGGAAAAGCAATCTAGCTAGGTTCTCCAGACTGCCTTACAGGGAGAAAATAATAACAAGAGAAATAAGCCAAGGATATTGAAATAGTTCTGCTAAGACCAGAAAGCTCAAGCGAACACAGCAGCGATAAAGATATTTTAGAAAGTAAGTGAGATGCAGGTTCAGTAACAAATCTGCAGACTGGTTGTGTGGCTCAGGAGTAAAGTGCTTATCTAGTGAGCTTGGGCTCCTGGGTTCCATCTCCAGTGCCAGAACATAAACAGATGAGAGATGGCTGGAGAGACGGCTCAGCGGTTAAGAGCGCTGACTGCTCTTCCTAAAGGTCCTGAGTTCAAGTCCCAACAATCACATGGTGGCTCACAACCATCTGTAATGGGGTATGATGCCCTCTTCTGTTGTGTCTGAAGAGAGCAGCAGTGTACTCATAGGAAATACATAAAATAAATCTTTTTTTTAAAAAAAGGGGGAGAGGATTAGAAAACTCCTTTTTAAAAAAAAATAAGTAAATGAATGCATCTGTGCTTTCTTGAGTTTGCCATAGAGATTTCAAATTTTTATTTGTTTTGCTTGTGTATGTAAGTGTGATATGCCTACATGTGCATGTGTGTGTGGGAGCATGCTTACCAATGTAAATAAATGTAGAGGTCAGAGGCCAACTTTGGGTGTCTTTCCCAATCACTCTGAGTTGTTTTGAGACAGAATCTTTCAAAGAACCTGGTGTTCACAGCTTTGGTTGGGCAGGCTAGCCATGTCTTCCTGTCTCTGTCTCCCCAGTGCTGGGATTATGAGTACGTGGCACCATGCCTTGCTTTTGTGTGGGTGCTAGGGCTCTTAGCTTAGTTTCTCATGTGTCTGCAGTAAGCCCCCTATCCACCAATGCATCTCCTTGGTCTAATTTTTAATTAATTTGTTCTCCAGATGCTACACTGTTGTACACCAGAACCTCATGAGTGGACATTTAACAAGACCTCAAGCAGCTGACCAGCATTCAGTTGTATATTTGATCGCCATGACAGTCTTAATTCCCAGTGTCCATTAGTCCTAAGTCCTGTTGTCCATCTGAACACATTTACCAGTGAATTCACTGGAGGGAGACTTGGTGTGAAAATGATCTTGGTTTTGCTCACTGGCCTGTGTTGGGCGTTAATAATGCATGGCCCATAGCATATGTAACTTATGGGGTTGCTCTTAGGATCAACAGCCACCCTCATCATAGTCTTGATGAAGGCCCTAGCCAATTTTTCGGGAACCCCTGAAACTGAGATAGTCTATAGAGGGGGGGTCAAGTTGAAGGGACTTGTCTGGATTTTGATTTGCCAACTAAGATCTTACATTGCCCAAGGAAGGGAACATGACCTTGATCAAGGGATGATCGTCTTTAAGGAAATTGTGTAATAAGCTAATAACCAGAGTCTCTTGTGCTTACAATGGAAGTTGTTAAGTGGATTCCTTCATTTTTAAAAAGGGATGGAGTAGCCTGTCACAGCATCACCACAAACCACTGAACACTCAAGAAGAACAGATAGGCTGAATGTTGGTTACACAAGGGGCAAAGCAAAGCAGAATCAGTTCTACAAACCAGCAATGTTCTTCATCTGCATGTTTACCTGCTGCCTGCAAGCAGAGTCCCCTGCTGGTGCACCGAGGGATAGAATGTCAGAGACAATGTCAGGCCTCAAGAGAGAGAGAAATACCTGGGCACAGACATGTGCCACACTACAAAACAATGTCTTACATTTTATCGTGTGCCATAAGTGGGTGCTTATGGAAGGAGAAGAGGGTGCCAACCGTGCCCCAGCTACTGGGGTGAGGGAGTGGGATTGAGGAAACCATTGTGGCTTCTGTGGCCTGAACAAGGGTGAGTGTTGAGTACAGAAGTGAGAAAGACAGCTCCAAGCACAAAGGCAGCAAAGGCTCAGACGAAGGAGATCCTGAGCCACAGACCCAAACCTTGGGGCTCTGAGCTTGGAGACTCAGCTACAGATCCCGCAGATGCCACAGAACCTGGGTGTTCAAATCAACCCCTAGGAAATGGAAGTGTTGCCTTTCAGCCTGCTGACTCTTCAGCCTCACAGGCTGAGTCACACAATTCTCTATGACTTTTGCTTTGAAAACTCTAATCAGCCAGTAAACCCCACCATACAAACTATAAAACAGGCCACTGTATTAGAAAGCAGAGTGGGGGTTATACAGAAAAGTAGTACAGGCTAGAGTGGGCATACATGAGGCCCTGACTCAGATCTCCCACACCACCCAGGTGACCAGAGTGGTAAAACCTATAACCCTACTGCTAGAGGCAAGGCAGAGACAGAAGATCCCTTGGGCTTACTTGCAGGCAAGTCTATTGTAAGTGTGAGTTCCAGATTCAGTAAGAGACTGTCTCAAAGAAAATTAAAGATACACACACACACACACACACACACACACACACACACACATATAGATATATGGTAAATAATAGGGGCAAACACTAAATATAAATAATCTCTGGCTTCTACATGTACACACACATACACACACACACACACTCAAAAAAGTGTACCTACACACACATGCACATGTGTATACACGTGGCAAATTAAAAAAAAACTTTAGAATCAAATAAGTAGGTACAAAGCTCTTCACTAGTGCAACCTTGCAGATGAAGAAACTGAGGCAGAGGAGTCTGAAAGAACCTTCAAAGTCAAACAACACACTGGTATTAGAAGTGAAACCTACCAATCAACACGAAGCTTCTGAGTCCTGCCAGTGACCTCCTAAATCTTTGGCTCGGGCTCCCTTGCCGAGCCTGCTAGCCTCTTTCTTTAATTACTAGCAACAGGATCTACCTGGCAATATTCTTTCTGGGTCAAATGGCCACTCTCATCTAAGTGTAGCCACTGCACGGGGGGATTGGCAGTGGTTGAATCAGTTTTGCAGTCTCTTTTCCTGGAGGTCATGAAAGGCAAAGCGAGAAATAATCTATGAGCTGTATTGTTGGGGTAAGAGAATGATTTACAAGGGTCATCAGCCTTGGCTGTGAAGGAAAACAAGAAATTGCTCAAAGCCTGTAATTCCAGGGAGTGACAAATACCATAGTCACCTGAAACCACGGTTTCAGCTTGTCACCTTGTCTTTCCTGCTCAACTTTGTGTTTCCCACCAGTTCATTAGTTTGTTTGCTTAGCTTAATCAGCCTGAGTACCTACTTCCTGACAGGCTTCTATAACAGTCGCCCCAGCCCCCTACTCCAAATCTCTCCCCTATTTCTTAGAGACCTCTGATCTCTTTGATTGCTGGGTGACGACCTCATTTTAACTCAGGGTGTGTGGGATACCTTGTGACCAGAAGGAAGAAAGATGCAGATCTCGTGCCAATGACAGTGATTACAGTGTGTGACCAAACTGGAATGAAACAATAGAAAGTGTATCCTCAGACTCCAGAAGCTTGAAAACAGGTTAATGTTTATTAGTGGTCCTAAATGTGATGGCTTCTTACTAAAGACAAAAGAAAGACAGCTTTCTTCTTCTTTTTCTTCTTCTTCTTCTTCTTCTTCTTCTTCTTCTTCTTCTTCTTCTTCTTCTTCTTCTTCTTCTTCTTCTTCTTCTTCTTCTTCTTCTTCTTCTTCTTCTTCTTCTGATAGTTTTGAGATAGTGTTTTGCTGTGTAGCCAAGGCTGCCCTCAAACTCTTCATCCTCCTGCCTCAGACTTCTGATTGCTGAGATTATAACCATGTGCTACCATGGGAATCTTTCACCTATACCTGTGGGAATTCAAGTGTTTCGAGAACATGTTTCCAGTTCTAGCAGGAGCCAAGTGCGTGCAGTGGCTTTGTTGATACCTGTCCATCTGTTCATGAAGGTCTGCCTGTGCCAGTTTTGAAATGAGACTTAGGTAGAATACAACTTTATAGAATTGCATTTAGGTTGGCCAGATACATTACTCGTAGTTATATCCAACAAGTGTTAGGCCAGACAAAACCACAAGTGATACAACTCTTTCATCACAGTGCAGCTGTAGCTTACTGTGATCAGCGGTATTAATAAACCAGCTTTCTGCCACTGTGACCAGATACCTGAGATAAACAACTTAAAAAGAGGAAAAATGGGCTTGGACTCATGGCTTCAGTGTGTGGTCACTGGCTCTGTTGTTCCTTGGTGGAGGCTGAGGCAAGGGGTGCACAGTGGGACCTTGCTGCTGACCTTGTAGTGGCTAGGGATAGAGATGAGAGGGATGTGGGGGAGGGGAGACAGGGAGTCAAGGACCTTCTACCTTCAATTAAGTGCCATCATCTAAAGTTTACATTACCTATTTATAACCTAGACATATTTATAAATCTACAAATGGAGCACTCTATTCATGAGGTCAGACCCTGCATGACTCAATTGCTTCCCCAAAGCTCCACTTCTGAATGCTTTAGGAGCAAAGACTTTAATACAAGAGTTTAAATGCAAATGAGAGGCTGGAGAGATACCTCAGTGGCTAAGAGCTGTCTTAACTTGATATTCCTTTAGAGGACCTAAATTTAGCTCCCAACCATTACATATGGCAGCTCATAACCACCTATAATTCAGCTCCTAGGAATTTGAAACTTTTTTCTTCCTTTATGGGCACACACACACACACACACACACACACACACACACACACACGACGATGACAACGATGATGGTGATGGTGATGATATATTTAAAACAACCCCAAACTGTAACATTACATAATTCATTTTTTAAAGTTGTTGATTTACTAAAAAGTTATGACAGTATATATTAGTCAGGGCTCACTAGAGGAACAGACAAATAAAATACATATATATTAAAGGGCTTCCACATTAAGGCCAGAGTAGAACGATAGTGGTTGTCTCACACTGGAGAGACTGAGAACCTGGCAGTGCTTAGACCATGAAACCAATCTCCCTGTACTGTCGAAAGCCTGCACGGTTCCCGGGGAGCATCTAACAGTCAGTTCACGTTAGAAACCCATAAACACAGAGTAGATGAACTTGCCAAGGAGGGTAAAAGCCATTCTAGAAAGAATAGTTCCTAAGTTTTTTATGTTCCACTCTCCCTTTCACTTCTTTAGGTCCAACTTCTGCCAAGTTGCCAAAAGGTTCAAAGGTTAACCAG
>NC_137973.1:35089101-35367318 GCF_963924665.1 Micromys minutus
GGTGGTCATAAGACAGTCTAAAAAAAAATTAAACACAAGCAAAATACCAGCAAGTGAACCAGTATGAGTGTCCGCGTGTTTGGAGTTTCCGAGTCGTGTCCGTGGCTTTCCCAGTGGCCGCAGCAAGTAAGAGGGCCAAGGCTGGAGGCAGATGACAAGTCAGCACAGGATGGTGAAGTAAAAAGAATTGGGTCAGCCCACCAGCTATACCGCAGCCTAAGGCCTGTTTCCTGCTAACTCTCCCTGGCTAATTTTTGATTTTATGCAATGCATCATTCTCCATGGCAATGGCTCTCAACTTTCCTGATGCTGAGACCCTTTAATAAGTTCCTCCTGTTTTGGCGACCCCCCCCACCATAAAATTATTTTGTAGCATCTTCATAACTGTAATTTTGCCACTGTTATGAATCATGATGTAGATATCTGAGATGTGGAACAGCGATCCACAGGTTGAGAGGCACGGCTCCGTGGTCTTGGATTCCGGATTTCTGAGCTGTGTTTAGGAAGCCCTGCCCTGTTCTAAGAGTACATGGGTGATTATGTTCATCTGGTCCTGTCACAGATTCATAAATCACACTTAAACTTTGAGTCCCTGCCTTTGCTACACACTTGCACATACATGTTCTTTCTACAAGGACTACACTATTAGTTATAGTCGGGTTTGTTTTTGTTTTCTATCTGAGAAGGTTGTGACACTTATGAGTGAAGCAAGGCCAAGAACAAACAACTTTTAGATCTCAGTGGCTTCGGCACTAAAGGTGTTTTTCATAACCACGGGTGGCCTAATCAGAAACCAGATCCTATCAGGGGCACATGTGGTGCCTACACATCTTCCACTGGCTAAGGAAGACCCAGGGCCAACCCTGCCAATAGGTCAGGTAACACTAGTTCTCCTTTGAGTGACAGCAACAGTTCACTGTCCACAGCTCTGGCTGTCCTTCTTGTGGGGGTGCACCTTCCAAAGCTGTGGTTATGAATACCCAGAGCCTATCTTGCCTCTGGCCATAGGCCTTAGATGCTGCTGAGAAAACGGAGCACCAGAGACTGATTAGGCTGCCATAACCGTATCCCAGGCAACTTAAACAACATTCGTTTCCCAAAGTTACAGTCTTGAGCTGGTGCTATCAGGATGGAGGTCTAGAATAGAAACCACTGATCTTTTGTAGTTTCTTCATGTGACAGAGGACAAGGGTGGTGAGAATGCTCTCCAGGGCTCCTTCTATCAAGGCATTGATTCGATCCTAAATCACCGCCATTATCTCAAGAGTTCAGATTTCAGCATATGGGGTTTCATAGGTGTCTCAGTGGTTAGAGCACTTTTCTAATGCATACAAGGCTGTGGGTTCAACCCTCAGCTCTGAGAAAGTGTTCAAGCAAAAGGAATTTCATTTCAGCATACAACTTAAGAGAGAACAAAACTATTTTGGTACCCACCAAAAGGACATATTGAAGCCTTGACCATACCTCCTTTCTCAGGAAACCAGAATGTGACCTACCTTGGAGAAAATCTCCCTGCTCCAGTAAGCATGTTTCAGTGAGGTCTTCAGCATGGGTTATAAGCAAATATGACTGGTATGTTTTACAATAAGGAGAAGCATCCCAACATATGTGCACAGAGGACAATGTGCAAACAGGAAGGGGAGATTATCTCCAGGGTAAGAAGAGAAGCCCTCACTCCTGGGGCAGATTCTTCTCTCCGCGTTCTCAGAAGGAACAAACCTGACAGTACCTTCACACCTCAGACTCTACACCAACTGATGCCAGCTGTGTCTGCCAGCTGTGTCTGCCAGCTGTGTCCACCAGCTGTGTCTGCCAGCTGTGTCCACAAGCTGTCTGTTACAGCTTGGTTGACTATCTCCACGTGCCATACATAATAGCCACCTCCAACCAACTGGTCAGAGATGCCTGGTTGCCGTTTTTCAGGGCACCGTTCCCACTCTGATAGGAAAGAGAGCTGTGATCAGTTACTGATTCTCCTGAGATCTAATAGGGTAGCACTGAACTTGGAGTCAGCCGGACAGAGATTTCATCCGTGTTCCAGTGTATTCTGCCTTAGTCAGGATTTGAAACATAAAATTACAAACTGGTAAGCCTGTGGGGTAGGCTTCCAGAGTCTATGTCTGGGGCCTTGGGCTGAAAGGGAAGATAGAGAGAAAGCATGGCGTCTGCCTCAGACACTGCTCCTCTCAGATGAAACACAGTTCCTTAATGTTTTAGAACTGTGGCTTGAAGCCAGGGCCTTGTGCTTGCTAGGCAACTGCTCTATCAGTGGACTATATTTCTAGTCCAGCTCCTTAATATTGACTAAGTAACAGCGACCCGTACTGAACCCTTTCGGGCTTCCTGCAATAAGATTACAAGGTCTGTTCTTGCTGGCTCTGCTGAATATAAGATCTTTCCCCTAAATACACTTGACACTAATCAGTGGTAGTTTCAAAATAACTAGTAGAAACAATCTTCTTCAACACAATGCAAAGACATATGACGGAGGTGACAGATATTCCAGTGACCCTGATCTAATCAGTTAAAACTGCACACATGTATTAAATGTCACCCTACCCTCCATAAAAATAGTTACATTTAAGTACCATGTGTCAACTACAAATACAAATATATTTTAAAGTTCTCCTCTAGCAAACTGCCTTAAAATTCCAGAGCTTTGTGGACTAGTTACTCTTCTGCTGCTGTGATAAACCGTGACCAAGGGGATCTATAGAACAGAGAATTAGTATTATCCAGTCCCCTGGGATAAGCTGAGGGAGCTTCAGTGGAGGTGGTAGTGGAGGCAGAGGCAGGGGGCTGACAGCTTCCCACTTTAAATGCAGGCAGCAAAGCAGGGAGCACAAACTGGAAGTAGACTGTGTCCATATAATCTGGCTGCCTGTCCCCAGCGACGTACTTCCTCCAGCAAGGCTGTACTGCCTAAGCCCTCCCCAAACAAACCGAGAACCTGCTGTTCAAATACAGGAGCCCGTGGGGAACATTTCTCTGTCAAACCACCACACCTTGCTAACCACAAGGTATTGCTTTTAGAGCTGGTTTTGACGTATACTAGTATATAAAAGGGTGTCTGAAATATGTCTTAAAATGTATGGCTCTCGCTTTGGACAGTTGAGGGTCCCTGTCATTGGTTTGTCTCTCAAGAGCTCTCCTGAAGTTTTGTGTGTTAAAGGCTTCTTGATGGCTCCAACTTCACCAAGGGCTTAATCCATAGATGGGCTCAGAGAGAGGACTAAGAGGAGGAAAGGCCTGGCTGGAGGAATTAGGATAATAGGCATGCCTGTGAAGACTCTCTCATGCCTTGGCATTCCTGTCATCCTCTCTTTTTGCCATACTGGCTGCCATGAAGTGAGGCTCTCTCTCTGTGCTAGCACATCTGAAAGCCATGATATTGTACCTTGCCTGAGGGTGAAAGCAACAGAGATAGCTGACCTTGGATTGGCACTGTGCTGACATGAGCCAAAATAAATCTTGCCTATTTTACCTCCTTTCCCATCCCCAGGTATTTTGTCATAAAGACAAACCTAACAAATACAGCCCCTTGGTATTGCTTTTCTACATTCAGATTCAATTACATATTTTCTTTTCTTAAAACTTCAAGGCATACATACATAGGGTTGTAAGTGGGTGTGTGCTTGTAACATGTTTTAGCACAGTTCCAATTTAGAAACAAGATACCATCTTTGCTACAGAGATTAGGGTTGATTCAGTGTGTGCCAGCCATAGTGAAAGGACACAGGAGTAGCTCCAGAGGCAGAGAACATCACAGAGAAAGGTGGACAGGAGTAAGGAAAGAGGCTAGAGCGACAGTTATCTGTTGCTTAAGTAACAACCGCCACCAATGTAGTATTAAGACAACAGCCACTCTCTTTGTTCTCCATTGTGTAATTCAGGCTGGGGGTGGGGTGGAGAATAGGGGGTGAGGGTGAGGTGGGGCGTGTGCGTTGGGGGGAGGTTCCTCTCACCTGAGCTTATGTGTGTGTGTGAAATCAGCCGATAGGTCAGCTGGGGGCTACTGTTCCAGGGCTCTCTGCTGGAACGGCTCATCTCATCCCCCTTCACGAGGTAGCAGAAGATGGCTCAGTGGCCACATAGGACAGCCCAGATGCTTAAGTACTTTACCTGTCCCATGCCTGCTAATATTACAAAGGCCAACCAACACAGGAAAGCATGATCCAAGGAGCCCTTGGAAGAAGACTCCTCAGCAGCTTTTCTGAGAAACTCCAGGCAAATGTCCTGATATTGCAAGAGATAACATTTGTAGATAAGCTAGAAGTTTGGTCTTAGAATCCACTGTCCCAGGAGACATAAAGCCTGGTGCACATGGAAATGTACGATACTTGGGGAGAAGTTTGAAGCCCAGCCGTGTGAATCACCTAAAAAGTTCACAAGAGGCCTTTTGAGTCCACATGCATTCCATTTGTCTATGTCACTTTCTTTCTCAAGATCAATAAAAAGGAAATGGATTTTATTTCAAAGAACAAATCATTTCTGCTTCCCTTTTTCCTTTTGTGCTCAAGCCTAAATGGCCACCTCTTTCCCAGTGTAGCATGCTGTCTTTGCTCACAACAGTGCTCGTCCAACTCTCCAGACAGCTCCAAGAAGTGCTTGATTGATGGGCCACAGTCCAAGCCCATCCCCCTTCCCATCCATCAAGTGCTACCGAGTCCTTTTATGTCTGGGTTGGTGCTAGGACCCGGTGACAAAGAAAAATATGGTCTTTATCCTCCAGGAGCTTGTATAGCAGCAACGAGACAGTTGCAAAACAGGAAACCGGGCCACAGTTGTGCACTGTGAAAGGAACAGATGTGTTTATTCAACAAATATTTAATGATCACTTGTTCTGTGCATGCCTCCTGTTAGTGTGGCATACGAAGAAGGTTAAGATGCTGCTCCTCTTTCTATGGTGTGATTAGTAAAGGCCACAGACAAGTCAACAGCCACAATCAGAGTCTCAGAGGTCAGCACCAGGGTCACCCGGGAGCAGGGAGACCACGGATCTGTATAAAACAAGGAAAAGGGAAGGATGGATTCCAGGTGGAGAGAGCAACATAGAGCCAGGCAGCTTGGCCTGGGAAAGTATGGCACGTTAGAGAAAGCAGCGGAAAATGCCCACTCCACATAGCATGGGAAGGGAGCCAGCCTGCATTTTACAATTCTGCATTGCAGAAGTGCATAAAATGCCCCCTAGGGGCTGCCTCCAGGAACAAGAACCAGTGCAAACTAAAATTTGTTTAATCCATTTATCTTATTATGTGTGTGTATGTGTACCTGGGTGTCTGTATATTCATTATGTGTGTGCATAAGCCCTCAGACATCAGCAGAAGACACTGAAGCGAAGTACACGGACCTGGGTCCTCTGTAAGATGCTTTTAACTGCTGAGCCATCATCTCTCCAGCTCTACCCACTCACCCCAAAACAAAGAATTTCTTTTGATTTTATTCTGAGTGTGTGTGTGTGTGTGTGTGTGTGTGTGTGTGTGTGTGTGTGTGAGACTTTGTCATTGCTGCTGTTTGCACCAGGTCAGCTAGCTGTAAGTTTTCAGAGATTCTCCAGTCTCTCTCTCTCTCTCTCTCTCTCTCTCTCTCTCTCTCTCTCTCTCTCTCTCTCCCTTGCACAGTGAACGCTTTGAGCCATCTTCCCAAGCCACAAAATTATTTTAATAAATTTAATAATTTATGTCAGTTGGAAACTAGTGGGAACCTAGTCATATTGGAGAGTGAAAGACATGTAGGTTTGGATCCATGGATGAATGCTGTCATTTAAGTTATTGCCTTACGTTTGACCCTTAAAGAACCTCAGAATGTCAGCACACTCGAGACAGAGCCAGTAAAGAAGCTAGGAAGTTCAAGTGAGGCCTTTGGAGGCACCCTTAGTTAAACATGGCTGATATCCTGCTAAGAGAATGAGATGAGAACGTAGCTCTGCAGAGAAAGACTCGGAAAAAGGCCCCAAGCTGATGTAATGAGCTCCAGGAGACATGGAGCCACCAGTACATCATCTGCAGACGTAAAGCCTTCAGAATCAAGAAGGGATAAAACCCTGTTCTTTGGGCTACCAGCCTGTGTCATTTTGTTCTGACCACCGCAGGAAAGTCGTCAAGAAGGGAGAGTCCAGAGATGGCTGGATGTAGAAGTGTGAGAAGCAAGGAAGAGGGAGGAAAGGGTGATGCTTTTGATGCCACCCAAATATGGTTTATGGACACATGTGACCTAAAGGGAAAGCTTGCTTCTGACCACCCAGGGCTGGGTGGAAACTTTGGAATTCTCTTCGAAAAGTGAGCTGCCCTCTACCCTACTGTGAAGCCCCGTAGAGGTCAGTACAACTGTGAAGATAATATCTTTCCCTGCTGTACATTTAAATTCCAATGAGACTTCTTGGAAATCTCTCGTAGTCCTCTGATAAGCACTGTGAGCCTCTGAACTGTCCTTACAGCAAACAGGGCATAATGGTTTTTAATAACGTTAAGTGAGTGACTAATCACCCCGGTGAGTCTCCCTGTGCTTGTCTTTCTCCTTTTGGATGCTAACCAATTTTATATCTTTTCTTTTTAATCTTCCATTGCAGGCTTGTTCCCTTGACCTTTCAGAAGGCAGAGGGAACATTTCCTTTTGCCTCTACAATACCCTGCAAGGTTGCTGTGTTCTGAGAGATGAGTAACCAGACAGATGAGTGGGGCTGCAGATGCAGATGATGTTGTCTAGTTGTGGAGTCTGGGAGGGACGGGGGGGGGGGGCTTGTGGAGGTGCTCAGTCAGCAGCTGGCTGTGTGGAACCCGAGCTGAAAGGGCATGAGCTGAGGACACAGGTAGTGTTCAGGAGTCCAGGACCGCTGAAGCAGAGCAGTGGTCGAGGGCTCTCTGGGGACATAGCTGTGTGAAGAGTCATCAGAGGGCACAATCACAGCAAAGCCCAATTCTTACAGAGAATGAGGATGACTGGGCAGGCTGGGGGCAGGCAGAGTCACAGAGAACCGTGCGGGTCCCTCAAGTGCAGGAGAGGGACTGAAGCTTCTGACTTTCTGTCTGTCCGTCTTTCTCTCTGTGTCCACACACACACACACATGCACACACACACACACACAATGCCCTTTGCCATTAAAAACCAAGTGTGTTTGCTGTTTCATTTTCACGGCAGAACTGGAGTGATGTCATTTTGCTTCTCCAGAAATGGCAGAACACTCTTCTGAAATGCCCATGTGTGGCCTGTGGGCTTCTTTAGCTTCCTTACCTTTCATATAGGTTGATGCTCACCTGCCCCCTGATGGCTTCTCCCTTAGAGGGCTGTCTTGTTTTCTTCTAGGACCTCCCTCTGACATTAGTGATGACGTGTAGTGGCTGGAGGAGAGTTGAACGTGGGACTGCTCTTTTTGAGGCTCACTGAGTAGTTGGACCTTTGTGCCCTTGCTCAGAATGTATAGATCTAAGAAAACTATGGCCTCCAGTGACTTCAATTTCCCAAACCCACCTTCATGGACATGTCATAGGTACCAAGGCATTGCTCTTTGCTTACTTTAGGGGAAGGGAAAGCATGTGGAGCCTCTCCTAAGCCTGCTAACCCCTAAAGAGACAGATTAGACCCCTTATAGGGGTCACATCAGACATCTGCATATAGATGTTTACCTCGGGATTCATAGCAATAGCAAAATTACAGTTATGAAGTAGAAATGAACCATTGTATGTTTGGGTTGGGTCAGCACAACATAAGGAACTGTATTAAAAGGTGATAGCATTAGGAAGGTGGAGAACCACTGTTTTAGAGAAAGGCAACGTGTAACCACCCAGGAAATCAACCTCCCTGGACTTGACTGTCAAGCTCAGTCCTCTCGTCTGAAGTCTTGTCCTGCCACACAGTCCTTTTCAGCTCTACTCTCTGGTGGTTCCCAAAGTCCCTGACCCATTCTGGAATGGCCTCAGAAGGCCCGGGAATGTCTCCTAGCCATCAAGGACATTCCCCTTCCAAGGGTAGAGGAGGTAGTATGAATGAAGCAAGCTTTATTCCTTTGAAAACATCCTAGGTTGTGATCCTAGTGCTCAGTGGCTGAGGCAGGAGGATTGGTAGGAAGTGTGAGGCAGCCTGGGCTACATAGTGTGTATAATGAGTTTTAAGCCAGCCAGCTGGGGCTGCAGTGTGAGCCCATCTCAAAGAGTGGGGGAGAGATGGGGGAGGGAAGGAGGAAGGGAGATGGGGGTGGGGGGAGACAGAGAGAGAGAGCTCTGCCTTGCAATGAAAAATAGGAATGCTATCCACTTGCTTTGAGCAATTTTCTATGCGATATAGTCTCAACATCTCTGGAATCTCAAAAGAGCAATAAGAAAGGAGGTGAGAGGGAGGTCCCCTTCCCTCTCACTGAAAGGAAACCAGAAGAGATTTGCTCACCTAGCTTTGTCAGAGGACTTCAGTGGTACAGCAGGGTTCTTGTTACCTCAGCCCATGGCCTCTCTGTGGTGCACCAGCAGAAATCAGATGTATGAGAATGACTCTGGGGGACAAGCAAGTCTGCTGTCTCAGGCCAGCACCAGCAGGAATCAGATGCATGACAGAGACTGTATCAGGGGTGACCCTGCCAATGTCTGAGGTCAGCAACTCCACCTCCACCGACCCGCAGCCTCCTGGAATTCCTCAGTGAGCTTAGATCTCTTTAGCTAGCTCTTCATGTGCCTATGCAATCGGAAGATAACAATTTGTGTGAATTCAAGCCCTGAGGTGGACACTGGGAAACTTCTCACTGTCTCACTGGTCAGGGCCTAGAAAGGCATCCCTGGGCCTTGGCTTCAGGGAGCTGTTTCCTCATACCTGAGCCGTCCACAGCTACGTACACCCCTCCCAGCCTGCACTATTTAAGGACAGCATACAGGAACCTGATGTGAGTCACAACACCCAGGAGAGCAGCAGGGCAGCAGCAGGCAGGCAGCTCCACTCACCAGACTCTGGCCCCACACACAACAGGGCTGTGGGAAGGAACTACCTCGCCATGGCTTCCTTAGGGCAGATCATCTTTTGGAGGTAAGCCCCCTCCCTTCTTCCCCCCTCTCTCTTCAGATTGAGAACAGGGATGGGCTCTTTAGGAGGTGTTAAGAACTTCTGAGCTGTGCCACAGGGTCACACTTGCACCTTTATCCAGTCCAGCATTGGGGCAGGAAGAAGTTAATAAGCAAATTTAACAGCCCTGAGCAAGTGCCCAGGCTCAGGGAAGCTTCTCGTAGGTGCTTTGTCATGAAAGACGCATTCCTCCTAAGGCAGTTGTGGACTGAAAACTATGTGTGCCACACTGGGGACTCAACTGAGATGCTCAGCCACACTAAACCCAGTTTATGGAGCTGCAGGGATAGGATGGGGAACGGGCTGCCGGTGAGCAGGCAGATGTGTTTCAATGCTTTCCTGTGGGCATAATGTCTCTCTACTCTCACACCCCAGCTGGAAGATGGGGGGGGGGTCCCTTGTTTTCTCAGGGAAACCCAGAGAGGAGACCTTGGTGGTTATTTCTGCGTAACCCCTGACAAATTAAAATAAAACACAATAAAAAGACAAAAGTCCATCTGCCGCCTTCTGCTCAACACCCCCCCCCCCCCCGTGCTTTTCCCATTAGGACACCACTTACCTTTATGATTGAAAAGAGATGGAAAATGAAAGGGTTTTGTTGTCGTTGTCGTTGTTGTTGTTGTTGTTGGTGGTGGTGGTTGAGGTGGTGGTCCCTCCTCCACCCTACCTCTACCATGAAATAGGTGGAGATTTCAATGTTGAGCTCAACTCATTACAGTTTTTAGGAAGACATGCATGCTGGTTTCAGGGGTTGTTTGAAGACCCAATCTCCCAATTGTGATGTGTGTTCTCCAGTTAAGAAAAGAAAAGGAGGGTGAGGTGGTAAGAAGGGGAGTGATTAACAATGAAACGTCTGTAGAGAACACCACTTCTCACACAGTCTAGAAAATTCCTCCCTCGAAACAGAACCTCACCTCCCTCACGCATGTTCAGCAAGAGGTGGGGCAGAAGCTCTGCAGGATCAGCAGAGGGGGGCTCTGGACAGCACCCCTTTTTCCACTGTGCTGGGCCAACTGCCTGAGAAGCAACAGGTGTCAATCATCTCTGTCCAGATGCCTCAGCCTGTGTGAATGTCATTTGGAAGCACCTGTGTCAGGAGCTAGCATTTTAAAAGCACCCCTCCTCCCGCTGTATACTAGGTGCTTTGTTGGCATCTTGAATCTCATTACCCCTTGTAAAGGTTCATCAGGGCCCTGGAGTTATAAGTAGGCCGGGTGGGGCAGCTTTAGACCCACTCTCTGAAAACCCTCTAAGGTGTTTGCTCCTGTTCCCACCATGGCCCTCCTCCCCCACCATCCAAACTTAGGTCCCCAGGATGGGAAACAAGTGTCTCTGTTGTTCCAAGGACAGGCACGTGGGTTTTCTAATAATACATTGTAACCAGCCTGACTGGTTTTGCTGGAGAACCAGCCAGAGGTGGGTGTTCAAAATGTGGGTCCCCCACCCTGTAAGGCTTAGAGACCCATCAGGATCAACAGAGGCTCCTCTTAGTGACCCTGATTGCTTGGTTCACCATTTGAATGTTGCAGTTGCAAAAGCAGGAACAAGTGACAAGGGATACAGACAGAAGAGGGACCCTGATCATCTCAACGGACAGTGGGGTCAGAAAGCTTTCCTCTAGATACAAAAAGAACCCATTGGGAAACCAGTATCCTTTCTCAGTGCCAACTAATCCCCTTTCTTTGCCATATTCCCTTTATTCACAATAGTTCCTCTCACGAACAGTTCCGGGGCATAGCTCCTGGGCTCATCTTCTGCAGATCCAGCATGTTGCTTCCTCACTAGAGTTTGATCCTTTCAACCTCTCTCCCAGAATGTGTATGCTTCCCAGGGAAAGAGTGCCCTGGCACATGGGGAGATGTTTGATCCAGATTCTCCTTCCATCATGGCTATCCCTGGTACCAGCAGTCACTAATGGACCATTTGCCAAGTGCTGCTTAGAGTCCAAGGGTGGAGGTTGGGATCACTTATCTGAGGGTGTCTGTTCTCTCTTGGGTGTTGCATTAGGCACTGGGGCACAGATGACCAAGATGCTGACGAGGGTCTGACAATAGAGAAAGAGTCTCAGTGATCTCACTTATTTGTTATGAAACGATGGGATCAGGATGCCCTGGGAGTCCTTCCTTGCCCCATGCACTGGGGAAGTTTTCCTGAGCCAACTATCTGGGCTGCTTCTTTAAAAATGAATGAGTGGGGATCACATTTTTAAAAGTGAGAAAGCTACTCTACGTAGAAGGAACGGGACAAGGAAAACTCACGATCCAGCACGGAGAGCTGCTGGCTACTTTGTCATCCCATCTCAAGATGAATTCTGAGATGTGGACAGAGAGGTGACACCAGGTCACACAAAGTCTTATTTACTAGACTGAGCTAGGGATTGGATGTTGGTGATGATTGGCCCTCAGAGATTCTCCAGCAGAGGAACCTGAATTTTCACTTTGGGGAGGCACAAGACTGGAGGCAATGGGAGTGGTTGGGAGGCAGTTGCTGCCCAAATAATAAAGTCAAGAACGGAAAAAGATAGAAGAGACTTAGAGAAGGGGAGTGGATTCAAGAAAGATGAGGGAGAGAAGGGTACAGAACAGTAGAAGTTGGGGTGAGGGGCAGGTCCTGAAATGAGTTCTCTGGTCCAGGATGGGGCAGAGTGGGCTGAAGGAATGGGATGCAACAGGGGACCTTCTGACATTAGGTGCATTTTGAGTCTAAGGCTCCCCTGGGACCATCAGCTGGTGATAAGAAAAGCCCAGAAAATTACGGGGAAGAAACTAGGAGGGGTTGGGCAAGGAATGGTTGGTTATGTGGGGGTGTCTCCTCAGGAGATCCTGTAAGAGGACAAGGAGGCCAATGACAGGGAGTGAAGAACACTGAATTGTAGGGGTGGGAAGAAAAGGGAAATGAAGAAAGGCTGAATATCCACAGGGGTAAAGACATCAGAAGGAGAAATCACAAACATCATTAGATTTCCACGGGGCCATTAAAGCCTGGGGAGCTGTGAAGCCTCTCTAGCCTATCTGAAGTTATAGAAGACCATAAGACTGACAGAGACATCCAAAGAAAGAAACTATTGCGCAGAGAAAGAGCCTTTATTGCCTCTTTTATGCTCTAGCCAGACTTGCTTATGAACGCTGTTTCTGATGCTCATCTCACTAAGGATCAGAACTTCTCCTAGATCATTTCTGACAGGAAGAGGGAAAATGTTGACCCTGTAGACACCAGTCTGAGCTCTGGCTTCAGACTGCATGGGTCAATACGCTGGTCAATCGTCAATGCTAACCCTGTATCAGTGTGAGCTTCTCTAACTGTAACGGGGATGAGGATGGTACATGATTGCTGGGGTCACATGAATGACATGAGATAATTATGTGTCTGATACATCCCAGTGGAATACAGATGCCAACCACTGCTACATACATCACATGCAAGTTCCTCTATAATGTCCATACATGGCCATAAAAACGTAACTTCAATGCTATGACCGTTGGCTTTTATATCCTCGAAACAGTTATTGTAGTGAAGGCTTTGAGGACCTTTAAAGAGTCGAGTATGCGTGCGTGCATGTGTGTGTGTGTGTGTGTGTGTGTGTGTGTGTGTGTGTGTATACGTAAGTGTGCACTCACACATGAGCATGCAGAGACTAAAGGATATTGGGTATTTTTCTTTATTACTTTTATCTTAGTTTCTGCATTTGATCTTAGCCAAAGGCCTAGCGATGATACCACTGGTTACCAATGACTAGAGGTGGGGTATTTGTTTGTTTGTCAACTTGACACATGCTAGAGTCATCCAGCAAGAGGAAATCTCAGTTACTCGATTATCTTTATCAGATCGCCTCTAGGCAAGTCTATGGGACATTTTCTTGATTAATAATTATGTGGGAAGTCACAGCCCGCTATGGGTGGTGCCATTCCTGGGCAAATGGTCCTGGGTTCTCTAAAAAGGCAAAGTGGGCAAGCCAAGAGAAGCAAACCAATAAGCAGTGTACTTCTATGTCTCTGCCTCAGTTCTTGCCTCCAGGTTCCTACCTCAAGTTCTTGCCCTGACTTCCCTTTAAGGCAGACTGTAAACCGTAGGATGAAATCCCCCTACCCCTGCCATGTTGCTTTTGGCCATGTGTTTATCACAGCCATAGAAAACAAACTAGGACAGTCTCTTTCTGAGTCCAAGGCTTAGTGTTTTCTACTTGGCTGGGGAATCTGCCCGTCTCTGTCTCCCAATCCTTGTATCCCAGGCACACTTGGCAATGCCTTCCTTTTACACCGGACTTAGAGGTTTGAACTCAAGTCCTCTTGTTTTCATAGCAAGTACTCTTATCTACAGAGTCATCTCCCTTCTTCCCAAGAGAATCTATGTTAACTACATTTCATTACAGCAGTTTCTTTGGCAGGGCGGGCATCTCCGACATTTCATATCTGTCTGTGAATCTGAGATGCAGTCATTTTCTAAGCCTGAGGATTTGTGAGTGAGATTATTCCGTCTGACTACAGGGTTGAAGATCTGGATATTGTAGTGACGGTCTTCTTGGTAAGTTTGGGAAGCCCTACTATGTGCCCAGCTCAGCATCTACGCCTTCTGATGATATAGTGTTGAGAACAAATGCTTACCTGCCCTGAAGCCAGAGAAGCTAAGTCTCCAAGGGTCGAAGAATATTCCAAAGATGTAACATTGGGATAATCAGGGGACTCAAGGTGTGTGAGCTCAAAAGCAGTGCAAACACAGTGCCTTTTAATTTTATTATTAGAGCAAGCAAACCGTGAGGTGACGATTGCAGCTAGATCAAGGAGTGACAAACATATTGAGGGAATATACCTGGTTTTATATGTCTTATTATCTATCTTTGGTCATGTGAAAAAGAGCCAAGAAATATTTTCCCAGGCCTTTGTTGTTTCTACAGAGATAACGGAGACATGTCAGGGCATTTGTAAAAGGTCCTTGATTTTAAGTGCATTTACTTATCATAGTTTATGTAACTTTTTTTTAAAAAGAAGGCTGCCTTGTGGGAAGAACATTTTATAATCTGTCCATCCATGGTTTACAGCAAGTTCACAGCTGTCTTACCCAGGCTCCCATAACAAAAGCAGCACCCACCAGAATGCAGTCAGAACTCTGGACCAGTGATCAAGCATTCAGTAATGGTTCCTTAGCTAACTGCCCCACAGTCCTAATTTTCTCCACTTCATAGCTGCAGATACTGAGGTACAGCCATTGCCTCTTCACCAGCCAATTCTGGGCACTCACACATTCCTGACTCGTGCTCTATACTGAGTTATAAAGATAATTCTCCTTCCAACCGACTTCCTTCATCTCCTGCCACTGAAGCAGAACCCCACTGCTGCTTAAGTGTGTTTGGTGACAGTATTAGCGAAAACTCAGTACCTGAGTGACAACCAACGTAGAAGACTCCCTGGCTGGCTGACAGGGATGCTCAGCTGAAGCCAGAGCCTCTGTCTCTGTTGTCTTTCTAATTGCTCTGGATCAGAAGTTCTCAACCTGTGGGTTGCAACCCTTCTGGGGGTCGAACGAATGACCCTTTCACAGGGTCACTTAAGACCATCAGAAAGCACAGATATTTACATTATGATTTATAACAGTAGCAGAATTACAATTATGGAGTAGCAATGAAAATAATTCTATGGTTAGGGGTCACCACAACATGAGGGTAGAGGCATTAGGAAGGTTGAGAACCACTGCTCTAGATGGCAAAATAGCACGGGAGCTTGAACTTTGCAAATGTCCTCAGACAACCAAAATAAAGTGGGTTGCTTCTCAGATGCCACACTGTTAAAGACTCATAGAAAGGGATGCTTTTGAGGTCCCATAAAGCCAGTGACCTTAGAAAAAAGCTGTGCCGCCCCAAGAAGAGTGCTTTACCCAAGCATCAGGGATCTTCAGATCTGAGCATCCGAAGCCTCATTTATGTTTACTCTTGACATGTGGAAAAAATGGAAAAATTTTGGAGTTAGCCTGGCTGGTCCATCTCTCCATTTCCTTCCTGTGGAGCCTAAGTAAACTATTCAACCCTAATCTCTACTTCTCGACCATAACTGTTTGTTAGCCTTCAGAGTTGGTGTGAAAGCTAAATGAATTGATAAACGACAGACCTAGTCATCTTGCAGTGTTGGCAAGATGGGTCCTCCCTACTCTTGCTGAATGTTTCCCTCCCTTCCTATGTTTTAGAGAAAAAGCAGTGACTTGGAGGAGGTAGAGTCAGGACCATTCCAAGAACCTTTGTGTTTAGAATGATCTAGGTTTCACTGGATCAAAGCAAGATGCCTTAGTTTTCTTTCTTGCTCTGTGAGGCATGGACAGAGGCCTCTGGGGACACTGAAGAGGGTGGATTTGAAACAACACACCTTGCCCCAGTCACCCCCAGCATTCCGCAGCAGCGGTGGCGCCCTGGGAACTGTTGGGAGAGCACATTCTCACCTCCTCCAGGTCTGCTGGGCTGGAGTGGACCCAGCGATCCACACTCAATAGTCCCTCTGGGTGCCTCATACCCACGCGGGCTCACAGAGCCTTGTCGAGCAGTTCCTCTCACGCCTTTGATGTCTCAGCGAAAGGGCAGAGGTTTAATCCAGGTGGACATAAACTCCACCTGAGATCAGTTATCATGCCTCATTTATTTTAAAGATAGATTTAAAAGAGCAATGATCGGTGTTGATGAGATGAAGGCAAATGACTAGTCTCCACAGGTGGGAAACCCCGGTTCTCCACAGGCGGGAAGCTCCGATTCTTATCATCTTCACTTTTTCAAATTCCAAACCTAGAGTAAGTCAGGATTTACCATGGCACCGTTTCCAGCGCATTTCTGCCAGTCCCAGCATGACACTAATAGAAGAAAAGTTTCCTCTCTTTCTTTTTCTATAGATTTGAAAATGATAAATTTCGTGGAATAAAAGCCAAGTGGAAGACTGGAGAGGCAGCATCAGTAATACTTCGGCTCACCGAAGGGCACCTTTATCTACCTAACGCCTGGCTATGGTTCCTTCCCCCTCCTGCTCCCAGAACCGTCTTTCCACTCATCCCAGCTCTTACAAACCCATCCCTTCTCCCCACCTTGATCTCAGATAAATTGCCCGGCTTCATCCCCCGCTGAGAAAATGGAAGCTAGCAGACAGGCACTCCTTCATTTCTTTATTTCCCCGATGCCACATTCATGGATGCCCTTTCCTCTGGCCCCAGGCTAGATGTCTGGGTGCAGATTTACCCCGCACTATCAAAGGTCAGCTCCACACGCCCCCTGTTTCATCTCTCAGCTCAAGCGCTCTGGCGGCCGTGATCCATCTTCCCCGGACTTCCATCACCCCAATCAGCACATAGCCCAGCTGTCAGGGTTTTCCGACTTAAAAAAGAAGAACTGCCTCTCAGCCTAACTCTCTGTCTGTCCACCCCACCTTGTTCTTGCCCTCCTCAGCAGACTTAGTGAAAGACTAGTCTACTGGGATTGAGCTGATTGGTACTCTGGTGGTTCTGAACACAGCTAACCCGCCTGTCCATTCCCGGCTAAATTACTTCCTAGCTGTTTGACCTTGAGTAAGCTGCTTATCCTCTCTGTGCCTGAGCTCTGGATCTGAGAGCCATCTCTCAGCCAGTACCATGGAAACTTGTGGCAATTCTGCGAGTTTGATAAAGCACTTAGCAAACCCTCACTGCCAGCTCCCTGATTCGCCGCACTTGGGTTTTCAATCCTCACTAAGTCAAGATGTCACAGCTGTCAGTGTCTCCTGCCACCTCGAATTGCCACACCCATGCTTGCTTCCCTCTTCTCTCACTTGCCTTTATAACAGCTCTCGACACTGATGCCCTGCGACCTCCTGGAAACACTCCTTGATTTTCCACAACAGCAGTTCCCTTCTTTCTTGTCCCTTCCTTCTTCACCATGACGCGAGGCTCCAGGTCTTAGAGCTAGCCTCTTCTTCTCCAGACCCATGGTAGTAGTTAACATTCTATAGCCAGGGAACTTGCCTCTGGCACAAGGAAGGACCCAGCACATTATTCCTGTGCTGTGTTTGATGAGGGAATCTTTCCTTTGCGAAAAGGCTCCAGGCTCCGGGAACAGGATGGAATAGCACAAGGACCATCCTTCTTTACAGTGGCTGGCATACCCTTCGTAAAGTTCATAGTAAGCACAGGTAGGCATGGTGGCTCGTGTCTGTGATCACAGTACTGGAGAGGCCAAGGCAGGGCATCCACCACGAGTTTGAGGACAGCCTGAACCCTATCTCAAAAACCAAGAAATAAAAAAAAAAAAGTTTTAAGCAAGCACTGTGTGGTATGGGAAGGAACATCCTGTAGACACCAGAACAGCCTCAGTCAAATGCTCTTAAAGTTTGGGGTGTTTCTAGGCAGCTCCTGACAGAAAGCCCTGCAGAGGGAGAGTTAGGTGAGGAATCACACCAAGCAAGAAGCCGATCTTTGATTTTTGCTTCTACTTGTCCAAAGAACACACTTCCCATTTGATCCTTGCTCTTTCCGTCAAAGACAGGGCATGTCCTGGTGGCTGTCTCTGCAGTTAAGGACTGTCAGTGGGAAAGTTAAGCTGTCCTCCTATTGGCTTTAGGCCAGGTGACTGTCATCTAATACCTTTAATAATGTAAGCTTGTGGGGATTTGGCAAAAGCCAGCCAACCTTGGCCTTGCTGCCGCAGACACCTTCATCTTGGGGCCAGCTCTGTGGGGGTCCCTGCAGAGGAGCTCTACAGGGGGCTCACTAAGTCCCTCACAAGAACACTGCATAGAAATACGGGGGAGGGGGGGTTGCCAATCACTGATGGCCCAGAGCTTATGAACCAGGATGTGTTTGGGAGTGGGACAGGGTGGAGAAAGGGAGATGCAGACCTCCAGAACATCCTTTAGGCACAGAAATTCCTCACTTAGGTCTGTTGTCTGGGCCTTTCTAACAGCCCTGTGGTGCTACTGTATTAAGAGTGTCCCACAGGTCATGCTTAGCTGAAGAGAACTCTGTGCACAGGAATAAGTTCATCTTCCACCAATATCGTGAGTAAAAATAAGAAGACATTTTTCATGGTAACAGTTTTATGAATGGCACCCAGGTGTCCAATGAACCCCAAACTATCCTGAGTACTCACTATAATAGTGAATTTATATTATTAATGCTTTCTGTTTCCATTTGGCCTTACACATGTTCAGTATTTTCAAACATTGAGACTCAGTGTTTGAGGTCTTGCCGATACAGCTAATCATCATATGTAAAGTGTGTGGCTATTTCAAAGAAAACCTTTACAGGCTTTAAGAAAGGAGCTATTCAGGGCTGGGAAGATAACTCAGCCATTGAAGTGCCCTCTGTGCCAGCACAAGAACCTGAGCTCAGATTCTCAACACCCACATTAAAAAGCCAAGCAAGGCTGTGCATGTCTGCAAGCCTCACACTGAGAAAGTGGACAAAGTGGATCCCTATAGATACTCTGACTCAGTCTGTAAGCTCCAGGTTCTGTGAGTCTCAGAACACAAGGAGAAGGACAATAGAAAACACTGACTTGAACCTTGCATCCTAACATGAACATGTGTCCACTCTCCCACACAAATATGTGCACACACATGAACACATACACCCATACCTTAAATGCACACACAATAGCATTGTGTGCTGGGAATGCCTTTAGGCTTTGGAATCAATGTGGGTGGACCACTTCTGGGTGTGGAGAAAGGTGGGCTGCTCAAAGGGTTATACTTTAGTCTTTAGAAGATCACCTACCAGTGACTCTTCCCATCTTTGTGACCTGATATTTGATAAGAAGCAATTTAAGGGAGGAAGAATTTATTCTGGCTCATGGCTCAAGGGAGTAGAGTCCACCATAGTGAGGACTGTGCTTAATATAAGTATAAAGATAGGTGTTGAGAATACAGTTACACATCACATTTAGGAAAATGGAAGGTTCTTCTCTACAATTGATGACTTCTTCAGCTATGGGTGGTTGGTTAGGTTAATCATGATGGTCAGAAAGACAAGATAGCAGGTACGTCATGACTGCTGGAGCAGCAGGGCTTGCCCACTTCTCGGGGCACCAATGAGTAGAGAGAAGAATGTGGGTACTCAGCCGGCTTTCTCCTTTTTATTTTAGTCTAAGATGCCAGTCTATGGGATAACATCATCCACATTCAAACGCTGCTCACAACCCCCATTCAGTTAATCCTCTCTGGAAACACCTTCACAGATACTTCCAATGGTGTTTATTAGTGCTGTTGGTGTTCTTAATACAATCAAGTTGGCAAATTAACCACCACAGACCTTCAACTCTGCCAAGATCAGTAAGGAGAGTAGGAGGTCTTAACATGGTTTTAGAGCCTGGTGGTCTTTAAAATGCCCTCCCATCTGTAAGCGCTGGGATTTTTCTCAGAGGATAGTCTGGTAGGGACTGACTGACTGAATGAATGAATAAATGAAACCTGCATTTTCACTAGTGTGACTCTCTGTGGTAGACTTCATCTGCTGCAAAAAGATGCTTCTCTGCTGAGGTGTGAGAGCAAATTTATGTGTGGGTATAAGGAAAAGTATTTAATGTAGTCAGACATTATATTGGATGGTTTAGAAAAATGGAAGTAATAAGTTCTTCTCTAGGATCTATAATCTATGGGTGGTTGGTTAGATTTACGGTGTCATACATGAGGAGACCTCAAGTCCATTTAGACTGTTGGCTACCCCCAAGGTAAAATGTCACAACTGCACCATTGGAGATAACTTGCTGGTTGGGTCATGGTTATAGATCACAACTTTAGAGCTGTCAAGGACTATTGATTGCTTTCCACTCTTGGTAGCTTGCATAGCACCTTTCGATGCTATGAGCTAGTCCTCAGGGGGGAGGCTTCTAGGTTAGTTCCAGCTTGATCCCTCCAAGTCATGTCTCCAAAGAGTGTGATAACCTTCAGCTACAGGCTCTCACGTTTTTCTCTGGAAGGCATCAAGGGCAATGGAAACTGCCTATACTTTCTGACCAAGACTCAAAGGGAGAATTCCCATGGTTGGTGCTAGGGTTTTTGTTAGTATGGATGTTGGAATATTATCATCTTAAGTGGTATAACTCCTTTGTGTGTGTGTATGTGTGTGTGTGTGTGTGTGTGTGTGTGTCTGTCTGTATGTGTGTTTTAGTAAGCTTATAAAATACTATGCTTCTCTATGGCTTTAAAAATACCCTTTGTGTTATTTCTCTCACTTACCTCCCTTTCCGTTTGTATAATTCTCCTTACTCCTCCTCATTTAAAGTGCCCCCCATTTTTTCATTTTCACCTTCATAGCACCATGAGTTTTACTATTCCATGTAACTTGTGATTTTGTTTCACTAGGAAATCTACTTGTAACGTTTAAGGAAATGTTATAATTTCTCCAAGTCATCCATGGATTAATTATTGGGACCATTTTCTTTTGTTTCTTCCCTTATAAAGCCAAACTACAAATAACTTTAAACAAGTTGTTGAAAACCTTTTATAGTCTGCTTTTCCTATTGAACATTCATGTTATTAAAAGTAAATTTGAAAGCAGCTGTACAATTAAGGAATTATTTTTGCTTACTGGTGCAGCAGCCATAACCCCAAATAGTAATCTGTTTTTGTAATCCTATTCAGTTAGAAAATGACATGTTAAGACACTTGTCCTATTGACACCAATACACAACTCTTGATGGAAGCAATTTATGTTGGTTCATGGATTCCATCAACTTGGGAGACATGATGGCTGGCACAGCTTGGTCCGTGGCTGGCACAGCTTGGTCCGTGGCTGGCACAGCTTGGTCCGTGGCAGCGGGAATTTAAGACTGCAGCTTGTTCACATCTTGAAGGAAAATAAAAGAGAACATTCAAAGACTTCCAGCAGCCAGCCTCACAGCCTCCCCAAACAGTAGCTCCAACTGTGGGTCACATGTTCAAATACATGATCCAATGGAGGACGTTTTTAATCCAAACCATGATGATACCACTCTTTCTGGAAACGTAGTCTCAAGACCTGGTGAGATTTCCCACTTCTGTCTTTTTTTTTTTCCAGAAGTCTTTCCATTGTACTCAACCCAGTGTCTAGTTGGATGTGAGCACCATCTGGGTGCAGGTACCACTGTGCATGACTTGGGCACTCAGTGTTTCTACCTAATACTTAAGACAGTGTTTCCCAAAGTGGCACCAATCAAAGTTGTCCCCAGAGGAGTTCTGTAGTCAAGCAGATTTGGAGGCACTGAATGATGTCATGTTTGGACATGTAAAACTGCTGAGGGCTAGAAGTGTTCGTTTGAGTTTCTGTTGTTGTTTTGTTTGCTAGTCATTCAGAGCTTTGAGACTCCCTAGACTATTTGTGCCTGACTCCCTCCCTCCCCTTGCTGACTCCTTATCTTGTTTGCTGCTGCTTTGCCAGAAATACACCAGGGAAGGTCCCTGGAAATGAAAATTATGAAGGAAATCAAAGCCATGTGTATTAGGATGGCTGTAAAAAAATAACTAGGTGACATACTTAGAAATAACTAGGACCTTGCTACATAGCTCAGCCCATCCTTGAAGTTGCACCGTGTCCTTCACCAGCTTCCCAGCTGTTGGCTTTGTAGGTATGTGCCACCATACCTAGCTGCTTAATTTTTTTTTTACCAATATAGTAATAATTTCAGGTGGTTTAATCTATCACAAGTGCTTCTGCAGCATTCATCATGAATATTAGTGCGAAAGGCTTGAAGAGCTCTATGGAGCAAAGAAACCGTTATGATGAGCCTGGTGTTCAAGACTATGTATCAAAACATAATCTTCAAGTTTTAGATTTATTAGTATTCATCAGGACACATTAGAGTTACTAGGGCACAGGAAAGAATAGGAAAGAATAGCAACCATTATTACATATACAGGACCTGCTGGTGTAGAAGGGATGCTGAGTTAGGTTTACCCTACAGATGAGTTTTATTGGCAGTTACAGCATCCTTGGCCCACAGTGGGAGAACAGTTCTTCAGGTCCCAGGAAGAACTTCATTAGCTGATATGGCCATTGTGGGTAGTGTGATGGGATCTTGAAGGGAAGGTGCATGCCCCTCGGTTTCTTTCATTTCACAAGGATCAGAAGAATGAGGGCTCTGAGCCCCTCTCTAGAAGGGAGAGTTGGACCTTTCATCCCAGGGAATCAAGAGGTTTGCTTGCTCTTCTTGGCTTCCAAGGATGAGCTCATGCCATGTGACCCAATCTACATATGAGAAGTCTAGAAGGGACTGTTAAAAGTCTATCTACTTCGGGGCTTGGTGATACAAACCTTAAATCTCACCACTTGGGAGGCAGAAGCAAGAAGATATGAGTTCCATGTTATCCCGATTTATATAATGAGCCCCAAGACAAACATTGAAAGACTCTTGTCTCAAAACTAACAACAAAAACTTAGTTCTAACTCCAGGCCATCTTGGGACTGAGAGTGTGGAGTTAGGCAGGCTTTGCTTGTAGCAGCAAAGGAAGAGGAGGGTGGGACCCAGTTCTTGGAGAGCTGCAGGATTACAGCACCCATTGCTTATCAACTCTCTGGAGACAGCTATAGGGGGTGTGGCTTGATTTCTGGGAAATCAAATAGCCAGACAGTTTGCAACTTAAAAATAAGGAGGGGGGGAGGAAGAGAGAGAGAGAGAGAGAGAGAGAGAGAGAGAGAGAGAGAGAGAGAGAGAATAGAAAGCATATTACTGAGTAAATCCTAGGGCATCATCAAGAGCCTGGCATGACATTCAAACAACATGGCTGAGCAAGTGCCCAGGAGTCCGTGGAGAATGGAGTTTCCTTCCCAGGAATCCCCCATGTTTCACATCCAAAGTTATCGCTCTTTTCCGACTTCCCCTTCTCTAGCAAGTCTTTTTCGTTAGCCCTGTGTTTGCATATGTCTAACCTGCAGCTTTCTTTCCTCATTAAACCAGAAGAATTCTTAGATGGCATCAAAGGCTCACCTCAAATGATTTACTAGACAAACATGGGTATTGTTTTGACTACCTTTTTATTATTATAATTGCTAATTAGTTCCTCTTTTCCGGAAGTGGTTATCACCTCAGTGTATGGGTGTTCATCTGATCTACCTGAATTAGTCACTGAACACTCACACAGCCACTGTAGCAAAATGTCTAAGACCTGGAACGGAAGTATTGGACATGGGATAGCATCAGAGTACAGTGACGACAGTCGGCCAGAACTATACCAGTGCTGCCAGAGATGGTTTCTTCCTTCCCACCCTCTCCCCTCCTTCTTCATCTTGCCATCCCACTGTCCGGGTCCTCTGAGAGAGCCTTTAATGTCGATGTCTGGTTCGCATACTTCCCAGTGGTCATCAGTTTCAGCCACGCTCTACAGTGACTAAGCATTTCGACAGTGTTTGTCAGACACATTTAGGAATAATAGTGGCCCTCCAGGGAAGTGGAAGATGAAAGGTGTTTCTCCTATGAGAACACATAATTAATTTAATGATAGTAATTAACTACAGTTTGGCGAGGTTAAGTGATATGAAATAGGGCCCTGGCAATTCTGTGTCCTCACAGCAGAAGGCACCACCCAGAGAGAGTGTGCCTATGATTTTAAAAATTCACAAAGGAGCAAGCCTTTTTGATTTCTCATGAGGCAGAAATAAAGCCTTTGACTTAGGCTCCCTTCTAAAACAAGCAGTGGTCTGTCTTGACCTTGCCGTGTCCTATTTCAGACCCTCAGGTCTTGTTTGTACTGTAAATATTGAAGTCAAATCATCTTAAACATATGCCACAAGAGCTGTGGGAGAGGAAGTCATGGACACGGCTCCTTCTCTTCAGACATCTCCTTCCAAGTGTCAACTGTAATCCCGTGCTAGTCTGTGTCTCCAGGTTTCATAATTTCATCTGACAGAGTGGGGAAGTGTCCCTCACTGTGCGTTCCTGTGAGAGCTCTACAGAGTGCAGAGCACTGACCCAGGCATCTGCTCTGACAGCTTCATGGGAACTGATGGCTTGTGCGCTAAGAGAGATGTCAGACTTCAAGTAACGTGAGGCGGAGGCATGTGGGACGGCGAGTGCAGGATGGGGGCAGTACCAAAGAGGACCGTGACCATGGCAATGAAGTTGACGGCCACACAGCATTCTTGCATAACTCAACACATCTATATGTTGTTCTTTGGAGGAGAAAGAACATAGAAAAGGCACCAAGACCCCTCTACCTTGAACTTTAAAAAGTATAGGTTAGGACAGCAAAGGGTCCGGCATGGCCACTGTTTTTCTCCCATAGATTCAGTTTCCAGAGTCATAGCAGAGATACGGCCTGCCATTTGGAATCTTGCAGGATCATGTCACCTCTGGAGGTGACCTTTAGATGGGATTGACTAACTGTTCTGCCACCTCACAATCACAGCTTCTAATATTGAGATCCTTTTGCGTGCTGGCTAGCCTTTGGCTTGGAGTACCGCATGCATTATTGATTTATCGAATGTTTGTTGAGCAGCTTCTAGGAGTTTTACATATATTATTTACTTATTTTATTTATATTGAACATATATTATTGTGCCTAGCACCACATTTTCTAGAGAGGTGATCTTGAGTGACCTATGAAGCCTCAATAATTAGGAACCGAGTAGGAAAAGGAGACAGATAAATATACAGTTACTGTACACTGTGCCAATCCCCACCTCAGGCTGGCCTCAGTGCCGTGATTTTCTTGGTTGTGGTGGTGGAACAGTGTGGTTAGAGACTTTTTAGAGAAGGCAGTTTAATCTGCGTGTGAATTAGCCAAGCAAGGAAACATGGGAAGAAGATCCAGACAAAGGGGAAAGACTGTGAGGTGGTGTAAGAATGGGGGTGGGGGGTGAGGAGGAATAAGTCAGTGTGTGTGTGTGTGTGTGTGTGTGTGTGTATGTGTGTGTACCAGAAATGTCAGTCAGAGAGGTCACCCTCAGTCAGGTGTGATCAGTCAGAGAGGTCACTCCCAGCCAGGTGTGATCAAGGTGAGGCAGGTTCTACCCTTCTCAATTTTTCACCTGAGTGAGTTAAGGCTGAAAGTGACAGGGGAAAGCAAAGGAGGACCCTTGGAAGGTGATTAGACGACATGAAATAAAATCATTTTTAGAATAATTTGCTCATGAGCAAAGGGAAGCAGTTAGAATCTATAGCAGGCCTCCGTTGGGCTCACACTTTCTTTCCTGACCATTTTCTCCAAGCAATCAGCAATTTCATATTGGCCATGATCACCGCTGCTTGATACAGCACACACAAGGGAAACGCAGCAGAACCTAGGTCGATTTGCCTCCAAAACCTGTGTTCTTTTCTTGTTTAAAAATCAGTGTGGTTTTATTGTCAACAAGATTGTTCTGGACGCTGGGGAAGTCAAGTGCTCCAGCTTAGTTGGATGCCCCTCAGGAGGCAATCACCTCATGAGGTAGGTAACAAGTGACTTCCCAGCAGTGCCTGGGAGTCCAAACCCCAGATGCCTCATTCTGCCCCCTTTCCTTAAGTGCTTGAGGAGGGAAGCTCTCCAGAGTTGGCAGGATGTAGTCAGTATGAGAAAGCATGCTCTGCTAGTTAAAGTTGGCAAGACTGGGCAGCTTCCTCTGGGAGAATTCTCCCAAAATGCAAGATAAGACTTAACACTTTAACCAAAAGCAGAGCAAACAAACAAACAGGCTCTGCTTCCTTGTATTCATGAGAGAAGAGATCAATGAGACATTCCACGCTCACAACTGTAACAAACACATTATTACCTGATATCAATAAATGTCACTTCTTTATGCCCACACCTAGCTAAGCAAGCCAAGTGTCCTTCCCCTGAGCCCCAGGCCCCACTTACCTTATATACCCTTTGTCTGATAGTAAACATTCACTGTCTAAGGCAGAAAACACGAGACATTTAATATATGTGGCTATCTGCCCATTAACTTCACGGTTTTCTACCCTCAAGGAAAATACACTTGGGAAGAACATGGCTCCCCAAAGGTGTCACACTGGGAAGTGTTCAGCTTATCCAGAAAGCCAGTCATCTGCTGTTGCACCCCTGGGCCTCAGGACAAGGGTTGGTGTCTAATCACTGTCTGAGGCAGCAGGTAACAGCATGCTGAGTTAGGGAGAACACATGTGCTCACTTAAGTGAAGAAAAACACAGTTCATGTAATTTATAGCACGCACTTGCTTGGGTACGGCTCTTGGGAAATTTCTACTGAGTGCGAACTGCTGACCCAGCAATCTGTTCTAACAGTTCCAGGGAAGCTTGAGTTTGAGAGGTGACATATGTATCTAGTCTCAGGTGTAAAACCTCACGTAACTTAAGGGGGAGGCTTGTAGGAGAGGAAGGCCAACGTTTTGAAGAATGAAACACACTTTATGTCTGCTGTTCCCACATTTTACAATAGTAGAGATTTTCCTGCTTGCTTCTTGGCCTTCTTCTCTCCTCCCTACCATAGTGTAGCTCTGTTGAAGTGTAACTGATTTGTCAAGAGCCTGTATTTACCACATATGTGATCATTTGGTCTACACTGTGGAATGGCATCATGTAGAGTTAATGAGCATGTGTTTCACTCCAGTTAGCATTTTTGTGCATGTGAATGTCTGTGTAGACGTGTGAATGTGTGCATGTTTATATGTATGTGAGTGTTTGTGTGTGTGTGCATGTGTACATGTGTATGCTGTGTGATACAAATACAATCTACTCTCTCATCTGATTTCTCATTTAAGGGTCTCATATCATTAACCATAACTGTGCATTAGGTCCCTAGAAATTATTCGCCTCATATGGAGAAGCTGGTACCCTATGACCAATATCTTCCCATTCAACCACCACCAGCCCCTGGTGGCCCCCACTTCCTCTCTACTTCTAAGATTTCACATGTGAGCTCATATTATTTGTCTTGTATCTATATTATTTCATCTAGGATGATGTCCTCCAGGTTAATTCATGTTGTCACTAAGGGTAGGGTTTTCTTCTTCTTAAGACTGACTGATACCCATAGTATATTTGTCTCACAAAGTCTTTGTGTATTTAGCTGCTGATGAGTACTCAAGGTGTTTTGGGGTGGGAGCTCTTTAAAACAGCATTTCAATGAGTGTGGGTATACAGGTACCTTCTCAATATACTGTCATTTCCTTTGGATTTATGCTCAGATGTGTGGTTGCTGCATTAGAAAATGTGGGGTACTTTTCATGCACTTTCCCACAATGGTGGAACAGAAAACTCATATCCCCAACAATGGATAGAGGTCCCTTTCCCCCATACCCTTGTTAGTGCTTCTTGCCACTTGCATGTCTGATAAAGGCTTTCCTGAGAAGTGAAGGAGCTATCTTACTGAGGTGTAGACTTGCATTTCAGCCAGGCATGGTGCCTCATACCAATAATTCCAGTATTCAGGAGGCTGAGGCAAGAGGATTTTGAGATCAAAGTCAGCATATGCTACAAGTCTTAGGGTTTCCATTGCTATGAAGAGACACCATGACCAAGGCAACTCTTTTTTTAAGGTATTTTTATATGTTCTTTTTAACAAATATTGTGTACAACCTTTTTAAAAAAGATTTATTTATTTATTCATGAACATGAGTACACTGTAGCTGTCTTCAGACACACCAGAAGAGGGCATTAGATCCCATTACAGATGGTTGTGAGCCACCACTTGGTTGCTGGGAATTGAACTCAGGACCTCTGGAAGAGCAGTCAGTGCTCTTAACCGCTGAGCCATCTCTCCAGCCCAGGGCAACTCTTATAAAGGATAATATTTAATTGAGGCTGGCTTACAGTTTCAAAGGTTCAGTTCATTATTATCATGGGAAGGGCAGCTGCTGCTGGGGCCAGAGAGTAGCTGGGGCTAGCATAGCATGGTAACCTTTTACATTTGGTCTTAATATTTAACACCACAGATAGAGAAACTATGTTAGTTGAGGTAGTCTCATTTGCTTTTTTATTTTCCTCTCTCTCTTAGCATCATATGTTTAACAACCATCACTAAAACATCTGGGGGGTTTTCCCTTTGTGTTTTCAGACTTTCAGGTCTTATATCAAGATGTAAACCCTTCATGTTCATTTTGTATGAATCCAGAGGGTGTTTCTGGATTCCATCACTACCAATCCTGGTCTTGATAGTTACAGTCTCGTGTTCTACATAAGCCAAACTCCTGTAGAGGCACTATTGTCTACAGCTGCTACAAAATTAGTGTTGCTGTTGGAGACTATGAGGGACCGTCCCGTTCCACCACTTTGCTGATGTTGAGTCCTCAGCCTCCTTTCTCTAACCCACCACTCCACTCTTAGCAAGGTTTTTCTCATTCACCTGGGTATCAGTGGCTAATGAGAGAAGAGGTCATGGTAAATACTTCGACTGGGAATGAAACCGAGGACATTTATTCCTTCTGGTTTCCTTATTGTCATCCAAAGAATAAAAGACTTGCAGGGTCATCAGCTCCTCTAACACCTGATGCTGATCTCAGCAGGGTCTGAGGAGACAATAGGAGACAGAGACCTACAGCAGTTTCTTTCAGCTGTCTCCCCATGCCCCAACAAAGGAGAACGGTCACACAGAGAAGTCTGAATGGACTGTGAGGGACAGGACTGAAAACAAACAGCAGGGAAAGAGTCCAGAAAGAGTTTTCAGAGAGTTGGGTGGGGGTTGCTTCAAGGAGAAAAAGTCTTATAGAGATAGCGGTTGAGAGAGTGGAATTTTTTTAAAGGAAGATTTGCTGTTGTCTTAGAGTTTTCATTGCTGTGAAGAGACACCATGACCAAGGCAACTCTTTTAAAGGGCAGCATTTAAATGGGGCTGGCTTACAGCTCAGAGGTTCAGTCTATTATTATCATGGTGGGGGCATGGCAGCATCTTGAGAACTCTACATCTTCATCCAAAGAATGCCAGAAGCAGACTGTTTTCTAGGCAGCTAGGAGGAGGATCTCAAAGCCCACTCCAACAGTGACATACTTCCTCCAACAATAGTGCCACTCTCTGGGCCAAGTAAATTCAAATCACCACAGCTGTGTTTTGCCTATATAATGCCTCTTAGTACTTTCCTAGATGTTCACTGGCTTCCCACAAAGTTGTCTGCTGTGTTGATGTTTATTCTTTTTGCTTTGTTTTTGAGATGGAATCTTGTTAAGGAAGCATCTGGCCTAAAACTCTTTAGATCTCCCAGACTGGCCTTGAACTTGTAACACTGCCTTAGCTTTCAGAGTCCTAGGATCACAAGCAGAGACTGCCACACTCACTTGGTTGACTTAATGTCAACAACTGGGTCACGAGACATCTGGAGTATATGTGACTACAACAAGATAAGTTCTGTAGATCTTGAAAAGAATCTCCTTGTATGTAATGACTAAGACCTTGTGGAGGGCAGTGCTAGAGAGCAAACTCATGGCTTACATACATGCTGGGAAAGCATCTACCATTAAGCTATATCCCTAGCACAAAGTCGGACCTTAAATGTGTGTGTATATTTAGTTAGCTGTTCAAATCAATTCTATCCACGGTTCTTTCTTTTCTAAAAAAATTACTTTTATTTATTTATTTATTTGAGGAGACATTACCTGAAATATATGTCATTGAGTTTGGCTAAATGTCAGCTTGGTACAGCATTTTCAGATGTCTGGGTGAGTCAGACCACTTATGAGAATTTGTCTTCCTCAGTTCCCTGCCCCTGAGTTCCTGAACATTTACTTCAGCATGACTCACTGCATCAGCCCCCTTTCCCAGGTGTCATAGCTGGCTGCACCCTTCTGGGACGGCCGGCCTGCTGGGAAAACCCATATGCCTTGCTGCGTAAGACAGCACTGACTTCCCAGGCAGAGATCTCTATTCCAGCCACCTGCTACCCCACCCCCATGTCTGTCTGTCTGTCTGTCTCCCACTCTCCCCTCTCTTATTTGTTCTACACCACATTAACTTTATCAAGTATGATTTAGGTTCTACTTCATGTTTTCCCCCAGCTCCCCTCATGAGGAAGTGCATAACAAGCTCTTTAAAGCACGTATCTGTACGTTGGGCAAAGAAAGATGTTCTCACAGCACAGGGGGGGAAAAGACTCTCCAAAGAAATAGGTTCGCTAATCTTTTCTTCCTACCATGAGCCCTCTTTATATCCTTTGTGTGAGTGATGTGGCTAAGAATTATGGGAATGAGTCAAAGATTCCTTTTTAAGCTCCGTGTAATGAGGCAGTGCCTCTTTGGCATGCAGCGTCTATTGTATATTGGAACTCCAATTCAAAAATTTAAATTTAACACCTTACTGCTCAAAAGTGAAAAGATACAGTTCTTGCTCCTAAAAGAACTGCTGAGATTAGAGAAGACTCGGATGTAGAAACAAATCACTTTCACACTGTGATAATGTCCAACTGGAGAACTGTACTGGGCACGAGGACCCAGAGATGCTACCATTAGCTTCCCTTCCCTCAGAAATTATCTAGAGGGAGAAACGTGAAAAGAGAAGAAAAGCTGTAGGGGAACAACTGAGAACAAAGGGTTACTAAATTCCCAAAAGGGGAAGCACGCGCACACTAGTGCACACACACACACACACACACACATACACACACGAGGGACAGGTAGAGGGGAAGGACAGAGACAGAGAGACAAATTACAGCGAGGCACCTGCACTGTCAACTGGTGAAGATGACTAGGAAAAAGCACATTTAAAAGAAAGAATTATCTTAGTTTAATTATATGTGTGTGCCTGAACATGGCATGTACACTTGTGACTGCTGGTATATGTAGAGTCCAGAAGAGAGCATCAGCACACACACACACAGCCACACTACACATGCACACTCCCCTCCTCCGCTTGAGCTGAAATTATAGTAGGCTGTGAGCTGCCCAACATAAAATGATGGGAACCAGACTTGGGTCATCCGCAAGGGCAGTATACGCTTTAACTGCCCAGCCATCTTTTCACTCCCAAAGCTCCTTTTTAAGAGTTTGAGAAGTCATCTAGAAATCCTAGCAGCCAAATGTGAAGACAGAAAACATCCCAGAGTCGGCCCTAAGGAATTCTGACTGACAGGCCCCACGGGGTCTGGATAGCTCTGACACACCACACTGTGCTGCTGTCAACTTGGTGGATGTAGAGGGGACATCTGTAAGGAGGAGAGACCCTAAGTGTGACATCTCTCTCCTTGTTTCCCACACTGTTTTCTCCCTAACCTCCACTCCCTATGCATGGTTTAGAATAAACAGTCCATTTCATAAACCGTAGCGTTATAAATCAGAGAAGGAGATACCGAGAAATCTGGAGAGCAAGCTTGTTTCGGGAAAACAATAAACTGGAAGAGAAGGAAGCAGGAAGCGGTGACCTAAAATTAAGGTGTCAGTTGACATTGCTGCTTGAGCCCCTGGGTCCTGGAGCTGTTCCACTGTCTGTCTGCCTCCACACTGAGGGCTCTGGCAGAGCAACTCTGCAGTTCCATTTGACAAGCTTATTCTCACTTCGGCTGCTTCAGCCTTTTGTCCCTTCGAGCCAACAACATAGTCCAGAAACCAAGCCAGGAATGAGTCCAGACTATGTCTTTTCTTGATGGCTTATGCCTCAAAGCCCTACTCTTTTCAATATTTTTTGGGAAAATTGGTGCCTTGAACTGGGGATCACTGTCCAGAGTAGTGAATTCCACACAAGAAACACCACTTTTGGCCCTGGTGTGAATATCTCTAACCCAACTAGATTTCGATTTTGATAGACATCTGAGAAAATGTCTGCCAGAAGGCTGTGACTGACTTTCACGAGCTACTTGGAGGGTTGCCTGGGTAGAAAAGGGATCAGCAGCCTCAGTCACCGTAACCTCTTTTCTTCTGAAGCTCTGGTCTGTCTGCTGCAGACACTGAGCTTGCCTAAGTGTCTCAGGCCCAGTGTCTGCCAAAGCTGATGTATTTTATTAAAAGTTGAGAGGATCTTTATATCCTCATTTCAAATAAGATATGCCTTAAGAGTGCACAAGACCAAGAAGCATTGTAAATGTAAAACTATGGAGATAATTCATTGCTATTCTATCTCTGGGTTAGTGAGAGGCAAAGCTAATATGTTTCCAGACTAAGAGAAATTTGGAAAAGCCATGTTTTCAGGCCCTAGGAGGATCTGCTTCTAAGTATCTCTGGATAGGTCTTTCCTCCCCTAACCCTCCCCTCTCTGCCTCTTAAGCCTTGGAGTGTGTGTTCTTTACATCAACAGTGCTAGTCCTTGTCTCTTGTCGGAATTACAGTGTCTTAGTCAGAGTTAGTTTGGGTTTTCATTTATTTATTTAATGTGCATTGGGGTTTTTGCCTGTGTGTCTGTGTGACGGTATCAAGGTCCCTTGGAACTGGAGTTACAGATGGCTGTGAGCTGCCATGTGGGTTCTGGAATTGAACCCAGGTCCTCTGGAAGGGCAGACAGTGCTGTTAAACACTGAACCACCTCTCCAGACCCTCGTTTGTTTGTTTGTTTGTTTGCTTGTTTTTTCAATTCAGCACTTTGAGTTTGTTTTAGTTAGATGGTCGATTTTTTAAAAAGATATTTCGTTTTCCTTACTGTTGTAAACTTAGCTTACATTTCCTCCAATGTTCCTTTTCTCTTTGAGGGAAAACTTTAGTTTGTGCCTCATTTCTGGAAGAAAGTGTTCAAGAAGACTCAGTTTTAACAAGTAATCACCCACCATTACCAGCTTCTTCTCCATCTTCATTCTTGATCAGAGCCAACTGGGTTTCTTTTATTCCAGTGTTCCAGAACATTCTCTTATGATTCAAAGCCTCGGCAAGATTTCACTTCCCAGTCTTCAAAACTACTGTGTTCCTTCATAGAGAAAGACAAGTGATAATTTCTACCATAAATGGCTCCAAAAGTTCAGAATGGTTTCTTTTCCCATAGTAACACAGTATGAATATTTATTAATTCAATGCGCTTAGGAAACCATGTGTTAGACACTCTGAAGGAAACTGTCTGCAGGGCAGATCCTTTATTTAACAAGCATTATAAAATCACCCTTAAATTATTAAATGCTGTGCTCCATGAACCTGAGTATCAGCATGAACATGGGCATACTGGCAAGAAACAGCTGTGTAGATTGAAAGGCCTAAAGTAATTCATAAGGGTCAGAGCACAGAGATAGGGCACCCAAATCCATGCAAACTCTTGAATTTATATATGAGTGAACTTTTTAAACACTTAGGACTGGTATACATTCTCTACTTTCTATGGTCTAATCAACATTTTTATATTTAAGTCAAATCCTTTTTCAAGATAAAAATCAAGGTATTTGGATGTACAGACATTTTAAACAAATACAAAGAAAAGTTTTAATTTCATGCTAGCCCTACAGCCCTATGCCTGTTTCTCTGCCAGGACGTCTGCTGCAGTAGACCAAGGTGGCCCCAAAATTAAGAAATGGAATTTGAAGTTTTTTGTGAGAGGATTATAGGTAAATACAGGGCCTTCTGTCATACAGTGTCAGGCTTGGAATTCCTACAGGGAGGGATTTGTAAGAGAAAGCTAAATCCCAGAAGGTAGCTTGGGCAAATGTAAAGTGGCAAAACGAGAAAACCTAATGTCATGAGGCTAGCTCTGGGTTAGCCTGGTCCCAGGGAAAAGGGAGAGACAAGATCTCATGCCAGAGACTCAAGGAAATTTCCATGTGTTTCTTGCAGATGGCCAGGCCCACCAAAGGGGTTTGATCCTTGGGTCTCAGAAGAGTTCTTGATGTGATCAAGCAAGGGTCATCAAGCCCCAGAGTACAAAAGGGGCAATCCAAGGACACAGGATACTCCTGGGGGCTGGTCTGCCTATGGTGACTGTGGCTCCAGGAGGCCAGGCCTCACAAGATGGTTCTGGCAGCCTGATTTTACACCTGGATTCTCACAAGCTTTATAAAGCCATATCTGCAGGACTGTGCCCAACTCTCAAATGAGAATGTAGGTCCCAGCAACTGAGGGTAAACACTAAGAAGACTTCCTTTTGGAAGAATGAATAATACTACATTCCCTGTTCAGGCTGATGGCTGATTCCCAGCATCCACATGGCAGCTTACAACTATCTGTAACTCTAGTTCCAGAGGGTCTGGCACCCCTTCACAGACATACGTGAGGGTAAAAACATCAATGCACATAAAAATAAGTAAGTCTTAAATTTTGACTTCCTGTTGGCTTCCAGCATGCAAGTGGTGTCTGTTATCATGGAAGACACTCTGGTATGCCTGACAGGAAGACAGAAGCCTCAGCTGACACTACTGCTCTGTTTCACAGCACAGAGGAGCGGACCACTAAGACGGTGGGGGGGGGGGGGTTGGAGTTATATGACTTGGCAGAGGAAAGCTCCAGGGGAGACAGATGAGCTTTGTTCCCGGCTTTATTAATGAGCAAACCATGAACTGACTCCTGGGGCAAGGTTCTCGGAGATGCTACCTGCCCAAATGCTTCTGTGTCTTTTGCAGCGACAGGCCTGGGTTCCCAGGAGGCAAGAAGAAGAATGAGAAATCGAAAGAGCCACTGTGGCTTGAGGGTGTTGCAAAGGTAACCTCAATTATAGATCACTGGCCATATGTCTGCCTGAGATCACAGGGCCTTACACCTCCATGGGGTGGGCTGAATGGAATGATGCTCTCTTTAGAAGAGCCAGCCCGCTCCTTCCTCTCCTGTCTCTGCTCCTGTGCACGGGGAGGTGCCCCGGCGCCTGCCCTGTCTGTCTGCTCTCTCACAGGTCTAGGCTTCTGAGGTCCACCCCACCCCAACCTGAGTTCATGAAGAAATAAGAATCAAGGGTAGCTATAGGCTGGCTACCGGGGAAGGCGCCAGAGGCCGAGATAGACTTTGGATGGCTTTTGAAAATCCACATGGAGGTTGATGGCCATCCTAAGCAGGGAAAGAGCAGAAGGCAATGAACAAACCAGTTTGATGAGACGGCGGGTTCCAGGAGAGAAAGGTGAGGAAAGGAGCTTGGGGCATTTTAAGATGGACTTAAACTCTAGCCTCAGTTTGAACTTGGAGATAGTGGAAGGGCTAAAGGGTTGAACATTAATTTTACTGTTTAGTGATAACAGCTAATATTTAAACATTCGTAAGTTTAAGTTGTTTATCCTCGACAACCCTGTGGAGGAAGTGTTGAAAATAGTGTTGGTATAGGATGACGGTGTGGCTCAATCCTTTGTCTTGGGTTCCTGGAAGCCTCAGTTAGGAAGAAAGCTAGCTCTCTTGAAGACATGACAGAGGACAGGCATAGCAGCAGCCATGAGAACCCAGCCAAGCTAGACTCCTGCCCACATTCATGGCTGAACCAAAGGAATAAATAAGATGAAGAAGGCCAGGTGACCTGTGGAGGGACCGTGAGCAAACAGAAGACCCTCCAAGATGACTGGTTGGAGATGGGGTATGAGCACCTCTCTCCTAACCCTGTTTGGAGAACTTACAGTTAGAAGGCTGTTTGGTTCTGACCGCATACATTGCTTATGGGCTAGCTGGCCTTCCTAACAGTTCAGGTCCTTCTTCAGGGGAGGGTCATAAAATATTTAAACTATTCGTTTTTATGCACAATGGAGTCAGTTATACTGCTGAAGGAATCTTCTGGAATTTTTCCCCCTTTGCATTGAGAACAAGAGAAACAGGAAGGACTAGCCCTTGCACTGCCTTTTGTCTGTCTCTGGTTGTGTGGTAGAAACTACCAGGACAATGACGTGTGCTTCACGGCAATCAGGGGGCAGTTGCAAATGGAACTGGCCTACCAATGAAAAGGGCAGGTTCACTGCCAACTCAAATATTGTCTAGGGATAGGTATCTGCTCATTACTATTCTGGAATTTTCCATCTGCTACTCCCTTTTCAGCATTCCTTTCACACTCCCAGACAGAAGACACCTGCCAAGCAACACGAATGCTGTGCTCAATCTGTATATAACTGTGTGTCCTTCCAGTGGTTATAACTGTGCAGAACACATGGCTGCCACGTGTTTACAGAACACTAGGCTTACAATAGCTAAGGCTAAAGGTGATGGTGTCTTCGACCAATGTCTAATCTTGCTCTGATTTCTCAAGGAAGAGTTCGCAGACACTTACTGCACATTAGGCCTCTGCTTGCTTCCTGCTAACACAGTTGTGGGGGTTGAATGAGGTATCAGTTGTCGCTGTCATAATAGGCACAGGAATGTGAGGTATGCACAGAATATAGGACTATGGCAAAGACGAGGTTGGAACAAATCCCAGGGACTATCAAATCACAGAATCAAATAATGATATAAATGTGCATTCAATTTTTTCTGTCTTTTATTTGATATTACAAACCACCTTTGCAAGTGCACCGAGTGACGAGGGGCTGGCATCTCAGGCCAGTGCCAGGGAGCTCTGTATGAGTCTTAATCTGTCCCCCAGAACTATTACCCAGGGGCTTTGTTTCTTCCAGGGTCTCAGAGAAAGAGCCCACATGGCATCTTTCAAAGACTAAAATGATCTCAGCTTGTATTTACTCTCCTTTAAGTTAATTCCCTTCTCTTCCTTCCTCAAAAACATGTCTTCTAATGGGACTGTGTATGTGAAAGATTTCTGGCTGCCAGGAGGATAAAAGCTAAGGACTAAAGGAGAGAAGCCAGGGAAGCTGGCTGCAAACAACCCCACAACACCTAGGACTGTAGCCCTCTCAGCAAAAAAAAAAAAAAAAAAACTTTTCCAGCCCAAGTAATCCATGGTGCCAAGGTTAGGAAACCCCACTCTAACTATATGTGCCAATCAGAGTTCTTAAGTGTGTGCCAAAAAATGTGCACCAAGTGTCAGCGAGCATTGCTACATTTATTTTAAACTAGCCCTAGGTTCTGGCAGCTTTCAGTTGCAGCTAGTTAAAGCACTGTTTATCTTGTTGCTGACCCACAGCTGACACCCATAGGGCCTGCGTGCTCACATTTTATCATGGCTGCCATCCTTCCCCAGGAGCCCTGAGGCTACCTTGAAATCTTTCCCAGCACAATAGTCTGGGCCACTGCTACCCATCATTCAGATGGTTGTTGGCATGCAGAATGAAATCCATTTTCTGGCCATGTCTCCCTGCCTAGATTTGTAATGTTGGGAGCCAAGTCACGATGTAATCATGGAGCCTGGGCATTAGAGCACCCCACAGTACTGTGCTGTGATTCTTGAGAAAAGATAGAGGGAACAGAGGACCCATAAATGAGCAGCAGTCAAGTCTCATGCATGCTGTTTCCAAAAATCGCCTTGCTAAACACAAAACCTGGCCAGCCATCACCATTAAAGCAATGTGGACAGGCTACACAGGCTGTCTTTCATCTTCCATGAAGACTCCCCAAGCCCTGAATTACAATGCCGCCTCTTCCAAGGTCATTACCTTCCACTCTCTGTTCTCAGTCTCATTTTCAGTTTCCTGAACCAAAGCTTGACCTTTCTTCCCCATTAGAAAGCCTTAGCATGGGAAACAGTAGAGATCAGCAAACACTGTACACCCTGGATTCTTAAGTGCTTAGCAGGAAGCTTAGGTGGACAGACGACCACCAGGATTCAAAAGCTTCAAACTGGTATGCATCAATGCCTAGAATATGGTTGGCTTTTTTTCTCCCCCATTGGAGCGCAATGCTTTGTTCTGCATGGTGGTTTTTTAAACATTTCCTTAAGAATTCTGGGAGGATTGGTTCTAGAATAGCTGCTCCCTGGTTAGATACAGAAAGCTGCGGAGGCCAGGTTCCTCACTGAACGTGGCACAGGGTTTGTGTATTGCATGCCCATCCTTTCAGACACCTGAAATTTCAGACAAATTTCTAGACTATGTGTATGGTCTAATAGAATGTGACTGCTTCTTCAGTAGACACTGTATTCTGCTTTTCAGTACAGACACACATTCCTGAGTGTTGATGCAGAGCTTCGGGAGTCATGGTTATGGAAGGACAATTGCTATTCCTTCCTCATGCTAATGAGAAGATCAACGTAATATCCTCCACTTTTTACTCAGTCTCCTTCATACGTTGTTTTAAAGTGGAGCTGTTCAGATTGATCACATTTGCTAACCTAACCTTGCTTTCAGAGTTAAGCTGATGACCTGTGAGGAATGTGGTGTCTGTAGGCTTGGAAAGGAAACAGGTGGAATAAAACAAACGACATGTCAAGGTCTCTACACAAGAGGCAGCAGCTTCAAAAAGCCCTTCTTTCCGCAAGAGAAGCTAATGGAGATATGCAGGGGTGGCAATAAGGAAGCCATCCAAGCTGTGGCCACCTTACATATGGGTCACTTTCTAATCTTACAGCAAACAGCCAAGGATCCCCAGGCCTGAAACCTAACATAGTCATAGCAGTGAATTTGCGATCTGTTACATAACCCAAGACTCAGTTTCCCCAGAGGAAAAGAAAGGGTTGGGGGTGTTGCTTGCCATATAGGGTTATTATTATTGAACAACAGCCTGTGCATACAACATTGAACACAGAACACAGCAAAGGCAGGGATGAGGGCAAAGGGGATCCCCTCTTCACTGCCGGCGGGGACATAAACTAATGCAGTCACTACAGAAACCAGCATGGAAGCTCCTCAAAAAAATAAATAAATAAAAATAAAACACTAGAAACAGAATCAATTATGGCCCAGCTGTACCACTGCTGGGGACACACCCAAACGATTTTCAGATCTATTGCAGAGATGCACGCACATCCCTCTGTGTTAAAACTGTTCACAAAGCCAAGACCTAGAACCAGCTTAGATGCCTACCAACAAGTGTTTGAAGGAAATACGGTCTATATACACAGTGGATTTTGTTCAGCCATAAAGGAACGTGAAATCGTGGCATGTGAAGGAAAGTGGACGGGAGTGACTATGTTAAGCATGGCATCCCAGAATCAGAGAGACAGTTATGACATGTTTCTCTAGATGTTATGCTTTATATATGTATATGTATGTTTATGTGTATCTGTGTATGTGTATGTGTATGGATGGAGGTATAGGTCATAAAACTAGAAAGAGGTCCATTGTGGGGAGAGAAGTATAAAGGTTTGGGGAGGGAAAATAGAATATATATGATAGGAAAGCAGAGTCATGCTGCAAGAGAGAACTCTAGCCAGAGAGTCAAGGGGCTAGGGAAGGGAGTAAGAGAAAAGGACAAAAACAGCGGTGTATATGGCTCAGCTTCTTTTCCTGTTGCTATGATAAAATACCCTGGCAAAAACAATTTGAAAGAGAACAGGCTTGCAATACAAGGCTGCACATCACACAAGAAAGGAAAAGTGACGGAGACTGAACCAGCTCCATGTATCACTTTCAGCATCAGGAGGCAGAAGGCGATGAATGCATACTGCTACTCAGCTCACTTTCTCCTTTTTAATTCAGCCTACGATTCTACCCTAGGGAATGGAGCCACCCACTGTGGGCAGGCCTTCCCACTCCAGTTATCCTAATCAAGATAATCCTTCACTAGCTTGCCTAGAGGCCTCCTCCCAGGCAATTCTAGATCTCATCAAGTTGACAATGGAGATTAACTAGAATTGTATGGCCATGACATAATGAAACCTATTTATTTCTGTGCTAATTTAGAAACTAATTTTAAGATTGAGAGCTCCAATGTAATGAAGTTTTTATCCTTCAGAGATAGGGGTCTCTCTCGTAGTTTGTATCTTAATATTTGCAGCAATATGGCCTGCTGTAAAATGTGTTTCTAGAACATGAATAAGCTCTTTTGTAATTGGAAAGCAGGGGGTTGGTGACAGTATTATGTGGAAGCTGTGCTACTTCACGCAGATTTATTCCCAATGCAAGAAAAGCTGCAATAGAAAAATAACAACCTCGGTGGGAAAGGCTCTGTGTGGCTTTCCATTTCATTTTCTCTTTAATTTTGAATGAAAGCCTGTGATTGAAACCACCTCCCTGGAGACGTGCACCCCGTTGACGACCCTATCCTTGCATGTTGATGGCTCACTTCTTCTGTGTACTTTTCTTCTCAAGATTTCCACTGGCTCACTGCTCTATTATTCCGTGCATGTTTAATACTGTTGGAGGCACCGTCTGGCCCTAATGGGCTGCCTATTTTGGCTTCCAGCTCACTGACTCAGATTTGGGTTACTGTTTTTGATGGTGGACCAATTACAAAGTTGCCTGAGTCTTGAGTGGCCTGTCCTCTGTCCTACTTTCCCTCCATAAGCCTCATTTACCTTTATTGCAGAATGTGAGATTTCTTTTTTTCAGAAATCCATGCATGCTATTTGAACAAATGCCCAATTTCTTTTAAGCCCTGTGGAAGGCAGCAACCACCAGATCAAAGACAGGTAAAGCCACTAAACACAGGTCCTGAGGGCAGGGCAGATGCTGCAAAGCTGTCCCCTCACCTGGAAGGCGTCTTTCAGTTCTACAGTTCTGAAAACCTCTCAGCCAGGCACTGAAGTGAGGAGCCAAGGTCCTAACCCCACCGTGTGACCAGAATGGCACCTTTCCTTTGTGTTTCTACCTCGGCCGTTATGTGTAGTAACATGGGTTATTTAAATACATTTCTGAGTGAACACTTTCTCTTCAGTTTCTGGAAATGTGCTTCTAAATTCCTTTTGATTTTCGGTATTTCCCCTGCCTTAAATAGTTCCTACCTCCATGGAACTCCTGTAAAACTTTGATTTTTTTTTTTTAAACCAAAGCCTTCATCACATTTGTTATATTATTAGGATTATGTGTGTGCGTGCATGATGTGCACACGGCGTTTCTGTGTGAGTGTGTGTTAGAATTCAGTGTCAGGCAAAGTGCATAAGAAGGAGGGAAAATAATTTACCCAGCACATGAAAAGACAGAGGAAGAATATACTGAAATACACTGCAAAAGGGCAGCAGGCAAGCTCCTAGGGAGAGGGGAGTTCCAGGCAGAAAGGGGTGAAGCTCCTTGGTCTTAATCTTCTGTGACATCCCTGCTGAGTAGCTGGGCTGGCTTCTCACTATTCTGTTAAGTGGGAAGTTTTATAGTGTGCATTGTTTCGTGAGACTGGCTACCCAAGGCTCCAAGGGTCATAGGAATTGGGCTCCAAGTATCTGTATTAGACACTAGAAACATTTAAGATCATCAGGCTGGAATAACCTGGCCTAGTTGTCAAAGTGAGACTTTAGTTGTTTTTCCGTTTGACCTTTGTCTTCACATTTACTTTAACCGTGAAGATGAGGACTGTTTACCTCAGTTCTGTCTTTTACCAGTCTTTCTTAACACTGCAGCTTTCACATATATGTAATAAATATTTAATAAATTGAGCTGGGTGGTGGCAGCACACACCTTTAACCCCAGCAACCAGGAGGCAGAGGCAGGTGAATCTCTGTGAGTCCGAGGCTAGCCCAGTCTGCAGAGCAAGTTCCAAGGATAGCCAGTGCTGTCTCGAGAAACCACAAGGAAAAAAGTTTAATAAATTTGCAAGTCTTCTCAAAATATTGATTTTTTATCTGGGCCCCCTTTTAAAGAGTCTCTAACAAAAAATGTACTGTTAACTCTAGCACAGAGGTTAGAAGATAGTTTTAAAAGTTTTGTTTTTTATTTATATTTTATGTTACGTGTATGAATATTTTGCCTGCATGTTTAGTTGTGCACCAGCTGCATGCAGCGTCCTCAGAAGCCAGAAGAGGGACTCAGATCCTTGGGAACTGAAATTATGGGTGGTTTTGAGCAGCCACGTGGGTACTGGAAACAGAACGAGAGGCTTCTGAGTGCGCCTTACCACTGAGCTATCCGTCCAGCTTCTAGAACATAGAGTTTTACACTAACAGTTTTCCAGTGTTGTTTCTGCAAACTATTCTGGCAAAGTTAAGAGACAGAAAACAAGGGTAGAACATCTCACAGAAAACTTTTTTGTCTGTGCCTTTTTACCCCCCACGGTGCTAAGCCAGGGCAGCTTTAGGCCCACTTGATTTTATTCCACATACTAAGAACACTCTGCCCCCAGAAAGGGTCCCCAAGACAGTTCAGGTAAGGCCACCGATAAAATCCTACTCGAGTAAAATAAAAGTGGAGACTTGGCTTTGATATGCGCCACAGGTATACACCAATAGAGAACCAGATGCCCATCCAGCAGAGGCAAGGGAATATACGGAAAGTGACTCTCTCTGGCAGATAGAAACCCATTTCTCAGATTTCCCAGAAATGCTACATGTAAACCTTTATCTCTCTGCCAGCAATCCTCCTATGTCCAGCCTGAGCTCAGCTCAGACAGTCATTTGGGGACATCAGTGCCTTTTGAGGGGGCTGGGAGTTCCCTTTGGACCCAACACCTTTCTCTACCACTGGAGCACTTGTGAGACTTGACTCCAGCCTTCTGCTCTGTCACTGGTTTAATTGGGCAGAGTGAGTGGGGTGCTTGTGTTTAAGAAGCTTATGTGCATCAACATGTATTGTAGGAGACACAAAATAAGACGGTAGATGCCATTCTTTACAAAATGGGCGTTGGTCGGTCGCAGGGTTTCTAATGCTGCGATGAAGCAAGTTAAGAAGGAAAGTGTTTATTTCCACATCGCTGTTCACCACTGAAGGAAGTCAGGACAAAAACTGAATGAAGCAGGGCAGGAATCTGGAGGTAGGAGCTGATGCAGAGGCCATGGAAGGTGCTGTTTTCTGACCTGCTTTCCCCTGGCTTGTTCAGCCTGCTTTCTTATAGAACCCAGGACTGCCACCCCGAGGGTGGCCTTACCCATAATGGGTCAGGCTCTCCCCCATTGATCACTAATTGAGGAAATACCTTACAGTTGGATCTCATGGAGGCATTTCCTCGGTTGATTTTTTTCTTTCTTTCTTTTTTAAGACTTATTTATTTATTATATATGAATACACTATAGCTATCTTCAGACACACCAGAAGAGGGTATCAGATCTCATTACAGATGGTTGTGAGCCACCATGTGGTTGCTGGGATTTGAACTCAGGACCACTGGAAGAACAGTCAGTGCAGTGATCTTAACCACTGAGCCATCTCTTCATCCCGGTTTTCTTTCTGATGTAGCTTTCCTTCTTTCTAGCTCGTATCAAGTTGACACACAAAACAAGCCAGTCCAGTGAGCTAGGGAGAAATGTGTTTTTTTAATTAACAAGCAACACATTTAGCTTGGTTGTACTGACAGTTCCTGCTTCTCTCTCCAAGACTCGGGTGGCTGACCGATTTCCCAAGAGACTTCAAGTTTACAAAAAGAAAACAAAAATAAAACTGTAGGTGGCTCTTTAGACAGAGGACTTGCTGACAGACAAAACACTTGCTGACAGACAGATGGTAACGTCCTGTGGTGATTTTCAGAAACACACGTAGGCCTGGGGTGATGAGGATGAGCTCGGCTCCTTTAACTGAAATATACAACCTCCATTCTCCACCCCAATCCCCCTCCTCTGCTCTCAGTGAGTATTTCACTCTGTTGCTGGGATAAATCACACTGATCAACAGCAACTTGGGGAAGAAAAGGGTTTGTTTCACCTTCCTGGCTACAGCCCATCATGGAGGGATGGCAGAGCCAAAACCCAAGCAAGAACTTGTAGTAGAAACCATGGGAAAATGTTGCTTGCTCTCGGGTTCACTCAGGTTTAACTAGCTTACTTATATAGCCCAGGGAATGGTGCCGCCCACAGAGGGCCTTTCTACATCAGTTAATCAATGCAATCCCCCACAAACATGTCTACAGGCCAGTCTCATCGGAATTCCTCAGGCGGGATGGATGCCCTTCTCAGATGACTCCAGGCTGTGTGACGCTAATAGTTAAAGCTCACTAGGACAGTGAGTGTGCAGGACTCAATTCACCGGCTGCTGTCCAGCTGCCTCAAAACTTTTCAGAATGGATAAAATAAAATCTTAAACACGAACTGATAGGGCTGGAGAGACAGCTCAGAAGGTAAGTGTGTGTACTGCTCTTGCAGAAGGCCCGAGTTTAGTTCCCAGAACCCACAGCTACCACTAGCTCCAGTTCTAGGAGGATCTAAAACACTCTTCTAACCAACTCAAGCACTGGGTGTGCTTACATATCCATATCTATTCATGCGCACATATAACTTAATACTAATAAATAATAAGATAATAACAAAAATCTTAAAGAACAGGCTTATAGCAAATAGCTACAAGTAAAAATTATTTACAGAAAGGAGTTCTTTGGGTATTATGAACTATCAGCTGTTTGGTTCCAACACAATGCTTTTGTTAGACTTAGAGAAGTGACATAAAGTGGATAGTTTATACAACAGTAAGTGTGCTGTCTCACAGTTTAGTTAGTTACTTCTGAAAGTGAGGAGAGGGAATGTATTCCTCTGTCTTCCCTGGACCCTGGAAACTGCCAACCTGGTTTCCTCAATTCAGACATCTCTGCCTTCACTTTCACCTGGAGTTCTCCTATGTGTATGTGTGTTGTATGTTTTGCATATTTTTTATTTTTAACTTAATTCACTTTTTGAAACTGTCTCATTATGTTGCCTACACTGGTTTTGAATCCCTGAGCAAAAAGGGGTCCTTTTTGCTTCAGCCTCAGAACTAGTTGGGATAATAGGTATACACAATGCTGCCAGCTTAACTCCCCTCTTTTGTAAGGACATCCGCTCCAGTTTTATCTCATTTGAATTCCTTATATCTGCAATAGCCCTATTTGTAAGAGAGTCACATTCTGTGGTATGAGCCTAAGGACTTGGGGGTGGATAAATATATGCAAACTATGACATGTTTCTAGTAAGTAAATCGAGGGTTGCTCTTGACCCATTTCATAAAGGAATGAGTCTCAGAAGATTATCAAACAGTCAAAGGAAGAGAAAGCCTTCACAAATACAGGTGGCTGCAGTCAGGGGCAGTCATAAGGCCCTTTGTGCTCTCAGTCTAAGGAGCTATTCTCAGGCCTGGTGAGTAAGGAACAGAGAGGGGAAGTGGTCACCAAGGTCTTATGGTTAGCAGATGCCCTGTTTTGAAGAGTACCTTGTAGATTTATGTCAAGTCGATACATGATTGGACAATGGAGAGGTAGGAGGAGAAAAGGTAGGAAAATGGAGAGGAATGGAGATTGAGAGGAGATCAAAATGGAGCCAGAAAAAGCAGACCTGCATTCTGGTGGCCATAACTGACAGTAAGAAGATAAAAATATTTTAAAGGGATTTTATAGGTATTTTATCTCATATAGAAGGGCAGTTTGTATCTTTGTCCATTTGATGTGATCTTATGGTATTTGTAGGGTTTGTAGATTAAGAATGTAATTTATAAACCTGTATGAAAAGCTATTGGACTTTAGAGTCATGTTTGTGCCAGGCGGTGGGGTAGAGAAACACGCCGGGACAGAGCCACCCAGGGCAGGTGAGGTGAACTGCCTGGGAAGGGAATCTTGTGGAGAGTGTAGCTTGTGGATCGAGTGACAGAGTCTGTGCACACGGCTCCAAACTAGAGCGACATCCACGGAATGAGACTTCGGGGGGGCCGAAGATACGACATTCAATTTTAATAGTTACTGCAACGGGACCTCTTATTGCCCCAGGGCTGAACCTCAGCAGGGCTTTCAGTACAAGGCAACTGTTGACTCAAGTTTTTTCTCACAAGTCAGCTCTCTGTGATGGTCCTGAGCCAAAGAAGGGCAGGCACAATGAGCTCATTCAGTACAGAACATGCTGTGTGCATCTTTCTTGGTCTATAACATTATTCTCTGCTTCCCTGTGCTCTCTCTTGTTCTGCCTGTTGAATAACTGCCATGTAGGTGTGAGGGGGAATGTGAGTCACCAGCAGCTGAGTGCTCACTCCTGATGCTCTCCATGGCAAGACAGACAGCAGAGGGTGAGTTTCTCAGAAATGGCTTTGCCAATGCACCCCTTGACTGGCATAACTTCTGTTATGCCAGAGTCAATCCCAATGCCCTCCTGAAGCATGGGTTACCCCAAGCCAGCGGTTCTTAACCTTCCCAATGCTGTGACCCTTTAATACAGTTCCTCATGTTGTGGTGACCCCCAACCATAAAAGTATTTGTGTTGCTACTTTGTAATTGTAATTCTGAGACTGTTATTGATTGTAATGTAAACATTGTGTCCTCCTTGAAAGGGTTGATGAATCCCACCCTGACTCAACCCACAGGTTGACAACCACTGCTTAAGTATAAAAGAAGAACATTTTCCCCCACAGCCTACTGCCAGCCTCCTCTCTGAGAAGCACTAGACAAAGAAACTGAGTGCAGATCTGAGAGAAGGTCTAACCTTGGCTCTGCCATTCGCTGAGTGAGTTTAGGAAAGATGCATAACCTCTATGCCACTCATAAAGTGGAGGCGATGCATGGGAAGTTATTGGATGGGGAGATGATATAAGCTGTGAGTGGTGTGTGGGACAACATATCTATCATAATTCAAGCAGACAGTGAATACAAACAACACCCTCTTATCTAGCGTTTTCTTTCTCAAGTGTCATTTGTTAATCTGTTAATTAATAGCTGTCAGGATTCACATCAAAAATTCAACAGTATTTGTGTCTAGATGATGGAATTGTGAATAACTTTATTGTGCTATTTTTGGTTTTTGGTTGATTATTTAAGATTCTAACCTTTTTTTAATATATATATATATATACACACATACACACACACACATATGTGTGTGTGTGTGTGTGTGTGTGTGTGTGTGTATAATTGTAGTGTTGGGGTTGGAACCTAAAGCCTTGAGCATAATAAACGTGTTTTTTTTTTCAACTGAAAAACATTTTTCATAAATATATTTTGAGGTTCCGGCCTCCATCTGTGCCCAGAGCCAGAGGCAGCCCACCACCATCAGGACTCACTGCCTGTCTGCAGAGACCTGAGCACCCACAGGAGACTCAGGAGTGCTCTCTGAGCACACTGGTGAGCCCCCCACTTTCTCTCCACTGACTATCTGGGGAGAGACCACTGGGAACTCTCAGGGCGCAGGTATTGAGCTACTGCTTGGGTATGGACCCTTCTGGACTCTACCTGCACCCAGAGCTAGAGCTGGCCCATTGCCATCGGAAATCACAATCTGCCCATAGAGAGCTAAGCACCAAGGACTGATCTTCCACCGGAGCCCACAGGCCCCCAGATGCACAGGAAAGACAAGCTCCAATTAAAGATAACATGATCAACTAGCATCAAAGATAACAAAAGGCAAACCCAAGAACCTAAGCAACAGATACCAAGATAACTTGGAAACATCAGAACCCTTACTACCACAGCAAGTAATGAATACCCAAACACACCAGAAAAACAACATTTGGTCTTAAAATCATACCTCATGTTGATGATGGAGGGCTTTAAGAAGCACATGAATAACTTTCTTAATAAAAATACAGGAGAACACAGGTAAACAAGTAGAAGCCCTTAGAGAAACATAATACAAGCAAACAGGTGAAGGAATTGAACAAAACCATGCAGGATCTAAAAACAAACTGAAGCAATAAGAAAAACATAAAGGGAGACAACCCTGGAGATAGAAAACCTAGGAAAGATGTCAGGTGTCATAGACACAAGCATCACCAATGGAATACAAGAGATGTAAGAGAGAACTCAGGGGCAGAATACACCATAGAAATCATTGACAAAACAGCCAGAGAAAATGAAAATATCAAAAAGCTCCTAACCCAAAACATCCAGAAAATCCAGGACACAATGAGAAGACCAAACCTAAGGATAATAGGTGCAGAAGAAAGCAAAGACTCCCAACTAAAAGGCCCAGTAAATATCTTCAACAAAATCATAGAAGAAAACATCCTTAATCTAAAGAAAGAGATGACCATGAACATACAAGAAGCCTACAGAACTCCAAATAGATTGGACCAGAAAATAAATCCCTCCTGACATATAACAGTCAAAACACCAAATGTTCAAAACAAAGAAAGAATACTAAAAGCAGTAAAAGAAAAAGGACAAGTAACACATAAAGGCAGACTGATCAGAAACACACCAGACTTCTCAACAGAAACTATGAGAGCTAAAAGATAGGACAGACATCACACAGTCACTAAAAGAACACAAATGCCAGCCCAGGTTACTATATTCAGCAAAACTCTCAATTACTATAGCTGGAGAAACCAAGATATTTCAGGACAAAAGCAAATTTTCACAATATCTGTCCACAAATCCAGCCCAAAGAGAATAATGGATGGAAAACTCCAACACAAGGAGGGAAATTATACCTTAGAGAAAGCAAGAAAATAAACTTCTTGCAAGAAAACCAAAAGAAGAAAAGCACACAAACATAATTATACTTCTAACAAAAAAGAAATAAAACAGGAAACAATAATAACTATTCCTTATATCTTAACATCAATGGACTCAATTCCTCAATTAAAAAACCCGACTATCAGACTAGATAAACAGAATCCAGTATTTTGCTGCATACAGACTAATCTCAGAGACAAAGATAGACACTAACTCAGAGTAAAAGGCTGGGAAAAAAAAAAAAAAAAACTTTCCAAGCAAATGGTCCCAAGAAACAAGTTTGAGTAGTCATTCTAATATTGAATAAAATAGATTTTCAACCAAAGTTATCAAAAAAAGATAAGTAAGGCCACTATTTACCCATCAAAGAAAGAAATCTATCAAAATGAACTTTCAATCCTGACCATCTATACTCCAAATACAAAAGCACCCACATTCATAAAAGAAACTCTACTAAAGCTCAAAGCATATATTGCACCACACACAATTATAGTGGGAAACTTCAACACCCCACTCTCATCAATGGACAGATCATGAAAGCAGAAACTGAACAGAGACACAGTGAAACTAACAGAATTTATAAACCAAATGAATTTAACAGAAATCTATAGAACATTTCATCCTAAAACAAAAGAATATACCTTCTTCTGAGCACCTCACACTACCTTCTTCAAAACTGACCATAAAGTCAGTCACAAAAGAGGCCTCAGCAGATACAAGAAGATTGAAATAATCCCATGTATCCTATCAGATCACTATTGACTAAGGCTGGTATTCAATAACAACAAAAACAACAAAAATCCCACATGGAAGCTGAACAACACTCTATTCAATGATAACTTGGTCAAGGAAGAAATAAAGAAAGAAATCAAAGACTTTTTAGAATTTAAAGAAAATGAAGGCACAACATAAGCAAACTTATGGGATACAGTGAAAGCAGTGCTAAGAGGAAAACTCATATCTCTGGAGAGAGCATACAATAACAGCTTGTCAGCACACCTGAAAGCTCTAGAACAAAAAAAGCAGATACAACCAAGAGGAGTAGATGGCACGAAATAATCAAACTCAGAGCAGAAATCAACCAAATAGAAACAAAAAGAACTATACAAAGATCAACAAAGCTAAGAACTGGTTGAGAAAATCAACAAGACTGATAAACTTTTAACAAGACTAACTAGAGGGTACAGATAGAGTATCAAAATTAACAAGATCAGAAATGGAAGGGGAGACATAACAACAGAAACTAAGGAAATTCAAGAAATCATCAGATCCTACTACAAAAACCTATACTCAGCAAAACTGGAAAATCTAGAGGAAATGGACAATTTTTTAGACAGATACCAGGTACCAAAGTTAAATCAGGATCAGATAAACCATCTAAACAGTCCCATAACCCCTAAAGAAATAGCATTCATCAAAAGCCTTCCAACCAAAAAAAATCCCAGGACCAAATGACCAAATGGGTTCAGTGAAGATTCTATCAGACCTTCACCAATACCTAATACCAATAGTTTACTCTCTAAACTATTCCAGAAGATAGAGACAGAGGAGACACTACCCAACTCATTCTTCAAAACCACAATTATGCTCATTTCTAAACCACACAAAGACCCTACAAAGAGAACTTCAGACCAATTTCCCTCATGAACACTGATGCAAAAATATTCCATAAAATTCTTGCGAACCTAATCCAAGAACACATCAAAAAAAATCATTCACCATGATCAAGTAGGCTTTATTCCAGGGTTGCAGGGATGGTTTAATATACAGAAATCTATCAATGTCATCCACTATATAAACAAATTCAAAAGAAAAAAACATATGGTCATCTCATTAGACGCTGAGAAAGCATTTGACAAAATTTAGCACCCTTTCATGTTAAAAGTCTTGGAAAACTCAGGAATTCAAGGTTCATACTTAAACATAGTAAAAAGCAATATACAGCAAACCAGTAGCCAACATCAAACTAAATGATTAGAAATTTAAAACAATCCCACTAAAACCAGGGAGTAGACATGATCGCTCACTCTCCCCCTACCTATTCAATATGGTACTGGAAGTCCTGGCCAGAGCAATTAGACAGCAAAAGGAAATCAAAGGGATACCAATTGGAAAGGAGGAAGTCAAAATATTACTATTTGCAGATAATATGATAGTATACTTAAGTGACCACAAAAATTCCACCAAGAACTCCTACCACTGATAAACAACTTTAGCAAAGTGGCTGGATATAAAATTAACTCAAACAAATCAGTAGCCTTTCTCTACTTAAAGGATAAACAGACTGAGAAAAAAATTAGGGAATTGACACCTTTCACAATAGTCACAAAGAATATAAAATACTTTGGTGTAACTCTAACCAAGCAAGCAAAGGATTTATATGACAAGAACTTCAAGTTTCTGAAGAAGGAAATTGAAGAAGATCTCAGAAAGTGGAAAGATCTCCCATGCTCATGAATTGGAAAGATCAACTTAGGAAAAATGTCCATCTTGCCAAAAGCAACCCACAGATTCAATGCAATCCCCATCAAAATTCCAACTCAATTCTTCAGAGTTAGAGCAATTTGCAAATTCATCTGGAATAACAAAAAACCCAAGATATCAAAAACTATTCTCCACAGTAGAAGAACTTCTGGAGGAATCACCATCCCTGACCTCAAGCTGTATTACAGATCAATCGTGGTAAAAACCGTATGGTATTGTACAGAGATAGGCAGGTTGATCAATAGAACAGAATTGAAGATCCAGAAATGAACCCACACACCTATGGTCACTTGATCTTTGATAAAGGAGCTAAAACCATTCAATGTAAAAAGGACAGCATCTTCAACAAATGGTGCTAGTTCAACTGGAGGTCAGCATGTAAAAAAATGCAAATCAAATCAATCTATTCTTATCTCTTTGTACAAAACTCAAGTGCAAGTGGATCAAAGACCTCTACATAAAACCAGGTACATTGAAACTAATAGAACAGAAAATGGGGAAAAGCTTAGAACACATAGGTACAGGAGAAATTTTTCTGAACAGAACACCAATGGCTTATGCTCTAAGATCAAGAATCGACAAATGGGACCTCATGAAATTGCAAAGCTTCTAAAAGGCAAAGAACATTGTCAAAAGTACAAAACAGCAATCAACAGATTGGGACAGAATCTTTACCAATCCTATATCTGATAGAGTGCTAGTATGCAATATATGCAAAGAATTTAAGAAGTGAAACTCCAGAAAATCAAATAATCCTATTAAAAAATGGGGTACAGAGTTAAACAAAGAATTCTCAACTGAAGAATATTGAATGGCTGAGAAACATCCATAAAGAAATGCTCAACATCACTAGTCACCAGGGAATGCAAATCAAAACCACCCTGAGATTCCATCTCACACCAGTCAGAATGGCTAAGATCAAAAACTCAGGTGATGCCATCGAGGATGTGGAGAAAGATAAATATGCCTCCATTGTTGGTGGAATTGTAAGTGGTACAACCACTCTGAAAATCAGTCTGGTAGCTCCTCAGAAAATTGGACATAGTACTACCTGAGGAACCAGCTATACCATTCCTGGTCATATACCCAAAAGATGTTCTAACATATAACAAGGACACATGCTCCACCATGTTCATAGCAGCCTTATTTATTATAGCCAGAACCTGGAAAAAACCCAGATGTCTTTCAACAGAGGAATGGATACAGAAATTGTGGTAAATTTACATAATAAAGCTATTAAAAACAATGACTCAGCTATTAAAAACAATGACTTCATGAAATCCCCTAGGCAAATGGATGGAACTAGAAGCTATCATCCCGAGTGAGGTAACCTTATCACAAAAGAACACTTATGGTATGCACTCACTGATAAGCAGATACTAGCCCAAACATCTTGGAATACCCATGAGACAATTCACAGACCTTATGAAGCTCAAAAAGATGGAAGGCCAGAATGTGAATGCCTCAGTCCTTCTTAGAAGGGTGAACAAAACATTCACAGGAGGAAATAAAGAAACAAAAGAGGAGCAGGGATTGAAGAAAAGATCATTCAGAGACGGCCTTACCTGGGATCCATCCCATATGCAGCCACTAAACCCAAGCACTATTGCTGATGCCAAGTAATGCTTACTGGCAGGAGCCTGATATGGATGCCTCCTCAGAGGTTCTGCCAGAGCCTTACTGATACAGATGAGGATACTTGCAGCTAACCATCAACTGAACATAGGGACCCTAATGAAAGCTAGAGAAAGGACTGAAGAAGCTGAAAAAAATTGTAACCCCATGGGAAAAACAACATTATCAAACAAACAAACCTTCCACAGCTCCCAGGGACTAAAACACCAACCAATGAGCACACGTGGAGAGACACATGGCTTCAGTTGTATAAGTAGCAGAGGATAACATTTTCTGTTCAATAGGAGGAAAGGCCTTTGGTCCAGTGAAGGCTCATTTTCCCAGGGAAAGCGCTAATGTGGGGGAGGGAGATTGGGAGAGGGAGCACCTTCATGGGAGCAAGGGGAGGGGAGAAGAATGAGATTGGGTGGAAAGGGAATAACACTTGAAAGGTAAATACAAAAAATATCCAATAAAAAAGAGAAAAATAAATATATTTTGATCATGTTTTCTCCTCCTCCAATTCTTCCCAGATCCTCCCCCTCCCACCCAACTTTATGTTCTTTCTCCTTCTCTTAAAAAACAAACAAACCCCACAAAACCACAAATGAGAACAATCAAAAGACTAATAACAGAAACTGCCAAAACAATGCAAAATGAAACAGAAAGTCCACAGAAATACTGAGTTTGTCTTCTGTTGAGCATGGGACCTGCCCTTCCATGTGGTTTGAATGTGAGACTCCATTTGAGAAAACTGATCTTTCCTTTCTGGTCAGATATCAATTACAGATAAATTCTTCGTCAGGGGAGATGGGGGTGGGAGGTTGAGGAGGTTGGGCATGTCCACTTTCTCCACTCAGTGCTGGGACTCCATCTGGCTTAAACTTGTTCAGGTCTTGTGTGTTTGTCATATTGTCCTCTTTTCACTTCTAATTTTTATTCATTTGGATCTTCTCTCTGTATCTTTTGGTTGATTTGGCTAAGGGTTCCTCAATCTACTTAGTTTCTCAATGAGCTAACTCTTAGTTTTTTTTTTTTTTTTTTTTTTTTTTTTGATTCTTTGTGTTGTTTTTGCTGTGTGCTTCCTTCCATTGTGTCCTGTGAGTTTAAGTAGTTTGGGTTCATTCAGTCCTAAGCTTTTAACTTCCTTTATTTCTGCATGGACCCATTTTGTATTCATTAGTGAGGTGTTCAGTTGTCATGAGCTTATGTATTTTCTACTGTTTCTACTGTTGATATCCAACTTTAGTCCATGGTGGTCAGACAGGATGCAGGGAGTCATATCAGTTTTCTTATATCTCTTGAGACTGCCTTTATATCCTAGTATGTGGTCAATTTTATAGTAAGTTCCATGAGCTGCTGAGAAAGAAGTAAATCCACTAGCGAGTGTGTGAAGTTTTCTGCAGATGTCCGCTAGGTTCATCTAATATCATAGTGACCCACTTGAAGGCAACAACAGGAATAAATAACACTCCAAAAGGCTAGAGAGCAAGAAATAATCAAAGCCAGGGCTGACACAAACAAACAAAAACAATACAAAGAATCAAAGAGGCTAAGAGTTAGTTCTTGGAAAAAAACAAGATTGAGAATTCCTTAGCCACATCAACCAAAGTCCAGTGTTATTCTAGTGGGTCGGCCTTTCTATGTTATTTGCTTCACTTGCAGCTTTTCCCCCTCTTATCAGCCATTTATTTTCAAGCCCCCACATGGGACATGGTAGAGGAATATTGTAGGAATACAATTCATTGTCTGCTCCTCCACTCAGAAGTAGCCCTGTGTCTGTCCATCCACACTTAGAACTTTGTCTCCATGAGCAGCTAGATCACAGAGAGGGGAGCCTTACAACTCTTGTATCCCATAGCTTCACAATATTATCTAAAGAGATAAGCTGCTGTTCATGAATAGGAGACCATTTCACTGATGTTACCTAGCCTGTATGTGAGGTGAAGGACAGTAACCCCAAAGAACCATCTTTAGTTCGGGGATCACAGTCCAATGTGCCTGTCTGTGCTTCCAGATGCCAAACGTTTACAAAGGGGAGAATAGGAAATACAATTAAACACTTTATTTCCTGTCAGAGTCTACTTAAGATCGCCAGACTCAACATCCCACACTCTGATCGTGTGATCCCAAGATGCACTACAGATTTCCTCAGCATCTGACCAAAGTACTGAGGAAATTGCTTCTGTGTGGCCAGAGAGAGTCACCAAGGGTGTTCTTGTTAGTCCCACTTGTTCGATTTTTGCTTCTTTCTTGGTCGATTTGTTGGTTCTTCTATTTCATCTTCTTCATCAGTAGGAACTATAAACCAGATCTTTAGCATCTTATTTCAGGAGCCACTGCAAAATTGGTTCCCGAGCTATTGACGGCTGTGGTGTCCACACTCCCAGCATGCCCTCAGCAGCAGTGCAGAGCTTTCACTTTGTTCTCCTCTGCATTCCATTCCCAGAATAGTCTGGTCCATCGAGGAGTCAGAAGTAGGAAGGACAAACTGTCTGTTTTCAGCCAAGCCACATCTTTTACGACATCTGTATGTCCCACAATCATCATTATTGACTTTCCTTCCAAGGGCCATATCCGAGAAGTCTTATCATAAGAACCAGACAGGATCCATTCTTCTGCCCCTCTGACTGAGCCGATCCAGTCATCATGGAACATGCACTGCTCTGGCTGGGGTGCAGTGTATTTTTCCACATATTCCAGTTCCACAACCTCTTCTGATGAAATGTTCCACAGTTCCATGTGTTTGACCAAGATCATTCGAAGAAACTGGTCCTTGATAAGGAAAACAAACTCGACATGTTTGTGGAGTTTATTTTTGGTCCCCAGCAATTTACTGATAACATTACCAAGGTCAGCAACTTCCAAGGTGGCAGGGATTGAGAAAAGAACATCATCCACTGCGTATTTTTTGTTCTCGGTGTAGAGGCGTGCCTGGAGTTGGGCCATGGCAGAAAGTACACACAGGCTTCTCCACAAAAATGTATGCAACAATAATCAAATAGCTCTAAGGTAGACTGCGCCACAAGCACAGTAGAAGCTAGGCTTCGGTTATCTTCCTAAGGTGGACTGCGCCACAAGCACAGTAGAAGCTAGGCTTCGGTTATCTTCCTAAGGTGGACTGCGCCACAAGCACAGTAGAAGCTAGGCTTCGGTTATCTATCTTTCTCGGGTTTCTCACTTGCAGCTTTTAATATCCTTTCTTTGTCCTGTACACTCAGTGTTTTGATTGTTTCCTGGGGAGTTTCTTTTCTGGTCTTGTCATTGGTATTCTGTGTGCATCTTGGACCTTGATAGGCATCTCTTTCTTTAAATTAGGAAAGCGTTCTTTTATAATTTTATTAAAAATATTTTTGTGACTTTAATCCTGGCTTCTTCTCCTTCCTCTATTTCTACTGTTCATCAGTTTTGTCTTTTCATTATGTACCAGGCTTTTTGGATGATTCGTGCCTGGACTCTTTCAGATTTAATATGTTCTCTAACTAAGTGTCCTTTCTTCTACCTTGACTTCAGGACCTGAAATTCTCTCTCCCATGTCTTGTAATCTGTCAGGGAAGATGATCTCTGTGTTTTTGATTTGACACCTTAAGTTTTTCCTTTTTCTTTCCAGTTTTATTTTAGGCTGGTTTTTTTTTTTTTTTTTTTTTTTTTTTTTTTTTGGTTATTCTATTTCTATTTTCGTGTCTTGAAGTCTTCAAATATTTTCAATATTTCATCTAAACTGTGTTTTCTCGGTCTTCACTGGGGAATTGGTTCATATTCTCCTTAATGTCTTCAAACATAATTGCAATTCCAAAGTCCTTGTCTTATTCTTCAGCTAAACTGCATTTCTCAGGGTTTATTGAAAGGAGGCATATTGTCTTGGGTATTCATGTTTCCTTTTGCACATGTTTCCTTTTACAGGGATCCAGATTCCTGTAGTTAAAATGTTTGGGGTACTCCTTGGCATAGATATCCGGTCTTTTTTGAGCGGGTAGTTCCATTCTTTGTTTGCTCTTGCCCAGTTTAGATCCTAGAAAAGTACGGTGGCTGAGAGGTCTCAGATAGAGATAGCAGGTAACACAAAGAAATGGAGGTGGGCTAAGAGGAAAGGTAGAGAGAGGCAGAAGGAAATAGCTAGAGAGACGGGGTATCAGGAAGAAATCATGTTCTTCCCTGCCAATAGGCAGAGTCCCTGGGAAGTGGATTTTTGGGGAGAGGTCCTGCAGGCAGGTTAAGGGTAAGTCTAGAGTGGTTGAGAATGGGGGATGAGAAGGATGGTGAGTCCGTATTGTTGTGATTTCTCTGGTTGAATGTGTTTCTGCAGACCAGCAGTTGACACAGAGGAATAGAGATGGCCTAGAAGGGAGGGATGAAAGCATCCGTGGGAAAGAGCTAAGGAGACCCTGGGTCTGCATCAAGGGGTGGAATCCTCAAAGAATGGAGGTAGGGTAGAAGGTGGCACTCCTGTAGTCAGCCTAAGGAAGGATGAAGAATGGGTAAGTCTGGAGAGGCAAATTAAAGGGCTGGGGGAGCCTGGGTTTGCACCTAGATGTGCAGTTCTAAGCACATGCTTTATGGCTACATCATAAATCTCCAGCCCACTCATTTAAAACAAGGGGCAGAAGACAGTCGCTGAGGATTTGCTGGCATGGTAGACCAGCTATGAATAGATACAAAGGCAGAAAAGCATGCCCAGGAGGAGGTGAAAGTCTCCCAAAAGAATCAAGAAAGGATAACAATAGTACAAGAAGGTGGGCAGAGTTGCTAAAGCTGAGTTGGACACAAGTTTTCCTCGTGGGCCACTGGGCAATATGGGAAGATTACCATCAGTCTGACTCCAACAGTGGTCTTCTCTAGAAACAGGGACGTGAGATGACACTATCAGATAAAAGGAAGCTGCTTCACCTGTGCCCGGACTCCACTGGATAGGGATGGCATCTCTGAGACCTCTTTCTAAGGTACCCACTTCTAGGAAGAGCTTATGTGGGAGAAAAGCTTGAGAATGCCTTGGATAGCATCTATTCTATAAGGCAATTGTAAGGCACTGTGTCCGATACAACAGAGAAGTGACTTGCTGTTTCTCCTCCTCTGTCCACAGTATTGTTAACATCATCATCATCCTGGCTGGAGCCATCGTACTCATCATTGGCTTTGGTATCTCAGGTATGTCCTGACCTGCACAGTTTACACTGCATTCATCTCTGCTAAACCTCTTCTCACCCACTGAGGCGTAAGAAGGACAGGATTTCTCCCCAAAATACTTCAAAGCAGACACTAGCTCTCCGTACTGGCTCCTCGTTGCCTTACACATTTGACTCCTTCAGTGCTAGAGCCCCTTCTAAACAGGAGCCTTGGGTAAAGGGAGGACTGGCCATGACTTCTGCACCATGTAGGAAACACATGCCACGGTAGCCAAAGACAGCTTAGCAGGAAGCCCTCCCATCCCTCTTCTGACAGGCCACTTCTCTAGAACACTTATTATGGATGCTGCTAATTACGATGCAGTTAGACCAGCAGCTGTCTTCTCTAAGGCTCATTGTTTGCTATTTCCCATAAACCACCTGACTAGGGCCAACATACTTATTTTGACTTGCTCAGTGACCAAGCTGTCACTTCAGGATTTTAGTCTTTCTATCTTCAGCTGTTTTTTTTTTTTTTTTCTACATCACTATCCTCCAATATCTGGTTATTAAATAGCAACAACAAGGCCTGAACTACACAAGACTTTCTACACACACACATATGTGTGTGTGTGTGTGTGTGTGTGTGTGTGTGTGTGTGTGTGTGTGTATGTGTGTGTGTGTGTGTTTGGTAAGACAAGACATCAATATTCTTACCCACTTTCCTTATCACCAAAAATGTATTCTACTTACTTATATCATATGTTATATGAGGATAAGTTTGTGCACGTGAGTACAGTGCCCAAGGAGGCCAGAAGAGGGCATTAGGCCCCAGAGAACTGGGTTACAGGTGGTTGTGAGCTTCCCAGTGTAGTTGGGGAGACAAACTCAAGACCAGTGAAAGAGCACTAGGCATTCTTAACCAGGGATCCATGTCTCCAGCCACTTGTTTTTCGTTTTAACTTGTAGATCTGGCTGGAAACTGGCTGTATTGCCAGATCTCTCCTGATCTATGGCTCACTTGTCTTTTCACTCCCTTAACAGTTTTCTATGAATAAATGGTCTTCACTTTAACATAGCCAAATTTATCAATTGTTTCTTTCATATGCAGAACTTAATCTAATCAATTTAAACCTTTTTTTTTAACCTTCCTTGAAGTCATGAAAATCTTCTAAATTTCTAGAAACGTCATTGCTTTACCTCTGGCTAGTATGCTTAAAACCATCCAGAGTGGCTTTTACCACACGCCAGTCAGGATTCAGTATGCTCAGGTGGATATCCAGTAGACCCAGCACCATTGATCGAAAACATTCTTTCCTCTAATGCATCTATCATTATAAAATGGCCATCCATGTGTGTGTACATTTCTGAACTTGCTGGTCTGTTTCATTCTAATACAGATGGTCCTTGATTTATAACGGTGCTAGTCCCAGTTGTATGTTGGAAACATTGCAAGTTCGGTGCATTTAATACACCCAACCTGTCAAACAGCATACTTGGCACACAACACACTGCAGATTGTGGCCATTGGCTCTGTGAACATGTAGTCCAATGGGAGCTACTGGTACCAGCATCACCATGAGTATCCCACCATGCATCACAAACACAGTAGCACATGAAACGTCAAAATTTGGAGTATACTTTTTACTGAATGCATATCATTTTTGCACCATCATGAAGTCTAATAATCACAAACCAAAACCATCCTAAGTGGGAGACCATTCATCTTTCCTTTTAATTACCTTCTTTTAATTTGCCTTATTTCATCTCTTTTCCTGCCTCTAAATCTTAGGTACTCTCCTCTCTTCTTTTCTCTCCATGAAGATTCCTATGCAGTTAACAATTGCATAGGGGTGAGAGGCTCATGAGCCCACTCCTCTCCCAAGGAGCTATTACAATTGATAGTTGCTGGAGGAGGGGAGGCTCTTTCCTCAATGGCTAGCCAGCACTGAGTCGCCTATGCTTCTGGAGATAATCTTTCATCCACACCCACATGAGAAACCGTAATTAAACCTATTGGATCACAGGGAAAAAAAGACGAAGTAGAAAGGAGTCTTAGAAGAAGGGGGTCCGCAGGAGTAATGGAGAGACAAGAAGGGGGTAATGAGGTAAATATGATCAAAATTATTATACACATGCACGAAAATAATGAAAAATATCACCACATATCACCAATTAATATATAGTAATGAATAAAAGGGGGAAAACAAACTCAAGGGCTGAGGATGGATCTCTTACCCAATGTAGAAAATTCTGGGGTCTAGTCAAACACTGCAAAAACAAGCAAGCAAATAGATAAGCATTCTAAAGTGAACCCCGGACAACAAACCCCACTTATGGGGAATTGTTTGAAGAGAGGTTGAGGGACTCTCATCAATCCTAGTTAAAGGGTGTTCAGGGGGAAGGAGGCGTGGCAGGAGGGTCTCTGGGCACAGGAAACACCTGTAGCTTTGTGTTACCATTTGCCCACTGGCCTCTCCAGTGGTTCCACACAGTGGGAAAAAGGATCAGAAATAGATGGCTTTCGAGTTAGACAACATCACACCCTTGGGGAGGTAACTTATCTTTCCAGAATCAGTTTTCTTACTGTTAAAATATTAAAAATCAATGTGCGAGGACCTAGAGACTACTCATTAACTTCCTGGCATGTTCATGTGACAAATGGCTGCCATGATTTGACATCACAAATGCTATTTATACACATTTTTTATTGTCAGCACATTCATTCCGCACCTCTTGGGAACTACACAGTTTCCTGACCACCCAAAGGTGGACCTCTTTTGTAGCTAGGGTGGTCAAGACAGGCAGCCACAAGACATCATCTAGTAATGTTTCAACTTTGGACACTAGATTATGCCTCTATGCACTTATCCAAAACATTATTCAAATTGTCTAGAAAATATTTGATATTTCCAAGCATTACAGCCATTGTAAAAATAGCTTTGTGTTTCTTATGTTTATGATCTTTAGTTGTTTATTTTAAAAAGTTTTTACATTTATGCACTACAGTGTTGGGGATCAAACCTAGGGTCTTAAACATGCCACAATGAAATTACATCCCCAGCCCTGTTTCTTTTATTCTTAAAGTGTTGACGTTTTTATAATGGGCTGACTCTTGTCATATTTCAATCTGACCTTAGTTATCAGGAAGATAGGCTAGAAGAAGCTAGGGTAAGTGCCAGATGAAACTGGTTTGATCCTGGCTCTCCTACTTGCAGACACAGGGTACTAAGCAAGTCCCTAACCTCAGAGCTCCTTTATGTTCATTCATAAAATGGGTCTGATGGGCATTCTTACCTCTGTGGCCTAAAATGAGCCATGAAGAGCAAAGCATTCAGTGAGACATTCCTTTCTTGCCTCCGAGGCATTGATCTGTTGTCCTAAATAGATAATGTTTTCCATAGCCATGGTTTAAGGTTTGGCATGATAAGTCAGGAACATCGCTAGGCCCTTACTTGCATTGTATCGTTTAGTCCTGTTAGAGACCCCCATGAGAGTACACCCGCATTGTACACATAAAAGCATGAATAAAGGTATTGCCCAGTGTCACATAACTAGAAAGTGACAGAGCTAGGACCCAGACAGAGTGATACAGTCACCCTGTTCCCAGATGCTCACACTCTGCCACATTCCTAGTTCTTCCCTTTCCTTCTCCTGGCCTTACTATCTTTCCTAGCCTCTTTGTATAAGCAACTGCTACACACATTTTCCTCTTTGCCTAGCATGGTACCTACCCATGGGTATCATCCCATCCTGGAGCAGGATGTGTGTTTCTATCACTAAGTCATGAGCTATGGTGCATTCTGCACAGCCTTGCTTTAGCCAATGCTACAGGGCCCTCTGAAAAAGGCTCCCAGTATGCTTTGCACCATTGAAATGTATAGAACCTGTATTGCATTGGGCCAAAGGACAGTTCATTTTCTAAGTTTTATCCAATACCCTCCCCCATCACAATTTCTAGGAAATGCTTACCTTGTGTTTCCTTTTCTCCAACCCCCAAATATCTCTGCTCCTACAGGGGAGAAGCAATTGAACATTTCCCACCTGTGTGACTATGTTGAGAACACAACTTGCTCACCTGTGATGTCTCCCATCCTTTTCCTCATGTGACCAGAGCTATGGTAGGACTTGCTCTACCGTCATAGCATTAGCTGTCAACTTGACTCTCAAGCCCAGTGTCACCTACAAAGAGGGAAATTCAACTGAAGAATTGCCCAGGACAAATTGGCCTGAGGCCATGTCTGTGGGGCATTTCCTTAATTGCTATTTGATATAAGAGGGCTCAGCCCACTGTGAGTGGTACCATCCAGGGACAGGTGGGCATGGGTTATAACAAAGGTAGCTGAGGAGCTAGGGATATGACTCTGCAGCTGAGAGCACTGGCTGCTGCAGAGGACCCAACTTTGGTTGCTAGAGCCCACATAGTACATTACAACCACCCGTAGCTCCAGCGCTAGGAGATCTGATACCTTCTTCTGGCCTCCTGGAGCATCAGACATGCACATAGCACACACAGCCAAACACTCATACACAATAAAAAGAAATACATATATGTTTTAATTAGGAAAGAAAGAGAAGCGTCTGAGCAAGCAGAACAATTGATCCAAGAAGCAGTGGTTCTTGTGAATTGTAACTGGATAAAATGACCCTTTCACAAGGGTCACCTAAGGCTATATCAAAACACAGATATTTAGACTGGGATTCATAACTGTAGCAAAATTACAGTTATGAAATGGCAATGAAAGTAATTTTATGGTTGGGATCACCACCACACAAGGAACTGTATTAAGAAGGTTGAGAACCACTGATCTGTGGTCTCTGTTTTAATCCTGGCCTCCAGGTTCCTGCCTTATGCTCTTGCTCTGGCCGCCCTCAACAGTGGAACGTGATGTGGAAGCAAAGCCCTCCCTCCTCCAATCACTTCTGGACACTTTTATTACAGCAACAGAAACCAAGCTAGGGTACACTCTTGAGCTAATTATTTATTTTCAGCCAATTCCCATCTTCCAGTTTCTGAGGAGTTTGGAAGCAACCTTAGAGGCCAATGAGACCATTTAAATCTATGTCAGCCACAAGAATTTGCCATCAACAGACGGTGGCTTCTAACCCCTCTCTAAGGGACTCTAGTTCATTTCACACCAGTCACCTAGGAGCCTCTGGTGGTCAGAATACCTAGAGATTTGCACCAGGTCAGGCTACATAATGTTCTGTGAGCCAGGATGTGTTTGCACATTTGAGTACAGACTGTTTTTGCACAGTAAGTTCCGTTCAATCACTTAAGTCTTTATTTATTCATGTAACAAGCATTTGTTGACTCTGGCTGGATGCAAAGCAAGCCTACCTCTCTGTGGCCGTTGAGGTTCTCACTGGTTTTAGTCTCCTCTTTATTCCTATGGGTGAGGACTTGATCGTGAATGTGACCTCAGATGACCTGAAGCTGCAGTAGGTCCCCAGGCTGCTAACGCTGCCTGTTTTTAATTACCGAGTTCTCTCAGAGATGTGTCAGTGGAGTCCCTACCTGTGGGCTCGAGGCCAAAACGTTAAAATGAATTTAGTAACACAATTACCAAACTGAGATATGCCATTATCACTTCATTTCCTCCATAATTGTGCTAATAATGTGTGTGGGGGGGTCCTGAAGAGTAATTTTCCAGATTAACTTTGATGACACTCTATAAAGTACAGTCACCTTCTCTCTGGCTCTGACTGGGTCCCAGTTGTTCTGCGGTTTCATTGAGAGACCGTGTGTGTTTTTATTGCCCTCTCTTAAAGGCTAACGTTTCTCCCAAATTTCAATGCAGAGACCTTGGCACTAGCTCTTTACCCTGGCAACAGATAGATTATAGAAGCAGTGCTTTGATTTGTGCTGATTCCCCTTCATTCATAAACTCATAAACCACTATTTCTCTGTAGAGCAGAGCAGTAAACACTCTCAGACCTGTAGTTACTGAAACAGTTTCCCCCTTGGACAAAGCTTGCAGGTGAGTGCAAAGTCCAGACGTGCGTCAAAGAGGAGGAAGGCGGTTGCCATGGTAAAGGGAAAAAAAGAGCTATGGGGGCAGGTGTATCTGCCTAGTCTACCTTGGCGGGCTGGAAAGGGTTTCCCAGGAGGACTGCCATCCCAGCTGGCTCAGGTAAGAGTAGGCAAGCAGGCACGGCGAGCCAGAACTCCTGACCGGACAAAGGTGAGCAGGGTGGTGAACGTGTGGAGCGTGATCACGCAGCCCATGCAAGCCTAGGCCTTCGAATAAGCAAAGAGACTTGAAAGTAAGCCTGAATCTTCAAATCGAGTTCAAGTGAAAGCCTGGCAGGAGACAGGTGCCATGCTCTTATCACAGTAGTCTTTGCCATCTCTCCTAGTCAGGTTTCCAAATCTCTCTCACAAAAGGCCACACATGGCAGCTGCTCCCTTTTCTTCCACACTGCCAAAAACCTCTAGAGAATCTTCCAGCCCAGCCTGTGCATGCCTGCTTCCTGCGCCTCTCTTTTCTAGCTATTCTTACTCTTCTAGCCCTAGCCCTCTGTTCTTCTTTTTTAATGCAAATCTGTCTGGCCTGGCGTCCTTGTGTCTATCCCGGTGTAGTACACTCATCTCTTTTACAAAGGTCTTGGAGTCAATTAGACAATCCCAAGCCTTAATGAGCTAGATGTGCCAAGGACACCCTTATGTCTCGAATGTTTGCTTCTGTGTTTGAAAAGGAACATGTACTAATTGTTCGTGAATCTTTACATCGAAGAAAGAAAATCAACAAACTATTGGACACAGACAATGAAGGGGGACAGTGGGATGGGAAACTGCCAGGCAGAAGCAAGAGGCATTCACTGTGTGCCAGGCAGTGCCCAGCGTTGAAGGCCAGGCTGGGAAAGCTGCAGCTCATTCCAGAGTCCAGAGTAACCATGGGAAATTAGTGCCTAGGTGACAGATGTATTTGGCTTGTACTTTTAAGAAAGCTGCCTATAGGAGCAATGCATTTAAAATGTGTTGGATGGGGGAAGGTATGCATGGTAGGAAAACCAATAAGAAAGCTGACACTGTTGAGAGATGTCCAAGAGCCATCATGGTGAGCCCCATGGATGTCAGAAAGGCCCATGTGGACCATCATGAATGCTTAAATCAGGTGTCTCTGCTGCAGAGGTTGGGACAGCATCTCCTGCCACTATCCTCAGCAGCCAGCATGACTCCTAGGATGAGACCCTCCATGGTCTCTTCCCCACCATTTCTTGTAACTGTTCCATAATCCTCTTGGGCTTCACAGTCATCTCCTTAGCTTCACATCTGTGTCATAGGAGACTCTAAAAATCAATTGAATTACCTTAAGGTGCCATCAGTCAGAACAACTGGCACAAGGAGCCCCGGGCTGGGTGGGTTGTAGGCTGGACAACCAAATAAGAGGCAGAATAAAGTATACCATGGGAGCTGATGTTCCTCCTGTTGGTAGGATCAAAGGGGTGAAGAGGGTAGCTTCTATCTTGGACCAAAACATCACTGAGTACCAGTCTTCATTATGATGTAGAGAACATTATAACTTTAGTCATAGTGTTTCCCTTCTCCATGCCTGAGTTTCTTCATCAGTCCAAGAAAGACAAAGTCCCAGAATATTAGAATTGAACTTTGCTTGGAATCACTAGCCATATTTGTTAGCATGACATTTCGCTTTGTGTCACTTCTGATTAGCTAAGCATAACACCTTACCTGTGACTGCCATTCAGCAAATCAAGTTTACACCCGTTTGATTTGTTCCTTACAATAACCTCTCAAGGTAGATAAGACAGATACTCCCCCCCCCCCCTGCTTCCCCTGAGAGCCAGAATAGTCACATAACTTACTTAAGGTTAAGCGGTTGTTAAGGAACGAAGCCAGAATGTTAATGTTTATGTTACAGAGTTCCTCAACTCCCATGTGCTTTCCTCTTGCTGCCTCCGAGAGTTTGGGTACATTGTTCTCACAAAAGCCACTGTGCACAGATCTGTAGATACCAACATTCCTTTCTACTCTTTCTAGTCTTTCTGCTCATGTCTTTTTGTGTCCTTCTCTACTTCTAACTGATCTGGACATATCTGTCCAGCATGTAATAATGAAGAACATGGCTGTCCTTCCTCACTGGCATGGGTCCTTCCTGAATCACAGGCAAGCACTTCATCACAGTCACAACCTTCACCTCAGCTGGAAATATTGGAGAGGACGGGACCCTGAGCTGCACTTTTGAACCCGACATCAAACTCAACGGCATTGTCATACAGTGGCAGAAAGAAGGCATCAAAGGTTTGGTCCATGAGTTCAAAGAAGGCAAAGATGACCCCTCACAGCAACATGAGATGTTTAGAGGCCGGACAGCAGTGTTTGCAGATCAAGTGGTAGTTGGCAATGCTTCCCTGAGACTGAAAAACGTACAGCTCACTGATGCTGGCACCTACACGTGTTACATCCGTACCTCAAAAGGCAAGGGGAATGCAAACCTTGAGTATAAGACTGGAGGTGAGTCACTTCTGAAGGGGGTGGGCACCCTGAAAGATATCTGAGGGCATGCGTTGTTGATAAAAATATTATGATGTACTCATAAATGACCAATATCAGACCAAAACTATTCATTCTTAGTGGCCGTTTTATTGCTATACTCAAGACCATACCACTACAATAGTCTGTTTCCATCTCTGAATTTCCAGGTGTATTCTCAAAGACACATTCTCTGTCTCTCTGTCTCTGTCTCTGTCTCTGTCTCTGTCTCTCTCTCTCTCTCTCTCTCTCTATCTATCTATCTATCTATCTATCTATCTCTCTCTCTCCTTTCCTTCCTCCCTCCATCACTCCCTCCTCCGGGGTATGAAGTGTCCTTTCTATGCAGCCCTAGCTGACCTGATACTCACTGTGTAGACCAGGTTAGCTGTCAAACTGTCAGCTCACACCTCTGCCTCCCAACCACTGGGATGAAAGGTGTGGAGCACCACCCCTAGCTAATGAACTCTGTCTTTTTAAAGTAGGCCCTGCCGTTGCTAAATAGGAAAAGCCCACGATCTGTCCCTGAATACTTCTATACTAATTAGGTCCAAGCCCACATCTGAAATGACTCCCTCCAGAGACTCCTGACAGTGAGAGCCATTTTAGGAGAGATCCAAAAAAGAACCAGCCAAACTAACACCGTCATAGGAACTCGGCAATATGGCCCCAGTGAAACCCACACTTCTCTATGTCAACACTACGTAATAGATGTTTTCTGAATGTATATATGAGGGATTCAGATAGATGCAATGAAGGACATAAAGATGGTTAATAAACAAAAGTGATTATCCCTCCTTTCACAGTGCTTCTAATATAGCACAGAACTGAGGGTCTGCATGGGGTACCAATTACTAAGCATGACACAGAACACCTAAGGGAAGTGAAATAGAACAGTTGGTGAGTTCACATGAAGAGAAAGACCACACCCCAATGCACATGAGAGAAGGGGCAAAAAGCCCTCATGGAGAAGATGAAAGGGGCCTTGAAGAGGCAAAAACTAGCCTGTACTCCCCTAATCTACACCAGTCTTTGTAGGGCTTTCTTGAACACCTCCTGGGTATATGCAATTCTACAAAGCATAGTCCTAGAGTCAGAATGTTCTCTGTGCCTCACCTTTTTCATCTTAAGGTGGAGATTAGTGGGACAACATGAGATGGTCAGACCAACAAAGTGAACCTCAGTGAAAAAGTTAAAACAGTAGGACAAGAGAATACTGTAGTAAATGCTGGCTCAGGGTTGAAGCACACACTCACACGCTCACAAGGAGGGAGATGAAACATTTTATTCAAACAGAAATCCCAAGCGATCTACTTCTCTCTCCCCTTCAGGAGGTGGCACTTAGCAGTCCCACTCTGCCCTGCTGGGACATGTTGGAGTAGCAAAGTCACCTTTCAAAGACAGCTAACAAATGCTCCCTCCTCCTGTCATCATCACGTACCCCCTAGCATAATGGGGAAATTTTTCCCAACTACTGCTTTCCTCTCCAACTCTAACCATGAGAAGAACATGTAAATCCCAGTAGGGAGGCACCCTACGTGATACTTGACCAGGTACTCAAAACCGTGAGAGCCATAGGAAGTTTGGAAAGATTGAGAAAATGTCACAGCCCACAAGATGCTGAGGTGACATAGTTACTGAAAATGTAAAGATTACATTCTGGAACAGCAACAGGAAAAAACAATGTAAATGAGTAAAACACAAATAAAGCCTGGAGTTTAGTTAACAGAAATGGCTGGCTTCTCAGTTTTGAGATACAATGACCATTTAACATCAGAGTAAACAGACCGGAAACTCTACAGGAATTCTCTCTTGCAGAGTTCTGTCTTTGGAACTTTTATGTAAATCTAAAGTTGTTCACACAATGAAATCTATTTGTATTTTAACTTTTAAAAACATTAGTAAAATAGGAGAATCTGGAAAGATGGCCCAGTGGTTAAAAGCACTGGCTCTTCTTCCAGAGGATGGGGGTTTGGTTTGTAGCATGCACAAACAGCTCACAACCATCAGGAATCCCAGCTCCAGAGGATTCTGGTCTCTACAGGCATGGCATGCACATGGTGCACATATACACATGCAGGCAAACACCCAAATACACAAAATAAAAATAAAAATGCCTCTTTAAAGAAATTAGCCAAATAAAATAATTCCAAAGTTTTTCATAGATATAATCACAGATAACCGCTGGATTACTGGGAGCACCAAATGAATTAATACCTGGCTTATTCTTCTAGCACAGGAAATGTGCTCAAAACTCTTTTTCTGCATCATCCCCTAAAGACCTGTTCCCTCCCAGGTCCAAACTTGTGCATCTCCTCTCCTTGGCTATTTAGCAGGCTTGCTGGGAGTGAGGTAAAGAATGGAATGAGGTGGCATATGTCTGTATCCTCAGCATGGAGCACTGAAGACAAGGGTATCAGATGCTCCTGTCACCCTTGACTATGTGGGGAGTTCAAGACCAATGTGGGCTACATGAGACTGTGTCAGAAATAGACAAACATTTTTAATTCTCACTCTGCACACTCCTAACCCTGAGTAAAGAAGCAGTTAAATGGCGTAATATGTTTCTGACTGCCTGGGGGCCTGGTGAGATGGCTCAGCAGACAAAGGTGTTCGATGCTCAAAACTGTTAGCCACAATTTGATCACTAGAACCCATGTGTCTTGGTTATCTTTCAGTTGCTCCAAAGAGACACCAGGACCAAAGCGACTATAGAAAAAAATGTGTTTATTTGGGCCTTACGGTTTCAGAGGGAGAGTCTATGACCATCGTGGTAGGAAGTGTGGCAGCAAGCAAGCAGACATGAAGTTGGAGCAGTAGCTGAGAGCTTACATCTGATTCACAGGCATGAGGAAGTGGGGGAGCACTAGCTTAGAATGGTGTGAGCATTTGAAACCTCAAACCCCGCCTCCAGTGATACATCTCCAACAAAGCCTCACATTCTAGTCCTTCCAAAACAGTTCCACCAAGCATTCAAACAAATGAGCTCATGTGGGCCATTCTCAAACAACCATGTCATTAAAGGTGGAAGGGGAGAACCAGCTCTCCAAAACTACCCTCCAAGCTTCATAGGTATGCTGTGGCACATGTACCTTCACAATCACCATCATCACTGTCATCACTACCACCACCATCATCACTATCACCTTCATCATCATCATTACAACAATATTTTAAAATATTAATTGTGGACTGCCTTTCTGCCATAATAAGAAGCCCAGAGCCCTAACACTGTTAGCAAGTGTCACTCTGCCTGGATAGAAGAGAAAGGATATCTAAATTCCCAGGCGTTACTTTAATGAATAGTATTTTACTTTATTTAATTAATTTACTTTATTATTTTAATGAGTAGAATACAACAAATACCTACCATTCTAATCATGGATATTAGAGCTAAAATCTCTATCCAAGCAAACTCCAAGTCCCCATGGTGCCCAGGCCTAGGCCTGTGAATAAACCTTCTGTGGTGAAAGGTGAATATTGTTTGTTCTTTCTTCCTACTCTTTCCTCTTTACCTCAAAACATGAGTTTCAGAATCCTTCCAAGGCCCTATTGTCCTAAGGAAAGAGACTCCTCCTCCATCTCTTCTTCTTCCTCCTTCTTTTCTCCCTCCTCCTTTCTTCCCTGCTCCTTCTTCCATGATCACTGAGTTCCTTTTACATGGAGAAGATTATCATAATGCTAATACATGAAACTCAGGCCCCTGGAATTTGTGGTACCGGCCAAGGGTTACGCCCACAACATAATGGGCCTCACACATTACTGTGGGGATGTGCTAGGTCACTTCAGTGATAGAAGTGATTGTTCCATGTTTTTAAAAACCTAGCACTTTAGCTGGGTGGTATTGGTGCATGCCTTTAATCCCAGTACTGGGGAATCAGAGGCAGGCAGATCTCTGTGAGTTCAAGGCTACCATGGTTTACAGAGTGGGTTCCAGGATAACCAGAGCTACACAGAGAAATCCTGTCTCAAAAAAAGATCAAATCAAACAAACAAAAAAGACCTAGCACTTTATGGCTTTTTTGTCTAATCTGTTTCTCACTGCCATTTGTCCCTGTTGACCTTTGACCCTGCAGCCTTCAGTATGCCAGAGATAAATGTGGACTATAATGCCAGTTCGGAGAGTCTACGCTGTGAGGCTCCTCGGTGGTTCCCCCAGCCCACAGTGGCCTGGGCATCTCAAGTTGACCAAGGAGCCAACTTCTCAGAAGTCTCCAACACTAGCTTTGAGTTGAACTCTGAGAATGTGACCATGAAGGTTGTATCTGTGCTCTACAATGTCACAATCAACAACACATACTCCTGTATGATCGAAAATGACATTGCCAAAGCCACAGGGGACATCAAAGTGACAGGTGGGTCTCCTGAGGCTTCCCTTGATACTGGGGATGAAACCTGGGATCTGGGGAATACTAGTCAAGCTCTCTATCCTAAACATACCTGCATGTCTCTCCATGTTTTCCACATGTATTGTTAGAAAGAAAATAATATGTCAATTAAAACCGAATTTATCTAATACACACCAGGGTATAAAAACTCCAGTCTTCCAGATTCGCTAGAGCAGTGTTTCTCGACCTGTGGGTCACCAGCTCTTTGGGGAAAATCAAACAATCCTTTCATGGGGGATACATATCAGATATCCTGTAAATCAGATTTTATATTAGGATTCATAACAGGCAAAATTGTAAGCACAAAGTAGCAACAAAATAATTTTATGGTTGGGAGTCACCACAACAGGAGGAATTGTATTAAAGGGTTGCAGCATTAGGAATGGTAACGAACCACTGTACTGGAGATTTTAATCATACTTCTAGTTGGCACTGATTTTGTAATTGAAGTCTAATACTGCACAATATTTATAGCATGTTGGCTAAAAATGGAAAGTGAGTCTGGCATGGTGATGCACATTTTAAATCTCAGCCCTGGGAAGGCAGCAGATCTCCATGAGTCTGAGGCTAGCCTGATCTACAAAGTGAGTTCCAGGCTAGCCAGAGCTATCCAGCTACCCTGTCTCAACTTCCTCTCTCCAAAAGAACATTGACTGATTTGATTTCACATCCCTCCCTTGGTTTTTTGGAGAGCTTTAGGATTCCGAAGCTCTAGCTTCCTAACTCAGTGGGAGTACTTTAGTGTAATGTTGAGACATGATGATTATTTGACAACTCTGACATATTTAACAGATATGCTACATCCTAAATTCTTTTAAAATCACTAGATCCCGACTTGCCCTTGAGAAGGTTTCGAATCTGAAGATCAAAGACCTACTCTCTGACTCAGTCTTACTCAGCATCATGGGACTAGATGTTGATCTCACCAATGTTGACTAAGACTGACCGCTACTGAAGAAAATCTGAAAAGTCTAGACTGAAGTGGGCTCTTAGCAGCCTGTCTTAGCACTGCTCACCTGCATGAAGTGCTTTCGTGCATGCCAAACCTAGGAGGAAGCCAGTTTCCAGAAGAGCCAGACTCAGCTGGGACTTCCATGGCCCATATTATTGAATCCTCTCCTCAGAGGGTGAAGTTTGCCAAGAGAGGGTTCGATATCAAGTCTAGAGCAATGCATGTGTGTGTGTGTGTGTGTGTGTGTGTGTGTATACATACATATATATATATATATATGTGTGTATATGTGTAGATATAGATACACATATCTATATCTTGTACATTTATACATTTTTAGTTTCTGACAGAGGATGGCTGAGTTTAACTAAATAAATCATATTTATAACAGCTTATGTTTTTACTAAAATTATATTTATGAAGGTTGATCTATGGAATGGCAAAAATACAAATTACATATCTAATAAGGTGTTAATACTCAAGATATATAAAGAAATTTTATACCTTAACAAAAAATTGAATAGCTGAATTTTAAAGATTTGGTTTTGGGGGATAGACAGTTAGACCCAGGGCCTTGTGCATGCGAGGCAAGCAGTCTACCACAGGATCACATCTCTAGCCACAAATAGCTGAGTTCTTGTTGCCTTTCTCCATTTTCCATATGTATGCTTTTTCATTTTTATGGGTATATAGCATACATGTCTTTCATGTATTTGTACACACATACACATGTATGCACACATATGTATGCACACATATTGCTCTTTCTTTTACTCACTGCAGCAGGTCTCTCAGTCAAACCCAGAGCTGGTCTCACAGTCAGCCTGCTCTAGGGACGGATCTCCAGTTTCCACTCATCGAGGTTAGAGTGATAGGTGTGCTGTCATGCCCACACATTTGCACAGGTTGCTGGGCATCTGAAGTCCACTCCTCATACATGGTGGCCAGCCCTAACCACTGATCCATTTCTCCGACACTGAATTTGAAAATAAGCATATGAGAAAGGGCATTACATTATTCAGATGGCCAAAATGTATACCCAAATGTGCCTCTGAACATGAATCATGAGAATAACGCTAAGTAAAACAGCAAGAAGCTGTAACCTCAGACCCCAGGCCCACTGAGATGCTCACCAACCACAACACCAAACTAAAATGTAAAAAAAGCACAGCAATTAACGAGGGTTGGTGAGGAGGTAGAGAAACTGGGCCAGTCATGCACTGTTAGTAGGACAGATGCTGATGCAATCAACAGAAAATGGCATGCTCTAAAAACAGACCAGCCACATGATCTGACAGTTATACTTTTAGGCATGTCCAGAAAAAGTCTTTGATAAATATCTGAATGACTATGGAGGTAGTAATATTGTTTATAATAGTCAAGAAAATAGAAGCCAGAATGAAGAATATGGATTAAATATAGTAAATGCACACTATAGAGAGAATATCTTATGTCTGTGTGGATGTGGCTCCTGTCAATAATAAATCTGATGGCCTATGACTTAGGCAGGAAATAGGAGGTGGGACATCAGGGAGGGGAGAGGATTCTGGGATAGAGTGAGGCAGGCGATTCACCCAGGAAGATGTGAGGAGATGGTCACATGGTACCTGAGCACAGGTGACCATCCATGTGGCAGAAGGTAGATTAGAACAAATGGGTTATCTTAAGTTATGATTCTAGTCAGAAAAGAGCCTAGTTATATGGCCAAGGTATTTGTAAATATATTTTGAGTCAATGTCTTTCTTTTTTTTTTTTTTTTTTTTTTTTGTGGGGAGATTGGGACTGTGAGGTGGAACCAGGACCTGACTCTTACAGCACACAGCAGAATGCTAATCATCCTGAATGCTTGTTCAACAGTATGTTCATAGTCCTTTAAAAACCCGATGATATTATACTTAGGTAAATGGTACAGATACCATTAAAAAATTAATCCCAGTATTAATATGGGACCTCTAAGAAAGAGTTAATTGGGACTAGAGTAGACCAGTCGGGTAGAAGAATTTGAGTTAGGTTCTAAGGATGGGGAAGCTAAGTGGCCTTGGGAGATTAGAAAGCCTTGACATCAGGAGACTGTGGCCGTGGTCCTAGGGAGGAGTTGTGAGCATACGAAAAAGGAAAGAGAAAAAAAATCAAAAGTTGCTTGAATAAAAACAAGCAAACAAACACATCCATGAATCTCGATACAGCAAATGTGAATGCCTAGGAATATAACAATCAAAATGGGTTTGATTTCACTACCCAGGATGTCCCTCTAGTACCTGTACCAACAAAACAGAGACACAGAAGCAACATAAGAGGAGAGAAGATAATGATTTAGAGATGTTGCTCTTCAAATGCCCATGGAGGATGCAGGCAGAGATGCCTACTGCTTGACACATTACCTATCCCATGTAGACCTGGGAAGCTGCGGCTCTATTCCGTATATTTCATTCTATGACACAGGATTCCTGGGTGTATAACCTTTCAGTGTTCATTTTCCCATTGGGCTTGGTGGGTCTACTATAGTTGCTGTTTGCAGCTAACACTTACTGAGTGGCTGAATGCCAGGCACTGTTCCATGTCACTCATGAGTTTTCATAAGAACCCTGCGAGGTAGGCCATTCGTGTTTCAGCCATTTTTTGTAGAGGAAAAAAATGAAGGGTGAGGATAGAATGTGTATTGAGTTACTTACCAAGGTCACACACCTCATAAGTGACAGAGCTGAAATAGTGACATGAAATTGGATTGTCTAGGGAGAAAGGTAAAATTGATAATTCTGTATCATTTTATAGAGGCCTAACGAAATCTGATAGCACAAACTTAAAAAAAAAAAAAACAAACCCACTGGGCCTGTTGTTTAGCTTCGTATTTTATATAGTAACCGTAGGGACAATGGTGAAGCTTTCCTATTGGCTACATCCTCACTGAGTTGGCCACAGAATGGACTTTGTTCCCCAGACCAGGAAACCTCTGAGTCGGTTCTAAAAGGGTGGGGGAAGGAGGGAAAAAAGACTGCCCTTTCAGGAACAAATGGCTCCATTTTTCAGATGCTCAGTCTTGTCACGGATGCAGACATCCAGCTTTTCTGTGACTCTGAACTGTTTTTTGTTGTTGTTGTTTGTTTGTTTGTCTTTGTTTTCCTGTCTTTTCACAGATTCAGAGGTCAAAAGGCGTAGTCAGCTGCAGCTGCTGAACTCCGGGCCTTCCCAGTGTGTTTCTTCTGTCTTCGCCGCTGGCTGGGCACTCCTATCTCTCTCCTGTTGCCTGATGCTAAGATGAGGGGCCTTGGCTACAGAAAAGCGTGCAAAGCTACTGGTACAACAGGTGAGGTGACGAGAGAGAGCATGCTGGATGGCGTCCTTCACAGCAGCCTAGACATTTCTCCTGCCCCAGATTATTGTTCTGAAACAGAGTCGAACAGCCCTCAACCCCAGCCCCAGGGAGGAAGGGATATGCATGGGTGTCAGGTCAGGGACTTTGTCCTGGAGGTGTGAAGGGCAAAGGTTGGTGACCAGCACTGACCAAGAGCAGAGACCCGGATCGGTAGATACGACAACCAACTCCACACGATCGGACCATTTATGTAGTTTCAAACACCGATTCATTTGCTGAGTCATTAATGGATTCAAAACTGCCTTTTCAAAGAGTAAGAACTGTTTAGTCCAGACGAATGACCCTGGACTTCACTGTTACTCACAGTGACAGGCACATAATCCCTGTGTAAACCACCTTTTCCCCACCCCCAACCCTGTCAGTCCACCTTGAACCCCAGTGAGTCACCAGCCCTCCACCAGATGTGTTTTCTGGCTCCAATTACTGATTGAGCGCTTCCTTCTAAATCTTCCCCTGCCGGGAACTTTGGCACAGAACTGAGCTGTGAAGTTCTGGTCTGAGGCTTCCTGAAGCTCACAGGGCCAGTGTTTCTTCTGTCTCCTGTCCTTCACGTGAGCTGTTGCCTTAGACCCTGCAGTGTTCTCTCAGACTGATCCATTCGTACCATCTTCTAGCCAAGCTAATTCTAAGTTAAGATTTTGTATTTTATTATTTTATGTGCGTGGGTGTTTTGTCATATGTATGTCTACGGCACCCACATGTGTGCTTGGTGCCCACAGATCAGAAGAGGGTATCAGATTCCCTGGAAGGGAGCTATAGACAGTTGTGAGTCATGTCAGTAATGGGAACCGAACCTGGATCCTCTGGAAGAGCAACCAGGGCTCTTAATCACTGAGTGATCTCTTTAATCCAAAGTCTAGTTCTAAAACCTTATGCTTACACCTTCCTCCCACTCTCTCTATTACAGGTGATAGGAAACTAGGCACCAGATGAAAATACTCATTTTCCCTCTGGTGTCTCCTTGCTTTGGAACCCAGAATGAGGTCAAGAGTGCATCTGAGATACTGTCTTCATCTGAGCAATCAGTCCTCTATCTTCTCTCTAGTACAACATGCTCACAGGCATGTGCACGTGTACACACACACGCACACGCACACACACACACACACACACACACACAAACACACACACACACAAACACACACACACACACACACACACACACACACACCTCTTCTGACATTGCTCTCTCCCTGCCCCTTCTGGGAAATTTATTCTACAACAATTTCTACCCATGTTTCTTTATCCTTTGCAGAGGCTTTTCAGCCTAAGACCCCTTTCCTGAGGGCCCCCTGCACCCGCATTCACCTGGAGTGCCTATAGGTACATCCTACCCACTCTGACACTCAGGTGGTCCTTGCCCAGACAGTTTAAATCTGGAGGCAGGCATTTGCTTCTTATCTTCCCTTCTCTTGTTTTCTAAGCTCTTAAGACAGTGCAGGGTAAGAAGTGGGTTCTACGTAAATGAACCTGCCAGCCGCCATCATTTCTGACCCCCTGGCTCCTTAGGGACTTCACAGGTAGAAAGAGGAGTTCTAGCCTTTTCTCTTGATTCTTGCTTACACTATAAGTGAGTCTTTTTTTTTTTTTAATAATCAGTAACTAGATACTATGTCCTGTATAGTTTATTTATCCTTTTTTTCATATTCCCTTGGAGCAATAACCTTCAGCTTTGTAAAAGGTCATGTGCTCATGTCATGTGTGTAAAAGGCGGTGTTCACACTTGGCACATACAGAGCCGTGTGCATATTCAGCTACTACATTGTTGTCTGTAGAAAGTAACTTTCTCTATAGAAGAATAACTTTAAACCAAATAGATTTTCCTCTGAGGAGGTTTTTTGGGTTGGTTTGGTTTGCTTTGGGGTTTTTTGTTATTGTTTTTGTTTTGTTCTTCACTAAGATTTCTAAAGTAAAGGGATAGATTGTTATTTCAGACACACACTATGGCCATGGCACATTAGGTCTCACACCCTCCTGTTAGAAGTAGAGGCAGATGGTGTCTTCTAACCTCAGCCCAGAAACCTGCTGTGAGAACCCACTTCTCTCCTGTAACTGCAGGGTCTTCTTTTGGGATAAGCCATCACCTTCCCAGAGCAGACCACATGGACCATGGGCCACAGGCCACGGCAGAACAGCAGAATACAGAAAAATAAGCCCATCTCGAAACGGGAGGTACCATCACACAAAGGCTAGGGAAGTAAGACTCTGGTTCTCAGTAAACATCAGCCGAGTGCCTGTCATGATGTCTTATTGTGTTCTTTCAGAATCCCAAGGATCTACAGAAATACTTTCCACAAGACATGACCTAGTTTTATATTTCTAGAAGAAAATGAATTCATGTCTAGAAGTCAGGAGTGAACAGACAGGAACAAGATGCAAAAGGAAAACAAAAGCAGCCCACGGATGCCTCTGATAGGAACAAGACGGACCTAGGAAAAATTTCAACTGAACTAGAGTGCAGTAATCGTGCTGTTAAAATGTGTGTAGGGGGTGGGTGTTTTCCCATGTCTCAGGGACCTCCCCTTACCCACAGCTCCTGTGTGGGAATTGGCTGTTATAATGTCACTCTGAAAGTTCCTGGATGGTTTCCATTGGCATATACTCATTTTATATTCAGCACATTAAGCCACAGTGCATGCCGTGAAAAGCTGCTAATCAGCCGCCACTTCACGACTTGGATGTGGCAGCATCTGAGTGACAGGCCCAGCGATTCACTTCTCATTAGGATGCTTTTAAAAGTGCTTGGGTGTCTCCTCCCACCTGACAAATGCCAAACACATAGGGAGGGTGATCGTAATTTTAGGGCTAACAAAATAGTTGAGTGATGCTGATTTTCCAAATAATCCGAATAACTTCTCCCTTGGGCAAACAAATGCCCTGCTATTTCTCAGATGATGCTGATTTGTGAATTGGCCCAGGGTATTGGCCCAGGGTAAGGCGCTCTCTTTGGCCTGCTATGTGGCCTTACATCATCATAAGGTTCGAAGTTTCTACTTTCTATCCTGCATGGAGAGCTGTAATCTCAGCTTCCACCTCCTATAGCACTGGGAGTAAACCAGGGTGATACCCCCTTTTATTCCCCATGTGACTGTTGGAAATGTAGAGACTGATGATTGTCACACCTAAAGGAAGAGGGATAACAGGGTCACTGGTGTCTAGAGGGAAGAGCTCAAAGATTATATTCAGCATGTCCCATTGACAAAGAATGTACCCCACTCCAATTGGCAGCCACATCAAGGTCAGAAAATTTTGACTTGGAATAAAAAAGATCCAGAAGGTGAATGAACAAGCCCATTTGCTTCCTGACAGTGGGTGCCTTCCTTTGTCTCTAACTACTGTTCAGGGACCCAGGTCTCTGCATTGTGTGAACCCACATAGGAAATTCTCCATGAGATTATCTTCAGCTCACTGAACCTCTGAATTCCTCTCCCTTCATTCTGTGCCACACAGCAAGTTTGGCTTTAACGCTGCCCAGGTTCCATTTCAAGGTCTCTGCCTCTGGATTTTAGATCTCAAGACCAAGGACAAAACATTAGTTAAGGCAACAAGAGCAAATCTTCCTTGAAATATGCAGAGACTTCTAGGCCTTGAGGGTCCTGATTGTTTTCAGATGCCAGAGATCAAACTCTGGTGCTCATATACATTAGGTAAATGCTCTGCCACAGAGTTAAAACCCAGTTCACACAGAGACTTCTAAAAGAATATAGGGCTATACTCTTTGAAATGAAGCCTTGAGGGATGAGGCTTGGATGGCAAAGAACACTTTTCACCGGCTCCCTCCCCACACCCGTGTCAAGCACCGCCTCCCTGGACTTCAGATCACCGGATCTGCACGACATGTTGTTACAGAAGGCTTGAGACCATTTGACATAATTATTAAATACACATTTCCCTAAGCTGCTGTCTGCCTGGTCTGTCACCAAAAGTGAGAATGGAGAGACAGGTGAAAAAGATACAGGAAGTGTTCTAAAGAGGAACACCTCCCACAGAGAACAGGCCTTCCACGAGGGTTAGTGGCATAAGTGGGAATGAGTGGGAGTCTGTATGGCTGCGTGTCCAAGTCTAGGCACTCAAGAAATTCCCTCCAGGCTTATGGTAGCCTCACCTGTTTCTATCAGGAAAAACAGCTATGGCCCTTGATTTGTGATAGATAATTCAGGGGAACATACATGACTGCATGTACTAGTGTCACAAAAGCCAGCTCTGTGTGTGCGTGTGTGTGTGTGTGTGTGTGTGTGTGTGTGTGTAGAAGGAGTCTCTACATAGCCCCTGCTGTTTTGAAACTCTCTGTAGGCCAGCTTGGCCTCGAACTCACAGAGACCCACGTACCTCTGCTTCCCAAGTGCTGGGATGAAAGGCATCATTACTCCCAGCAAGGAAACTCTTATTACTGAGGAATTCTACAGAAGCAGAATTCCCAAGGGACCTTAGACCTGCTCTCTTCTTGCATTCCCAATTGGGTCCCAATATATCTTATGCAGAGAAGAACTGTAGGCTGTCTGTCACATGACAAAAGAGCTAAGAAGTGACAGAAGAGGAAGGATGTACCTTGTTCGATCTTAAGGGTCTTGGAACATGGCTGGTTGGTGCCATTGCTTTGGTTCTGTGGTGATGCGAGTTTCTTGCAGGGAGCAAAGCCAAGCCACTCATATCATAATGACTGAAGCAGGCGACATGAGCAGTGACCCTTCAAGGTCATACTTCCATGGGTCTAAATTCCTCTCCTCTGGTGCTACCTCTAAAGCCACATCTACTGGCTCCAAAGGCTGAAGACGACGCCTTTATTTAACACATGCGTCTTTGGTTGTATTTCAGAAACCAAAGGTGACTCACGCTAAGAACATATAAATACTCCTGTCTCGTCCACGTGCACACACAGCACATGCAGTAGACAGCAGATATGTACAACACAAACCAGAATATGGTGAGGACCACAAACACCTATAACTGTTCAAACCTAAATGTCCTAGAGCTAAAATACATTTAAGGGAACAAACTATTCAACCTTCAAAGTGAAGTATTAAGGGTTATGGATTGGAAATCAAATGACCTCAAAGGCTAGAGTATGGAAGGTGTGGTCCCAGCTCATGGCATTCATGGTGGTCAGACTATGGAGAGGCTAACTACATCATTATCCATCTATTGTGAGTTACCACTGAATAGGACTTTAGGAGCTGGGCCTAGTTGGAGAAAGTAGATCCCTAGGAGTTTGCCTTAAACAGTATTCCTTATCCACGATCCCTTCCTGCCTTACCCTTTCTACATTCTGCTGTGGGGTCAATTGTACTGTCAGGCCTGTCTTCGGCTCAAAGCAATAAGTCCTAGGGCTGGAGAGATGGCTCAGCAGTTACAAACACTGACAGCTCTTCCAGAAAACATGGATTTAATTCCCAGCACCCACATAGCATCTTACAACCACTGGTGACTCAGTCCCAGAGGGTCTGATGGCGTCTTCTAGTTTCTGTGTGTACCAAGCACACATGTAGGTAAAAAGTTCATAATAAATAATAATTTTTTTAAAAAAATCACTGGCCTTGGGTCATCCAAGCTCAGTGGTAAAGAGACTTTGTAGCAAGCTCAAGACTGAGTTCAATCCCTGGTAGCAGTATGGTAAAAGAACAAGTTGCAAGATGTCTTTTGGCTTCCATACATATACCTTGGAACATGCACAGCTAACCCAAACACACATAAACTAATTAGTTATTAATCACATTTTAAAACAATGGGATTAAGTGACCATAAACTGAATTCTCTGAAACTATGAGCCAAAATAAATCTTTCTCCTTCTCCTCCTCCTTCTTTCTTCTCCCTTTTCTTTTCTTTCCTTTTTATTTGTCACGGTGTCAAAAAGCTGACCAGCTTGAACTGCTGACCATTCTCAGGTTGCAAGGAGACTTATTTTAAGTGGATAAGGACTTAAATCTGTGCATGAGTAGGGGTGAGAAATGTGTGTAGGTCATAATTACATAGTACAGCCTTTGCTTGGGTTTGACTGATGATGCCTGTCATTCCTGCACTTCCCTTCCCCCACACAGGTCAGCTCACTAGCTGTGCTAATTCAAGCCGTCTTACTTGGTGCCTGGACTGCTTTTGCTGAATCATCTCCAGAAATTTCCATGTGGAAGTCATCAGTAAAAATAAATAGGCTATTTTTTCTCCCATCTTTAAATTTCATCTACCCTCAAGGACCAGTAAACACTTTCCCCTTATGATTCGGAGCAGTGACACATACACTGTCATCTCATTCTGTCTTTGGTTGGCCTGTTTAATTTAGCTTAAAAAATAGCATCTATGCCTTTCATCCTTATGCACTTAAAGTTTCTTCGCTATGATGGTTAAATCAGCATAAGGACCCAGACAGCCTTGGAAGAGGTTGTAGCACAAACAGGAGACAGGCAAGGACTCCCTGGCATGGCTTAATATTTTAGACACTGAAACACAGCAGTGGGTCCCAGCCTGGAGGGGGGGGGGTGGCTGTAGCTATTACTCCAAGGGTCCTGCCTGCTAGAAGACATCACTGCTCCACATGATTCCAGCACCTGATTGTTTCCTTCTTTTTTTGTTCTTTAAGTCTTTTACATTGCTCTATTCAGTGGGGGTGGGGAGAGCATATACACCACAGTATGCATGGAGGTCAGAGGACAACCCGGGGACGAGTTTCCCCTTCTACTATGTGGGTTCCAGGGGTCAGACTTAGTCATCAGGCTTGGAGGCATGTACTTTTACCCTCTGAGCCATCTCATCAGCCCTTACTTTGTCTATTTCAAAATGGTAATTTGGGGGGCCTGGAGAGATGACCCTGAGGTTCAGAGCATTTGTTGCTCTTGCAGAGGACCAGAGTTTGATTCCAGTTACCTGTAACTCCAGCTCCAAGGATCTGACACCCTCTTTGAGCCTTTGCAGGCATGGACACAATGGCCAGTGTGCGCACACACTTGTGTGTGTGTGTGTGTATGTGTGTTCTCGCATGGGCACGCATGTGTACTCATACATACAAAATGCACACAAATACACACACATACATATGCGTACACATATATAAAAATATAATACTCTAAGTCTTGATTTTTACTTTCAGCTTGGCCTTCTCTCCTCATTCAAATCTGACTGCCTAGTCCAAACATTGCTCTTAGTATTTACAGTTACAATGTATTTTACTCTTTTACACGTGACCATTCATGGAAACTTTGGTTCCCTACGATTTCCTCCGAACAGGAAAAAAAGTGCTACTCAGTGAATGGAGTCTGAAGTTACTCATGCCATGCGAAGATTGTGGCCTTTCTCTCTGGTCTTCTTCAGTGGCAGTTATACAACTACCTTTGTAACTGTCCCCACCCACATCAGTGTAGGGAGAAAACTACTTTATTATCGACAGAGACACTTCTAGAACTTTACGGTATTTAATATGACCAACAAGATAGTTCAGATGGCCAGATATGACCCCAGTGGGGGTACCCAAGGACCCTTGGGTAGGTGAGGCTGAACGTGTATCAGGCTTGGAGCATACAAACAGCAGTTTCTAGTGAGAGGCAGCACGTGTTCCCAGGGATCTACTTACATCTTGCTAAAGGAGACTCTGAGAAACAGCTATTGTGCTCAGTTTCTCCCACATTTCCTTTTCAAGTTTTCCCAGCCCACCGTCCTATAGGTCCTGTCTACTCTGTATTCCAATGTTTTCTCCATCACCCCCTTACCCAGAACCCCAAAGGATACTCCCTGACCCCCAGCTACACATGGGAAGATGATTGAATGCTGTTTCCAGCAGCTTAGTGCACTACACGCTGTGACATCAGTTTCTCTTTACTGAAATCAAGCAATGAGAATGAAGGATGGACATCACGAAGCTTTCAACTCATCAGAGGTGCTGAGGACATTATGGTTCTCAGCAGGGAGGCACGGCATGCTTCCAACTCTGCTTCTGTGCACTATACAGAATTACTGTGTAACGTGGGACATGCTCCTGCATAAACATGGAGTTGCTATGGAAACCAGACACAAATAATCATCTCTACAGAAAGAAAGGAAAGTGATGACCTGTTATATATTGATAACACAATAGATATTTCTTTTGTTCCATCTTTACCATTTGTTCCTAGTACCTTCACCACCATCACCACCACCATTTTACTGAGGATAAAAAGTTCTGAGCTTAAATAATACCATAGTCAATAGGATGGCCAGACTTCAAACCCCTACCTGTCATCACAAGCTATTTCTGAGCAAGTGCAAGCATGTACAGAGGGCCAGATGAAGCTAAAAATGTTATGGTAATCCTGGCTTCTATTATCCTATGTGATGTTAAGTGTGGGGAGTCATAGGAAGTTCTCAGTTTTGTTCTCAAGATCTGTAACTGTCATCAAAGGACTCCACATCCTTCCACAGGGATTCTATCACATCAGGTTAGAGCCGCGCTATTCACAATGTAAGAAAATCGAGCCAGCCTATATGTTCACTAGCCAACAGATGGATAATGAAAAGTAACATGTTCACACAGTGGATTGTTCAGCAGCAAAGAAGAATGAAGTGTGCCAGAAAACTGATGGCTCTAACAACATATCACATGACATGACCCAGACTCAGAAACATCGGGTGTTCTTACTCATATGGGGATGCAGCCTTTAATGTTTGCGTATCTGTAGATAAGGGGTGTGAGAGTGAACAGAGCTAAGAGACTGGATTAGAGACTGTAAAGAGAACTGTAGGGAAACGTCAGAAGGACAGAAGCTCATTGGTAACATTCACGTAGAAAAGAGACCATGGTGGGTGTGTGTGAGGATGTGGGGGTGCAGGATGTGGAGAACAAAAACAGATGCTGGGTGATTGTTTTTATCTATTTAAAAGTATGTCAATGTGTGTATGACTGAGGACTTGCAAGAATTCGAGGAGGACAGAAAGGGGTGTCAGATTCCCTGGAACTGGAGGTACAGGCAGTTGGAAGCCTGATGTGATGGGTACTAAAAACCAAAGCCTTCTTTAGTCTTCTGCAAGGGCAGCCTGTGATCTTAACTCTGGACCATTCCTCCAGAGCCCCTAACAAAAGTTAAAACTGTATATGTTAAATTTTGTTCGGTTTTTTTTTTTTTTTTTTTTTTTTTTTTTTGGGTTGGTTTTTTTGAGACAAGCTTTTATAGTGTAGCCCTGGCTATACCAGATCTCACTCTGTAGACCAGGCTGGCCTCAAACTCATAGAGATAAGCTTGCCCTTGTTTCCCCAGTGTTGGGATTAAAGACAAGGTGACATTATTACTTGACGGGGGGAGGGGGGCTTTTCTCCCTGAAGGAGACTGCACTGCTTCCTGAATCCTGCCCTGTCCACTCTTGGGTCACAAAAGGGTTCTCAGTGAACCTGCAAGACTCTCCTGACTCTCTCTCAGGTCCACCACATTCCCCTCACTGTCATGGGTAAGGAAATGCACAGATAGGCATGTTCTGCATAAAGATTCCACAGCCTCCTTAAATTGTTTTGCTGAATCTGCCAAATAAACTATGATAAACTAAGTGGCTTAAACAACAGAAATGTTACCCCCGCCCCCCGCCCAAGTTTCAGAGGGTAGTCCAAGATGAAGGTATCAGGAAGGTCTTTCTTTCTCTTGGTGTCATCAGATAGCTTTTTCTCTGTCTGGGTGTACCACTGATATGCCTCTTTCTTTCCACCCCCCTTTAAGATTATATGGCTCACAATGTAGCCCAGGCTGGCTTTGAACTTAAGACTCTTCTGCTTCAGCTTACCCTGTGTGGAAATTGTAGGCATGTGTTGCCCTACCTCACGCAGAAGAATGTCAAACACCCTGGATTAGGGCCTACATACATGACACCATTTAACCCAATGGTTCTTAACCTTTCTAATGCTATGACCCTTCAAGACAATTCCTCACACCGTGATAGCCTCCAACCATAAAATTATTTTGTTGCTACTTTATAACTGTAATTTTGCATTGTTACTTCATAACTGTCCTTCATAACAGTTACTTCATAACTAAAATTTCGAGTCATAATTTAAATATCTGATACACAGGATATCTGATATGTGACCCCTGGAAGGGGTCACAACCCACAGGTTGAGAACTGAAGCTGTTTAAAGGCTCTAAGTCAACACAGTCACATACTCAGGTATACTTGGAACTGAGAATTCAGCATATAGATTTAGAGGAAAAAGTATATAACATGCGTGTGGATGTGTGTGTGTGTGTGTGTGTGTGTGTGTGTGTGTGTACTAATAAAATTAGAGGTTATAAGTTGTACATACTGAACTAGACAAACAGCCTTGCTATATTTCTTCTGTTTGACCAAGAATGGATGGTTAGTGTTTGAATAGTAGGGGAACAACAGAAAGCCTGGTCCATCCATCACCATTTCAAGCAGGTCAGAGGACACCTGAGGAACAGAATGCAATGACTCAGCTCATAGATCCTGCAGAGGGAGCTACATTGACTAATGGCCTCCCCAAACCACCAGTTACTATTTTCAGTATTACAAAAGACCACCGGTCATAAAAAGATGAAAATACAGTCTATGTACCTTCAATTTCAAAGAAAAGGAGCTGTGTTGGAAGATAATTAGATAATGTAAGCAAACCAAATTGCAGCAATAGGGCCATCTCTGAATCACAGTGTCCTTTCCTTGGGCTCTCAAAAAGGAAACTAAATTTTGTTGTTGCTGCTGTTGGCTTTGTGGTTGTTGGTTGGTCTTTTTACCTTTCTTTTCTCACCAAGTCCTGGAAGATGAAAAACATACAAAGGCAAAGTCATACAATGGGCCCACAAACACTTACCTGTAGTTTGGTATAATGAAATCATAAAAGAGTTGGTGGGCCCTTTGCACCCCAGAACCTGTGGTGATGCACACCTTTAATCCCAGCACTTGGGAGGCAGAGTCAGGTGGATCTCTGTGTTTAAGGCCAGCCTGGTCTACAGATCGAGTTCCCAGGACAGCCAAGGCTACACAAAGAAACCTTGCCTCAAAAAACCAAAACCAAACCAAACAAACAGCCAGATGCAGTAGTGTGTGCCTGTGATCTCTGCAGACCCGGGGTGAGACGGACGACATAGACAGTAGAACCTGCTGGAAGCTCACCTAGAAGATAATCATTGGTCTGTCAACCAAGACCAACAAGAAAGGCCCTGTCTCACCAAAGTGAGAGAGTCAGAGAGAGCTTACTCTTGAAACGTGGTCTCTGACCTCTACACAGAGGCTGTGGCTCCCGCATTCACACGCATATGGACACACGATTCATAAATGGAGTTCTTAAATGAAGGGGGAAACTTACCAATAGGTTTGAAGGACACACCTTGCGGCAGGCACAATGCTCGAACGCTGGCAGAGGACATCTGCACAGAGGCCATGCATCACCACAGTGGCATCAATGATGTGCTAAAGAGACACAGGCCACACTGTTGAAACAGTGAACCCCAAGAAAGTAGGATTTCCTTCAGGAATCTTATGTTGGGAGAAGGAGAAGGCTGAAGCCAGAGGGGAAACTTGTCTCCCAGAAAAAAACATTTCACACCACTATGGCAACTTGTCAAACTGGGGCAGAAACAACAACAGACAGACTTGGCAGGGATTGTTCCTTACGGTTGCTTTCTGCCCTCTGTTTAAACCTAAAACTTATATGGGAACCCCAAAGATGGACTTGGAAGGGTCCCTGGGCCTCTTTATTACAGCCAATATGAACACAATAAAATCTTTTGGTTTTCAATGTTATTTTACTTCTTGTCAACAAATGTCTTCTGGTTTGTGGATATACATGTTTCTGAGTGTGTTCCCATATGCATAGAGCTGAGCACGTGTGTAATTTGGGATCCAAGACCACATACTTGGGGTATGATGGGAAGGTAAGTATCTTGTTTTAAGAAGAGAGAAGAAAGCATTCACTTGGCATAGCCATATTGAATGGGAACAGCAGTCATAAAGCCAGCACAGCCGCCTGACAAAAACCCAGCAGAGCTGAGCCCAGTGATGTCATCCCTATCATGTGGTCTTCCACTTTTGGTCTTGATCTCCATGTATTGTATGCTTGGGGGGGGGCTTTGAACAGTTGTACAACTTGGGGATATTGGATTGATGGAACTTATCTTATGAATCAAGTATACCTTCTTCTAGGAGTACTGCTTCTAAGAAAGCTCCTGAACACACCCCTCCTCCAGCTTTTAGGGAAATATCCTTCTCTGGCCCTACTTGAAAGTCTCCTTATGCCCTGAAGGTTGTGACTTAAGTAAAGATGCCAGAGATCTCCTTATGAGGCTTTGACTCCAAGATGTTCCAAGATGTCCTGTACTTACTCAAGGACAAGACCATCAGAACAAAGTAAACTTAAAAGGGTAAACAAGGTTTGTTAGGCTAGAGGAGCTGGCCGCAGGTGCAAGCCTTTTCCTACTGCGTGCTCAGGCATTTGTGTAGCATATAAGCTTGGGAGCCACATAGGGTATGCTCCTCGAGGAAAAGTTAGCAACCAAGTTAGACTGGTTGGAGTTGTCTCTGACCTACGCAGGCTGAGGTATCAAACCCTCCCTTTCTTAGAAAAGTTAGCTCATACAGGGCCATTGTGGTGTCATGTGACCAAGGAACAAAGGAATACCAGCATATAAGTAAATTCTACAATGGTATAAACATTGTATTATGGCAGCAATTGAATAATTGTAGCAGCTTTGGCCTGAAGATGAAATGCCCTACAGTGGGGAGAGGGAACTTGTAGAGCCCACCTCCAGCAGAAGACAGGGCATCGAGTAAAAAATGGGGTTGCCATCCCACAGTCAAAAACTCTCAGAATTGTTTCTGTCTGAAAGAACAGCAGGGACAAAAATGGAGAAGAGCCTGAGGGAAAGAAGGTCAAGTGACAGACTCAAAGTGGAATCCGGCTCAGGGGGAGGCCCCAAGGCCTGACACTATTACCTAGGCTATGGTGTGCATACAAATCAGAGCCTTAGCATGGCTGCCCTCTGAGAGGCCCAACAAGCAGCTGAAAAAGTCAGATGCAGATATTTACAACCAACCAGTGAACAGAAAGAAGCTTGTGACCCCTGTGGTTGAATTAGGGAAAAACTGAAAGAAGCTGAGGAGGAGGGTGGCCCTATAGGAAAACCAGAAGTCTCAACTAACCTGAACAACCCCCCCCCCAAGATCACTCAGACACTGAGCCATCAATTAGGCAGCATACACCAGCTGATATGAAGCCCCTGAAACATATACAGCAGAGGACTTCCTGGTCTGGCCTCAGTGAGAGAAGATGGACCTAATCCTGGAAAGACTTGAGGCCACAGGAAATAGGGAGATCTGGTGGGGTAGGGGTGGGGAGGTGGAGACATTCTTGTGGTGACGGTGTGGGGGGTATGGAATGAGAAACAGTCAGGGGGCAAGACCAAGAGGGGGATAAAGACTGGAGTATAAAAAAGACTAAAGTTTTAAAAAAAAGAAGAGAGAGAAAAAGAAAGAAAGAAAGAAAGAAAGAAAAATAAAGAAAAAGAAAGAAAGAAAGGAGAAAGGGAGGGAGGGAGGGAGGGAGGGAGGGAGGAAGGAGGGCAGATGGGGGGAGGAAGGGAGGAAGGGGGGCAGATTTGAGGGGAGGGAGGGAGGAAGGGAAAAAGGGGGGAGGGAGGGAGGGAGGGAGGAAGAAAGGAAGGAAGGAAAGAATTGCAGCAGCTTTGGCCCAGACATTTTTCTTGAGCCTATTAAAAGCTGATAATACACTACTCCAGACATGGCCATCTACCCAGGCTGCCTTGGAAATGTTCTTCCTATCTAGTGACTGCCGGAGCTGCCAGCCTGAAAATGGGCTGCCGTGCTTTGGCAAAATACAGATTATTAAAAGTTGGGTTATGGGTTAATGAGAGAAATGATTTAAAAGATAACTGTTCCATCACAGTTTATCAATGATGACTAAACTTATGACCAAGAGGTAGTTAAAACCTGTGTCCAGGGGCAAAAGTGATAGGATCTATGCCTTGGAACAACATGAATCTACCCCTGCCTACTGAGTTCTGTATAAATAAGGAAGCACCTGGACTGCCAGTTGGTCAGGCTGCAAAATTTCCCCAACCCCCATGTCTGACACACTCCTCCCCTCACTAACCCCTCATTTTCTCTGCAGGACCTGACCATCACCAGGCTGACCTCCAGCATTCACTAGATTTAGTTCAAAATACAGGAATGAAGAGAAACAAGTCTTTCTCAGCATGTGCAGTACTTAGCTTGATCAAGTAATTCTGCATGCCCTGGAAAGGAAATTGGAAGAGGATTGCCCTAGGTAGTTTCTATTGTCAACTTGATACAACCTAGAGTCACTTGGGAAGAAGGAACCTCAATAGAAGAATTGCTCTCATTAGGTTGGCCTATGGCTATGTCTAAGACAGGTTATCTTTATTGATTATTAGTATAGGAGGGTCCAGTCCACTGTGGGAAGCTCTATCCCTATGAAGTGCCTCTTCATATATAAGATTGGGGGATGCATATGGTATGCCCCTCAAAGAAAAGATACAACCAAGTTAGACTGGTCTACACAGGGGCTGAGGTATCAGGACCTCTCTTTCTTAGAAAAGTTAGCTTATACAGGGCCATTGTGCTGTCATGTGACCAAGGAACAAAAGAATACCAGCATTAGGCATATGAATAAATTCTACAAAGATATAAACATTGTATTATGGCAGCAATTGAATAATAACTGGGCCTGGACTGTAGACAAAGGCTAGTCGAACATGAGCCACTCACCATGTATCATTCCTCTCTGGTTTTTGCTTGAGTTCCTGCCCTGACTTCCCTCCATGATAGATTGATTATGACCTGATAGTATAAGCCTTATAAACCCTTTCTGCCCCTAAGTTGCCCTTGGTCAGAGTGTTTTATCGCAGCAACAGAAAATCAGACTAGAGGAGAGATGTTCTTGACTGCAACCAGGAAAGAAGAAAAACAGCTACTCACTCTACTGGCAGGGGTCAGGGACAGCAAGAAACCTATTAGGACTCAAGACAGGTAAGCTTCCAACTTTCTTAATTACTGTGCAAAGAAACTATGGTGGAAACCTAATGTGTGAGACTACCTTGCAGTGCCTGTGAATATACATATATACATAAATATGGATGTATGTGTATATGTATGATAGGTAGCTGTAGAGGGTAGAGAGCTCTCCATAGTTATATGTCTTCACTGCTTTCTTGTGTCTCCTTCGTTGCCCTCCCGAGTCCCCAATCTTCTGCCCTCGAAGCCTCCACACTGTGCCCTGGTTGCCACTCATCCCCGTGACCACTGCCTCCCTTGCAGAGGCCTAAACAAAGCTTTGCTGGGGCTGAAAGACCCAGGTTTTCATGACATCGTCAGGGATATTTCACCGAGACGTCTACAAGGATAGGAGTGGAAATCTGGAAGCTGTTTTTAATATTTTATGAACGTCTAATCTGAAATACTGTTATCAGCAGTAAAGCTTTACAAAGCAAATAAAACATCTTTTTTTTTTTTCTTTTGTCCTTTGGAATGGAATTATATGAAACAACTGAACATCTCATGAGGAAAAAAAAAAACTTTTAATATTATTATGAAGCCCTGTGGTAAGCTGTTAGGCCAGAGAGTTAAAAACAAAAACAAAAACCTATAGCTTTTGCCTTTAAAACACTCGTGGTACAGCAAAGATAAACTTAATAGGTGTGATGATGTGTAAGGATATATCTGGGAACTTAATCTATATGAGTAGGGTTGGGTGGTCATGGAAGACTTCCTGGAGGAAGGGGGACAAAGGTACCGGGTGAGAGGTCCCATTATAAGTAGGTTAGTAAGTACATGGCAAGAGGCATGAGAGAAGGTGTGTTCCACAGGGCACCAGAACAAACTGGTGCACAGGTGGGGAGAGGCATGCATGTGACGTCATGCTTTCTGAAGTTGGGAGTGGTGGTACTGCCCATCCAGCACTCAGGAAGCTGAGGCAGGAGGACAGTGAATCTGAAGCCAGCCTGTATGACACAGTGTAACCCTGTGTCTCAGTCATAGCTATTATCCCTGCACAAAACATCATGACCAAGAAGCAAGTTGGGGAGGAAAGGGTTTATTCAGCTTACACTTTCATATCGCTGTTCATCACCAAAGGAAGTCAGGACTGGAACTCAAGCAGGTCAGGAAGCAGGAGCTGATGCAGAGGCCATGGACGGATGCTGCTTACTGGCTTGCTTCCCCTGGCTTGCTCAGCCTGCTTTCTTATAGAACCCAGGTCTACCAGCCCAGGGATGACACCACCCACAATGGGCTGGGCCCTCCCCCCTTGATCACTAGTTGAGAAAATGCCTTACAGCTGGATTTCATGGAGGCATTTCCTCAACAGAGGCTCCTTTATCTCTCTGATAACTCCAGCTTGTGTCAGTTGACACAAAACCAGCCAATACACCCGCTTTCAAAGAAAACAAATAAAATGTCTGAGAAAGTGATATAATAAAAACCTTCCGTGAGCTACTACAGTAGAGACAGAGAAAAGAGAGAAAGAGACAGAGAGAACACAAATGACTTGGGGAAGCGGCAATAGTGTCTGGTAAGACTTGTAACAAATGCCCTTAGGTCCTGGTTCTTCTCCCAGGGTGTCTCCAACAGGGGGACTCAAAGCAGAATTATAGTACAGAGACGGGAATGATAGGGCTCCACACGGCTGTAAATATTTCCATATATTTTCTCTAGTTTATACTTCTTACTCTCCTAGGGAAACTCTGGCTATTGACTGGTCTAAATTACAGAATGCAGCTGTAGTGTGCACACCGCAGGAATGTCTATCTGAGCACAGGAAGCAGGACTTAGCAGCATGTCGTGATCAACCCGCTGAGGAACACTTACCTCACCGCGGGAAATTTTATCCAAGATATATTGTATCTGCATCTGCACTGCGTACAGAATGTACAGAAATATATATGCTTTATACATTGCGAGAATAAGACTTCCACCCCCTCCCCCGCCATCTGCAAAGGAGCCACTTTTGCTCATCTGGGGACAATGTTGCTCCCACTGAGAGCATAGGAGATAACCCGATTGGAGGCAAAAGAAGAAGGAACCAGAGTGTAAGGGAATGAACTCCTAATCCAAGTCGTTTTTAGAAACAGTATTAATATAAATTACATGAATTAAATTTTAACAGCCATGTCTTTATCTCCCAACACAATTTCATTTCTTCTAATGGTGTTTTGCTGAAATTATGCCACGTAGGCACATCTCTATGTGTCCACAGAGGCCCAGCACGAAGGAAGAGATGGGATTAGTCAGAGAGCACCCACTCCTAAGGAAACAGCTGGTGTCAGTTGGAGGTGGGAGCTGGGGTGTGGAGAAACTCAGCAGTCAGTTTGGAGAAAACAAAGCAGGCCAGGTGAGCCCTTAGGTAAGAGTCCAGGCAGGCGTTAAATAGAAGCCAACTCTACTGATTATATGGTTTTGCCAAGGCCTACGGCACAGCTACCCCAAAAGGAATTTATTGTAATTTATTGTGATTCTGTTTTAGAAGCCAGCTTTAAATAGCAGAACAAATAAAAATGATTTAAATATTGGTTTTATTTGGAATTGTATTAAAATAGTACTACTTTAGAGGAAATAAACTGCAGTGCACCCACACAATAAAATATTCTTTGGAATAAGAAAAAATAAAAGGGCCAGGTATGGTGGTGGACATCTTTAATCCCAGCACTTGAGAGTCAGAGGCAGGTAGATCTCTTCCAGGCTAGCCTGGTCTACATTATGGGTTCAAGGTCAACCTGGTCTGCAAAATAAAATTCTGTCTCAAAAATATTTTCAAAAAGACAGACAGAAAGGAACAAAGAAGGAAAAATAGAAAGAAAGGGAAGGAAAGAGGAACAGGGGTTGGGGAGAGAAAGGGAGAAGGAAAAGAAGGAGGAGGGAGAGGTAGTCATCAAGTCATGAAATTACCAAGCTGTGAAGGGACATAAAGGACACTTGATTGAAGGGACAGCAGAGACGATCACTGACAATCTGAGTCCATCTGCCTAACACTCTGGGAAAAGGCAAATGAGTGGAGGTAGGTAAAGACGCCCGTGGTTGCCAGGAGACTGAACGGACCCACGGAAGAGATTCAGCACAGGGGACTTTGGGGACTGACTCTGGCGGCTGAAACATGCTGTGCGCTTGTCAAAACCTACACAACGCCAGTGTGGACCGTGATGCAAACGGTGACGTTCAAGTGACAACACAGTGACTTCAGTTCACCCACTGATGCATCACTGGGGAGGGGGAGGGGAGGTGTGCTCTTCCGTGGAGAGAAACATTATCTGCCCAGTTTTGCTGTGAAACGAAAACTGTTCTTTTTAAATGTTTATTTATTTACGGCTGGGAGATGGTTTGGTGGGTAAACTGCCACCCCTGTCATCGCGAGGCCAGAGTTTAGGTCCCCAGCACCCACGTGAGTGTTCGGTGGGTGTGGCCGCCTACTTGGCTGGATTAGCTGAATGGGTTAGCTCTGGGTTCCAGTGAGACGTTGCCGACGCTAAGATGGAGAATGAGAACATGGGTGTACCCTAACACTTGTCCAAACACAGGATCATGCAGACGCAGACAACTTTATACTTAAAATTATGAAAATAAACGTAAATGTGTGTCATGTCAGCGAACAATCAATGATATATTTTACATCCTTTTTTTCCCCCCACTATAAATCTTCGAAAGTCAGCATGTACTTTATACAGCATATCTGGATTTGGACTAACCATATTTCAAGCAATTAACAGCTGCATGAGGCTGCACGTGATTCCCACAAGTCCCCACAGAGCAAGGCAGGGGGGCTGGGGAGTGGCCGTGAGATGCTCTGCCCAGGTCCCCTCTACTCTCTCTAGCTTTCCACCTCCGGCAGCTGTGCTCCAGGCCATGCACAAAATAAGGGCAAAATGCTGTTTGCTCAACAAACGCAGCTTCCAAGCCGGTCTCTAAACCAGTGGCTCTCAACCTTCCTAATGCTGTGACCCTTTAATATAGTTCTTCATGTTGGGGTGACCCCAGCCATAAAGTTATTTTTGTCGCTGTTTCATAACTATAGACTTGCTACTGTTAGGGATCATAATGTAACTGTGTTTTCTGATGATCTTGGGAAACCATGTAAAAGGGCCATTCGGTTGGTATCCCCAAAGGGGTCTTTCCCCATAGGTTGAGAAACACTGCTCTAAGCCTTCCCACCGAGATCGCTCTCTCAACCCCTTATACTAATATTTGACACGCTCATCCTGTCTCCCCACCCCATTTAGAGCTGCCACAGTCCACGCCAACCATTTCCTTAACAGAGAGACATGGGCCTTTGAAGGACCACGGACTTTGCTGCATCAGAAATCCTGGAAAACGACATGTATTTCTCATTAAATAAGAGAAGAGAACAGGAGACATTGCCTCCGTGCAAAAGGTAGACAGTTCTTCCAGGTTCTACATAGCGCACAAATAAATGAGCGTTTTATTAAAATGAGTGTGGATTTAAATGCTTCTTAGGAAATAGGTACTTAGGAAAAAGTAGCTGCTGTCAGCCTAGGATGCATAACTAGGCTCTCTGCCTCAGTAGGTGACGGGAATTTATATTTTCTTGTAGCTGGGAACATTATTTATATTTCTTACCCACATCTCTGGAACTAATGTCTAAATGTCTCTATATACTATGATGCATTATAATCTACTCAGGCTGTAAATGCTGTTACTAAGCTGTGGGCATCCTGTGCTTAGAAAAGTTGGCTGTCATTTGAGCTAGAAGAGACACTGCATTCAACCACAGCCTGTCCTTTTATAGTCCTTCTCGGGTTTTACCGCTCAGAGAAATGAGGAGGGAAGACAGGTGTGTTAATAACTTTTCCAAAGGAAGGAAACTCACTCTAGACCAGGCCTCAAACTCAGAGATCTTGCCTCTGCCTCCTTCATGCTGGAATTAAAGGTGTGCACCACCACAACCTGGGTAATACATGAATATTTTAACAAATAATATATGAATATTTTTGACAAAAAAGTTAACTAGTTTGTGAGATTTCAGATTTGGCTTGTTTAGCAAACATATTTTCTCAATAAAAATGTATACTATACATATCATAACACATACATACTTTCACACACGCACACAGGCATACACACACACACACACACACACACACACACACACACACACTCACTCAGTCATCCTTTGGTATTGTGAAGAATTGTTACCAAGGCACTCTGTAAATACCAAGAGCTACATAAAACCAAAGTCCCTTGTCTAAAGTGTCACATGCATGCATTCTCCTGTGTAGTTTTAGTGGCTTCTAAATTATTTATAATGTCATATATACAATGTAACTGCCATGCGGTTGCTGTACTCTATTGGAGAGTAAGAAACAGCTATATATGATTAGCACAGATTAACATATTTTTAAATTTTATTTGTACTTATATTGATATTTTGCCTGCATATATGTATGCCCACTACATGTGTGCTTGCTGCTCTTGGAACAAGATAGTGCCAGATCCCCCGGAACTGACTTACAGATGGTTGTGAGCTGCCATATGGGTGCTGGGAACCAAACCCAGGTCCCCTGGAAGAGCAGCAAGGGCTCTTACGCACTGGGCCGTCTCCCCAGCCCCTGGGAGACTACAATGATTGCAGAGCACAGGTTTCCATTAGGACATCTTCATGCAGACATAATTTGATCACATTCACCTCTTCTAGGAACTCTTCTGCCTCCCACCCTTCCCTCCTCTCTTCTCCACATCTCTAGCACTTTCATACATTTTTTTTCTGTCTTCTACATACAGGGGACAGCATACAATATCTCTTTTTAGTTGTTTTTTTAAGGATATATTCCCAGAAGTAGTATGGTTGGGTTATATGAAACTTTGTAATGGAGGATTTCAATGAGCCTCCATACTGATTTCTACAGTGGCTGAGCTAAGTTGATTTACAGTTCCCCTAGCAGTGAGATCCTTTTGTTTGCCTTCTTTTCTTTCTTTCTTTTTTTTTTTTTTTTTTTTTTTTTGTTGTTGTTGTTTTGGTTGTTGTTTTTTTTTTTTTTTTTTTTTTTCATTTGAGACAGGGTTTCTCTGTGTAGCCCGTGCTGTCCAGAAACTCACTCTGTAAACCAGGCTGGTCTCGAACTCACAGAGATCTGCCTGCCTCTCTGGCGTTCTGGGATATATAGTGTGCACCGCCAGTGTCCAGCTTCTTTGTCTTTTCAATGATTAGCCATTCTGACTGAGGTGAGAGAGAACCTCAATTTAGTTGGTCTGCATTTCCCTGGTAGCTGTGTTGAATATTGTTCATGTATCTGCATGTAACATGTACACACGTGCATGTTCACGTGGATATCTTTAAAGTGTGCTCATTTCCACTGCTTATTTATGGATTGAACTAATTGGTCTTTTGCCCCCTTTTTTAGTTCTTTACATATGATAGCCATTACTCCTATTAGATTAAATACTCGGCAAAGGTTTTCCTCTTATTCTATGGGCTGTCTCTTTACTCCTTTGTTCTTTTGCTGTAGAGAAGCCTCTTAATCTGATACATTTTTTGTTGGTTCTTGCTCTTATTTCTTGAACTACTAGATTCCTAGGCCAAAAGCCATCGCTTACACCTAGATCTGGAAGAAGTTCCAAAGTTTCGGGTCTTATATCAAGGCCCTCAGTCTGAGTCGGTTTCTACACAGGGTGAGAGATAAGGATCCACTTTGAATCGATAACTTCCTTAATATCACTGTTACAGAATACTGTCAATTTTTTTTCCAATGAATGTTTTCGTACCTTTGTCAAGAACCAGATGGCTGCCACCCTGTGAGCTTAAATCTACATTGTACAAGTGTACTGGCTGGTTTTGTGTCACCTTAACACAAGCTCGATTTATCACAGACAAAGGAGCCTCAGTTGAGAAAATGCCTTCATGAGATCCAGCTGTAAGGCATTTTCTCAACTAGTGATCAAGGGGGGAGGGCCCAGCCCATTGTGGGTGGTGCCATCCCTGGGCTGGTAGACCTGGGTTCTATAAGAAAGCAGGCTGAGTAAGCCAGGGGAAGCAAGCCAGTAACATCCCTCCATGGCCTCTGCATCAGCTCTTGCCTCCAAGTTCCTGACCTGCCTGGGTTCCAGTCCTGAGTTCCTTTGGTGATGAACAGTAATGTGGAAGTGTAAGCTGAATAAACCCTTTCCTCCCCAACTTGCTTCTTGGTCATGATGTTTTGTGCAGGAATAGAAACCCTAAGACAATAGGTCTACTGTAGTACCGTGTTGCCTTTGTTACTTGGCTGTAGCAGGCTTATGCAGCCTCCAGAACTGCACTTTTTAATCAGGATTGCCTTTCCTGTTTGGATCTCTTGTACTTCCACATATGTTTTAGGACTAAAATGTTGTATTTATAGAAAGAATGTAATTGGAGTTATGAGTGTTAACATTAACTACATTGCTTTTGGTCAGGCAGCCATCTTAACAATATTGATTCTGCCAACCTATGAGCATGGGAGGTCTCTCAATTAGTCTTTGCCTATATCGTCTTGGCAATACTTGAGCAAGCCATGAAATTAACCAGGGCAAAAATGTACCATACCAAAGTCCCAATTTAAACTAGCATTGTCAAACCTAACCTTAGAAGTTGTCGCATTTATTAAAGTGAAGTGCTAAAAAAATCATGAAAGAGAAAACGGTGTGTTAAGTTTAAAAGCAGTGTTTACTAGGGGCACAAAGCATGCTTTGTGACCAATTCTTTAGCACATCAGCATGAGCACTCCATAGTGTGGCTCCAATTTTAATGACAAGCATTAACACCACACACAGTATGAATTCTGACTTCCCAATGCATTTGTTGTTTTCTTTATATTACTTATTTTAGTCAACTGTATATATCTTTACGTGGAAGACAAATGTATGTGCAACTAATATAAAACACACTTGTGCATGTTGTTAAAAGAAAATATATAGTGCGCCAGATACCTTTTAAAAAATATTTGTTCCTGAGAAAGGTGAGTAGTGAGCTCATGTGTGATGACCATACAAAGGGGCATTCACAGAAGGACATGGGCAAGTGGACACTGAAGTGTCCTCAGTGCGAGAGAGTGACACTTTCTGACTGGGTCAACCAGAGACTCTTTGAGGGTCATGGCAGACATTTGTCAGTCAACAGGAGTCAAGTCCGAAGGGTAAGCAGCATACATGATACAGTGAAGACCTTTCCCTCTAAGAGCAGGCGATAAGGTGGAGTGGGGCTGATGCCCTGTGTAGTGTGAGTCCAGCCTTCCCTGTGGAGGGCTTGAAAACTGACATCGTTCTGTTCACCGTTACCTCCTCAAGGCTGAAGCTGCCCATTTATCACCAAGTGTCAGGATGGAGAGATATTTAATACCTGTTGTCTCTCATAATTACATCATCACCTCATAATCTATTCCTGCCTTCATTTCTTCCCCGTTTCCTTCCTTTCTTTAAAGAAGCCTTTTGAGCCTGGTATTCCTGCCTCCACCTCCCAAGGGCGAGTGCCACACCTGGCTTAGCAGTGAATTTTTAAACAAACCAAAATATCTAGAGTTTGCTGTGTCCTGGAGCCAGTTCAATCCATTCCTTCTCTATCTCATTTCAATTTTATTTTATTTTATTTTTATTATGAGAACTAGGCGAGCACTATCCAAGCTTATTGGTGCTTCTAGTTTGATACAAGATACTTCCACTAGATGGCACTAACGAGTCACACATTAGGAAGCAGGCCCAGCTAACCTCAGAAACAACAATGCATTGGTTTGAAATAGCAATGCATTTTCCTGACGATTTGTCCTGATAGTATGAGTTTCTAGAGACGAACCACAAGTTTCGCCAACTTATCTATTATAGAACACTGTGGTCCGCGTAACAATGCAACAGTGAGACGGGAGCCCATGTGGTTAGATGTTTGATTAATGTCCAGAGGATCTGAATTCAGTTCCCAGCACCTACTGGGTGGCTTACCAGCACTGGTTACTCCAACTGGACAGGATCTGATGCCTCTGTCCTTGTAAGGTATTTGTAGTCATATGCACATACTCACATAACTTTAAGGGACATTGTCATGGCTGAAGGCAGCATCTTGGGAGATGCGGCAGGTAGTCAGTGGTGCACGCCTTTAATCCCAGCAGTGAGAGAGGCAAATTTACATATCAAGTTGCAGGCCAGCCAGGGCTACACAGTTAAATCAAAGAAAAAGAAAACTGAGGTGCATAGTGTTCTAGTTTGGCTTTCTGTTGCTGTGATGAGACATTAATAAAAACCAACGTTGAGGGCTGGAGAGATGGCTCAATGGTTAAAAGCACTGACTGCTCTTCCAGAGGACCCAGGTTCAATTCCCAGCACCCACATGGTAGCTCACAACTGTCTATAATTCTAGTTTGGGAGCCTCTGACACCCCCGTGGTGGCAAGCTCACGGGGAGGAAGCATTTGCTTTGGTTCACAGTTTGAGATCTACTCCATCATGGTGAGTTAGGTATGGCTCTCAGCACTGGTGGGGGTTGGAGGCAGCTTACTCACATCTGGGAAAAATCGGAGACGCCTAGTCCGGGGCTTGGGGCCGCGCACGCCGGGACTCCCAGCTCATTCGTTCCCAGTCAGCCTAGAGTGGCCGAGGTTGGAGAACCCCGAACTCCGTACTTCGCCATGTTCTCCTTGGCTCTGCGGGTCAGGGCGTCCGGCTTCACCGCTCAGTGGGGAAGATGTGCAAGGAATTTGCATAAGACAGCAATGCAAAACGGTGCTGGAGGAGCCTTATTTGTGCGTAGAGATACTTCTGAGAATAACTCAGATACTCCATTTGATTTCACACCAGAAAATTACAAGAGGATCGAGGCAGCAGTAAAAAACTACCCAGAGGGGCATAAAGCAGCAGCTGTGCTTCCAGCCCTGGATCTAGCCCAAAGGCGGAACGGTTGGCTACCTACCTCCGCTATGAACAAGGTGGCAGAAGTTTTACAAGTACCTCCAGTGAGAGTCTATGAAGTAGCAACATTTTATACAATGTCTAATCGAAAGCCAGTTGGGAAACACCACATTCAGGTCTGCACTCCTTGCACGCTTCGAGATTCTGACAGCATATTGGAGACCCTTCAGAGAAAACTTGGAATAAAAGTTGGAGAGACTACACCTGACAAACCTTTCACTCTTATAGAAGTTGAATGTTTAGGGGCCTGTGTAAATGCATCAGTGGTTCAAATAAATGACAACTACTATGAGGACCTGACACCCAAAGATATTGAAGAAATTATTGATGAACTCAGAGCTGGGAAAGTTCCAAAACCTGGGCCAAGGAGTGGTCCCTTCTGTTGTGAGCCAGCCTGAGGACCCGGCTTTGGTGTACAAGCAGGCCTTTAACTTTTATATTCAACTGTGAAAATGTCACTGGAGAAATAAAATATGAACCTATCTACATAAAAATAAAATCGGGAAGCAAAGAGCACAGTGGAATTAGGCCAGCTAGAAAATCTCACATCGCCAGCCATAGTGGGCCATTTCCTCCAGCGAAAAGTTGCCAATCCACCCCACACAACACTACCAACCAGGACTGGGTGGTCAGACACATGAGCTGTGGCAGACACTCATTCAAGCCGCACTGCTCTTCTCCGGACCCTTAGCTAAAAGGAAGAGAAAAAGGAGGCCGAGGGAGCTCGAACTGAAGGGGAAATGGAAGCGTGAGTGTGAGCCCTCAGAAAGATCCACAGTAAGGAGGGGATGTGACAGAAGTGGGGACAGAGGTGTCAGTGACTGATGGGACAGATGTAAAGGTGAAAGGTGAGTCCCCCAGAACCCTTCTATCTGCCGGATGAATCAAGCAGTGTCAGAGCCCGCCCTCCTGGCCTCCTGATAGATCATCTTCCCTTCCCGGCTTTCCCGCCCTCGGTACCATTCCGGTCTTGGGTATTAGGTGTGGGCTGGAATCCTTAGATACTATACAGACCTGGACACCGCCAGAAGTCCTGTGCTTCTGCCCTTTTTTGTACTTCCCTGTGACTACTTGCTGTCTAGAGTCCCCAGGAGAAGAAGCAACGTGTAATCACGGAGCAAGAGATGAACCAGTTCTGACAAAGGAACAGTTAATAAATCTGAACCACGTGGTCTCAACCCATATCACTTATCCACAAAATTCTTGGTTGAACACGGTCCAGTTAGTTTTCTCATTATTTGAGATAACCAATTTCTGCCTCACTATTGACAGGTCTTTGTCAAATGCTTACTGTGAAGGCACCGGGTTTTGGTTGCCAGTGGTTTATTTTATCTTGACAGAGAGACAGAAAACACATACTCATATATGCCATTTCTACACACAATATACATCATTGATACATACTTAAACATATATAAAAATATACACAAACATAAAACAATATTATAAAGCAAAAAAATCTGCAACATAAACAATATAGGCAAGAGACCTGATTTCCTTTAGATTTTTTTTTGAGGGGTGCTGGGTACCAAATTATATTACTGAGCTACATCTCCAAACTCACAAAAAAAAGCCGTTAGAATGCAAGCTGGAGTTTAGAAATAATAGGAAGATTCTGGGGAGGTAACAGAAAGTTCACCTGACACAGAAAGAAGTTTGAAAAATAAAGGCAGGACAACGGTGCAAACAAAAGAGCAAGAAAGGTGCTTCTCGAACTTCAGGGATGACCTAAAAGTCTTGGTTTATATGTCTAAGGGAAGTGCTTCAGAATGAAGGTTTAATGTGGTTTTACAATTAACCTGGAAGATCAAATTAGCTATTTTTTTAAAAAAAGAAGTCAACCATAACCCTGAGACTATTGCAGTCGTTGAGGGGAGAGCGATAAGGTCTTGTACCATCTTAAAAAGTCTATGTGGTAAGGTGTTGGCAGAGTGGATGGAAAGAAACTGATGCCTGCCTGGATGTGGAAAAAGAGAAAGGAAGCCAGGAGGACTATAAGATTTCAGGTCGGGAAAGTGAGTGTCCCCTCGGGAGAATGAAACAGGGGGACTAAGAGCACAGAGTTTAGTGAAGAGGGAAGCCCCAGGTCACTTAAGATGGGGTTAGGTGAACACTCTGGAGCCGAGTTATATAGACACTCAGGGGAGAGGTCAGTTGGAACTGGAATTATAGGTCTGGAACTCAACCCTGTAAGAGGAAGTACAGTGGGGGCTAGCAAAGAAGAGATGAAACCAACCCTGGGACACAGCAATGGCGAATTCCAATGTGATGGAGTATTGAGAAAAGTCCAGCAACGTTGTCACCCATGACCTACACAAATGAGAAATAGCTGGTGATGAGACTAAAACAGGTTACACTTTCAGAAATGCGGTGGTTAGAGCCCCCGGCACTAAGTTGAGGGGAACTGACTCAAGGGAGGGTTAGTTTCCCTTCGGAACTTGATCACAGTCCTCTCGAGAAAGAATGTGTAAGACTTACTGAAAAAAAAAGTCAGCAAAATAAGGAGAGGCAGAGGAGGTTGGGGTAAAAGCAGCCATCAGTGGTGTGAGGAGAGAAGATGAACAGACTTTTACATAGAAAGGGAGGACGTTCTTCAGACAGCCCCATCTTCTCCCTCCATTGATAGTAGATACGGCGTGATGTGTGAGAAACCGAGAAAGGGAAGCACAGAGGGGACTGGAGTGGATTCTTAGACATGACATCATAAGACTGTTTCTGTCCCATCCTGGACATTCTGTCCTCGATTTCGCAGGTTGACTTCTAGACCCCTTCCAGACTGTTCTTTCCTAAGCTGTTGGAAGATTGAATGAGATAATGCATGTAAATTATACAGCACTCCTCCAAGAGAAGTTAGGATATACCCTTTGGGAAATCCAATATGGGCCGAATGAGAGATAAGACAAGGCACAGCTGAGCATCAAGGAGGGTAAGTTCAGAGCAACTATATACAGCAAGACCACGTCCGCACTGGATTTGTAATTCGCTTTGGCATACTGGAGTGGAGCAAGTGGATTCCAGGGCCGTGCGAAGACAAAAGGTTGGGGAAATCTAGGTGAGGACCATTTTCATTTTTAAAACCTTTGCAGGCATCCTACATTGGGAAGTCACGTGATTTTTACATAAAAATGGCTTCTGAGCCATTAGCAGATAATATTTTACTTATGCTAAAATTAGAACCAGATCTCAAGATCCTTACAATAAAGAACAAGTCAGACCATTTTGGGGTGCCGTGTGTGTGTGTGTGTCTGTCTGTCTGTCTGTCTGTCTGTCTGTGTTCACACACATCTGCCAGAGACAGAAGCTCACACATACTAAGCAAATAATCAGTGAGCTACATCTCTACTTCAACATATTTTACAAATAGATAATATTTTAAATTTCATCTTTTCATAGTTTGGGGCTCTTTCTACCCAGGGTCCCTACTTCCTAAAAGCATAGGCTTTGACTGCTATGCTATAGTATGAAATCTCTAATAAAGAGATCCCTGAAACAGTGGTGCATGGGTCAGAATCACACACGGAAGGTTGTAAAGGAAAATAGTGAGACAGAGGCTTTGGCATCTGAGGAATGGGGACAGGGGACAACTAAGGAGCCATGCTATCACAATATTTGGAATTCAGAGATCAGCGCCTTCGACCCCATGTGTAGGAAGCAGTCTCCAAATAAAGGAATCTGAGACTCTTGACAAATTCTTCAAGGAGACAGAGATAATAATGCTCAGGGTACCAGGTGTGTTCAACTTTTTAACTAGTTGTCGGACCTACAAGAGACTTGTCCCAGTGACATCCTCCACTGCCACATTGTGACCAGTCAGGAACTCCACCTTATTGTAAATAAGCTTGCTCTGTTGCCCCGCCAAGCCCAGACAACTTCCGTTACTGTAGAACTCTGGATGAGAAGTTCCTATCTTAGGTCATGTGCCCTCACATCTTGAGTGATTAAAAGCAGCTTGCAACCAGGAAACTCAATTAAGTTTCAGGAACCTGAGCCGGAGGTACCCTTGCCCTGAAAAATGCCAGAAGCTAGCCAGCTGAGAGGGTTCTGGTACTAGCACGCTACACGTAAGAGATTCCAAGGTAGAAAAATACTCGAGAGACTCAAAGGAAACTGGCTGAGTGAACACAGATTCGCTAAGGCCTCTGCAGCTAAAAGCCCGCCTACAACTTCCAGCATGCTTCGGGCTACACCTCCGCCGACTGACAGTACCACGCACCAATAGGAGAACACTATCTAAAATGGAGGTGGAGCCTCTCCTGCGGCACTCAGCGCGGCCTTTCCAACGATCCAGTGGCTTCTCTGGTGGTAGGAGCTCCTCTCCGTGACGCCAACCACCTTCCGCAGCTCACTCCCAGACTCCTCCTCCCGGTCCTGTATGAGACCCTCCCTTGGTCCCGCTCCTTTCGCCGCGAGAGTGGCCGGCAAGGATGTGGAACTTGCTGAGCTTATTGGATGACATTGATGTCACTCTGGAGGACAACGGGGTTCGGAGCGGCGAGGCCCGCCCTTCTCGGACGGTGATTGGATTCTTCGGAGCCTACCTGGGCCGGGATTGGTGTGAGGCGGGGCGACGCACACTCTGAGAGAGCCCGGGGACCCCACTACCTCATCGCCCCGAGGGAAGGGCGCGCTTGTGGCGTGGTGGGGGCGGGACCAGTGGGGGGTAGGGGAGGGAGGGTGGCCTTGGAGGACAAGGAATGCTGGGGTCAGGGTGGTTGATGGTGGCCGAACTAGCTAGGGACTAAATCTAGAAGCGCTTGCGAGGAGGAGGACTTGGGTGATCCTGGAGGGTGTGGGATGCAGTGGAAAGGAAGGGCCAAACCACAAATCCGGAGTAGATCTGTGGATGGTTCTTCAGAGGTGTTCTCTTTCCGGTTGTCCTTTTATTTGGCAGCACGAGAGTCCTCATGGTCTCTGTTCAAGTTCTTGGAACTCTGTCTTTGGGTGAATTTAACCTGCATTATAGCACTGCCCAGGGCCTTTTCTGATACTGGGTACATACGTGGGGAAGATGTCAGAAAACAGGAAACCGCTTCTAGGTTTCGTATACAAACTCCAGGATTTGAACGCGTCTGGGAGCTCAGGCAAGACTCACTGTCCTTCATGTCTGAGACTTTTCAAAGTCCCCAGGCTCTTGCCTTGCTTGCACACGGTGTGCACCTCGTGTCTGGAAAAGCTGGATCCGTTCTCAGTAGTGGACATCCGAGGGGGTGACTCAGACACAAGCTCTGAGGGGTCAGTATTCCAGGAACCCAAGTTATGCAGCCTGCAGCCACAGATCGGCATCCTCTGTCCGGTATGTGATGCTCAAGTGGACCTGCCCTTGGGTGGAGTGAAGGCTTTAACGATAGACCACCTGGCCATGAATGATGTGATGCTGGAGAGTCTGCGTGGGGAAGGCCAGGGCCTGGTGTGTGACCTGTGCAGCGACAGAGAAGTAGAGAAGAGGTGTCAGACCTGCAAAGCCAATCTCTGCCACTTCTGCTGCCAGGCTCATAGGTAAAGAGGGAATACCCCATTTATTGTGGCTTAAGAGTGGAGTTCGAGGACAGCAAGACACAAATCCCTTTGTTGAGCAGGTCAGAAGGAAGGCTTTCTCAGACATTCCCCAAATGCAAAGACCAGTACACTATGCAATCACAAGCTTTAGAAGGGAACTTAACACATCTGACCTGATGGTTGTAGTAATAAAAGCACCGCAGGTTTCAGTTTATGGAATACACTGAGTTTCCTTCCAACCCCAACCATTTTGTCCATGGAAAATGCATGGTGAAATGAAAGAGGATTACTGTGTCGAGTAGTCCCTGCGCTTGACCTCATCTGATCATTGTAACTTACTGAGAGATGGGTGTGACTTCACCCCTATTAAATGAGGAAATGGAAGCTCAGCAATATTTTGTGATTCACCAAAGTCTCTCAGCTGGTAAGTGTGTAACAGAACCGAATCCTCAGTTCAGACCTAGCTCTAAGCTCTGTTTACTGAACACATGTCACGTTGGTGTAACTGTCAACTGGCTGTGCCTTAAATCAGACCTCTGGCCTGGACAGCAGGCTGGTAATTGGGGTGTTTTGTCTTTTATCACCGTCTAGGGAGAGTTTGTTAGATGAACTAGTCTTTGTCTCCATTTCCTTTCGACTCTAGTGCATCAGAATACAAAACAAAATGAGTTTCTTTTTTTGTTTGTTAGAGTTCTGACCTCCCTTTGTTTTCTGGCCTTACCAACAGAACAGTTGTCTTTGCTCCCTATTTTTAACGTGTGTGACCGTCCCTATGACTGTCTTGCTGCCAGCTCAACAGCTGACCTGTTTTCTCTGTGTCCGCACTCGTACCAGAATAGCCATACGCACTTCACGGTGATGGGATGTTGCCAGGGAACTCTATGAGCAGTCACTGCGTTTCCTTAGAGATTTCCCTGAGCCTCCTAGAAATCTGTAGAAAAGAGGAATTCAAGGGGACTTTTAGTACCTATTGATTTCACTTTCTACTAATGCTGATGACTCCTGAGGGGAATTCTGGCCTGCCAGTGTATGCGATGGCCAAAGGAATTGCTTTACTAAAATGTTAATTAGACATGAGATGAGTTTGCCAGAGCCAGCTGGCTGCTTTCGTTGCTATATAGACCCATCTGGCATGGTTTATCACTTGGTGTTAGCCTTCTACCACGCTTTAGGAAGTGGGCTGACTCTTGTCTAAACCTACCAAGTGAGTGAAGTAGAAACCTCTCAGAACAGTCTCAGCACTGCAGCTTTGAAGATATATCTCATGCCAAATTCAAGTATTTATGGATTGTGTCCAGCACTCAGATAGGCATGTGCCTGTGGAGAAATAACGAAGCAGAGGATCCTGTAGGTTTTTTAAAATTATTATTATTAAGGATTATTTATGTATATGAGTACACTGTAGCTGTCTTCAGATACGCCAGAAGAGGGCATCAGATTCCTTTACAGGTGGTTGTGAGCCACCATGTGGTTGCTGGGAATTGAACTCAGGACCTCAGGAAGAACAGTCAACGTTCTTAACTTCTGAGCTGTCTCTCCAGCCCAGGATCCTGTAGTTTTATATATGTTCTGAGGAATGGGACTCAAATCTGCTTAACCCCTAGAACCTCTTTGCCAAACTGTCTCCCTCTAGAGTTATTCCCTCACTTCCTGTTCCCAACTGCTTCTTTCCAGGCGGCAGAAGAAGACAACGTATCATACCATGGTGGACCTGAAAGACCTGAAAGGCTACAGTCGGGTTGGAAAGCCCATCCTCTGTCCTTCTCACCCTGCGGAGGAGCTGAGGCTGTTCTGTGAACTCTGTGACCGGCCAGTGTGTCGGGACTGTGTAGTTGGGGAGCATCGAGAACACCCCTACGACTTCACCAGCAATGTCATCCACAAGCATGGAGATTCTGTGCGGGAGCTGCTTCGAGACACCCAGCCCCACGTGGAGGCCCTGGAAGGCGCCCTGGCTCAGATCAAAAGTGTGAACAATGCCCTCCAAGAGCGAGTGAAGGCAGTGGCAGCTGATGTCCAAACATTCTCTGATGGCTACATCAAAGCCATCGAGGAACATCGGGACAAGCTGCTACGGCAGCTAGATGACATACGGGTCCAGAAGGAAAATGCTTTACAGCTGCAGAAAGCACAGCTGGAACAGCTGTTGGCAGATATGCGGACTGGAGTGGAGTTCACCGAGCATCTGCTGACCAGCGGCTCAGACTTAGAGATCCTCATCACCAAAGGAGTGGTCTTAGAACGGCTTAGGAAGCTGAATAAAGTTGAATACAGTGCCCGCCCAGGAGTGAACCCTAAGATCTGCTTCTCCCCTCAGGAAAAGGCAGGCCAGTGCCAAGGCTATGAAGTATATGGGGCCATTAACACGAAGGAAGTTGATCCAGCTCAGTGTGTCCTTCAGGGAGAAGGTAGGCAAGCATTTCTCAGTGGTATTGAGAGAGCAGTGCCTAGGGACACTGACATTTAAAGAATTGTGTTTTGCTCTCTGGGGGTATAGTGCCGATGGCAGAATGCTTGCCTAGCTCGTACAAAGCCTGGGTCTGATCACTGGCACCACACAGAACTGAGCATGGCCGCATGTGCTTTTTAAGCCCAGTACTCACAGATGGGTCAGAAGTTTGAGGATCTCTTTGGATGCATAGCAAGTTTGATGGCAGGCTGGGCTATAGGAGACCCTGTGTCAAAAAGATAAATGAGGCTTGTTCAGCAAGGCATACTGGTTTTCAAGGCAGTAGCTCCCTGCCTTGCCCTTTCCTGTCTCATGGTCTGGGCAGGCTGCAGTTACTAATACTGAGGTAGGCTTGAAGCTTTTGTACTTTTGGAGAGTAGAAGCTCCCAAGAACCTAAAGGTTCAGGCTTTGCTTTGGGGAGATAGAACCTGGCCATGTCCACAGGAGGTAACAGCACTGACCGGGCCAAGGCAGAATCCGCCTGCTCAGGGACACGCCCCGCACGTCCTGGTGCTTGGATACTGTGTGGAGGGTGGAGCCATGAGGAACACGTGGTCACGCTTGGTTCACACAACTCTGTGTCATTGGTAGTTCAAAGGATTTGGCAGGTTGTTTTGTGTCTGTTTCATTTGCTTCTGTTTTTGAGACAGGGCCTCACTGTGTAGCTCTGGCTGACCTGGAACTATGTGGAACAGATTGGCCTCAAACTCACAGAAATCCACTTGCCTCTGAATGCTGGGTTTAAAGGTGTGCATCGCCAGACCCATCTGGAAATGGTTTCCTTTATACCAGTGTTCTGTTCCTTTGGGAAGAGTATTATTCAGACACTTTTAGTATGCTCTACCTACTCTAGGAGGACCCAGGGCTTAGAGAAGATAGTTTTGAGGATACCAGTCTCATACAAGCCTAAAGGCTGTCTTTGGCTACCTAGATGAATCCTGATTTTTGTAGTTTCCTTGGGGCTGAAGTTAAGATGCAGAATCCTATGTGATCCCAGAGCAGCTGCTGGTGAACCACTTAGCCCAGGCCTGGGGGTGGGGGCAGGGGTGGGGGAAGGGTGGTTGTCTGTACAGCATGGGAAGGAGAACAGGGTGGTTCTTATAACTAGGAAGCACAGCTTTCTTTGGTCTGCCTGGGGGAGATGGCCTCTCCTGGGAGGTACTCACTTGTGTGTTTGTCTTTTGCAGATCTCCATAGAGCTCGAGAGAAACAGACCACCTCTTTTACCTTGTTCTGTAAGGATGCCTCGGGAGAGAGCATGGGCAGGGGAGGAGACAACGTCCATGTGGAAGTTGTCCCCAAAGATAAAAAGGACAGGTGTGTGTGTGTTCAATGAATCATGTTTAATAGGCAGTGAGGAAACAAGGGCCTTTGAGTTACAGGAGACACAACTGGACTCTTCATCCTATGGTCCCATAATGCCAGTAGAAATGATTCTATACCATTGACCCAGTGTGTTTCCTTGTGTAGGTTTTATGGCCAGCTTCAGTTCCCTCTCAGTGTAGTCTCCCCTTCCCCCAGATTGTCCTTATTCCAAACCCTGGAATGGACAGTTTTGTTGTTTTTAACAAATAACAGAATCGTACCCTTTATGAAACCTAGTCTGTTTTCCTAATACGTTGTTCAGGACCATGTTTATATAAATCTCCCTCTGCAGTTGTAATAAGAAGGGACCACAGAGCAGGGAGTATAAGAGAGACAGCAGAAAAGAGCATGGGAACGTTTTCCCGGTTCTCACCATGTTAGGCTAAAGTAGAGCCGACACTGTTAACCTTCGGTCTAAGGGACGTTTATGATTCACGTTGGATGTAATGAATGTAACACTGCAGAGCCCCAGCCTCAAATAGGGCTGGAGCGGGCTTGTGAGGGACCAGCCTTCTGAATCCTTTCTGTATTCAGTCCGATCAGAACAGTGGTCCAGGACAACAAGGATGGATCATACCGTGTTTCCTACACCCCCAAGGAGCCTGGAGTCTACACTGTGTGGGTCTGCATCAGAGAGCAGCATGTGCAGGTGAGGAAGGCCCCCACCTGCTATCAGCCCCCGAGCTCTCAGCTCTCATTAGGCGGGTGGCTTAGGACCTGGAATCAGCTGTCCTTTCCTCTTCATCGTGGACACAGCCCAGATTCTGCAACTCGTGTTCTTACCAGAGCGAGCTCATGGCCCTGAGAACACTGCCCGGTTCACCCACTGGCGTTTACATTTCATCCTCCTGGTTAGTTTGTCAGGATTCTTGATCTGGGGAACATGTCTTGACCACAGGGGAGTCCGTTAACAGACACATTTAACAGTTTTCAACCTTTCCACACTGTGGGCCACCGTTGTCGGGGTTACCCTCCTCTTATCATGTAACCAGTCATTTATCTAACCATCAGCCCATAGGCTATGGATATCTGATCACAGCAAGTCAGGAGTAGGTTGGATGTCCTTGTATACTTCACTTGCGTTTTCTTCAACGCCTACTCAGACACATCTGACAGGAGCTCTGTAACCAACCAACTGCGGAATCTGAGCCTGTTACTTTATCTTTGGGTGGTTTTGTTTCATTTTGTTGTTGTACGAAGTAGGGGACAGAGTATTGTTATAATCCACAGGCTGTCCTATAATTCACTGTGTAGCCAGGCTGGTCTTGAACTCTTGATCCTCTTGTTCTGACCTAAGTGCAGGGACTACAGGATGTAGTCATGTTTCCATCCAGGTTATTTTTTAGAAAATAGTGTGCTTGCCACATCTGAGCTGTGAACTTGAAAGAAAGGTGGTACTAGCTCAAGATTTTAAGGCCCAGTTTCTGTCTTCCCTTCAAAAGAGGGAGCCTTTAACACTGGGAAGTCTTCTAAGATACCAGACTTATGCTTTGGCCTTTCTCAGATGATGTGGTTCTTACATAAGGACAGGAAAATTACAATACTTAATAAACATTTGTGTTTAACATAGGAGATTAAAATACAGGAGTTATCCTTGAAGAAAAAGGGGACAGAGTTACTAACTTGAGACTCTTAGCTACATATATTAAGGCTTTCTCTCTTCCATGTATCTTCAGTCTATCACTAAGAGGCTGGGCGAATGGATTTGTGTCCAGGGGAGAGGGGAAGGTGCTAGCTGTGTTTGAAGAGATATGTGTGGCTGAGAAGTTATAGAAAGCACCACATGTATCCTTTCTTGTGGTTGTGGCAGCCTAGTGACTACCCCTGACTCCTCAAGAATTGAGACTGAGACTCCTAAAGACTGCAGTCATTCACACAGAAGCCCAAGTCAATGACTAGTGTGGGTTCCACTCCCACATCATGCAAGGCTGAAGGGAGGCAGAATCTGTGAGAGTTTGAGCCAAGTCTGAGCCAGTTCACATGACACTGAAAATGGAGTTGACCTATGGAACTGTCTTCAGTGCCCAGAAGCTCATGCATAATCAGTAACCTGGTGAAATGTGACTCTGGCACTTAGCAGGAGGGCTGCACCAATCCAGGTCCAGTTTAACTGCTCTTGTATTTGTCCTTATCCAGCTGAGAAGTCCCTACCCCGATATACTCCTGTCCCGAGTCCGCCCTGAGACTTAGAGCCTGCTTTCATGCACTGATGGCTCAGCACATTCTTTGCTCTTGGCCTGAACCCTTCAGGGCTCCCCATTCAACGTGACCGTGAGGAGGAAGCATCGGCCACACTCAGGTGTGTTTCACTGCTGCACCTTCTGCTCCAGCGGAGGTCAGAAAACTGCCCGCTGTGCCTGCGGAGGCACCATGCCAGGTAAGCATGGTCAGTGACCTCAAGCCTACTGTCCCAAGCAACAGCAGGGCTCCTTCCCTTCACTGCCTAACGGCGCTACTAGGTCAGGGTGTTTGAACTGAGGCTTTTCTTACGGAATTCTGGTGTAGAGACAGGACAGATACCCTATACACAAGCCTTTTGTTCTGAATTGAAATGAAAGGCTTCAAGGTTCTGAGTTCCTTCTTGATACAGTTCACTAGTCCATGGGCCTTCTGACCAGAATCTGAGGTTTTCAGATTCAGTCTATACCTATTCTGAGCACTGTGAAATACAGATCCATCCAAAAAAAAAAAAAAAAAAAAAAAAAAGAAAGAAAAAAGAAAAAAAATCATGAGGAAATTTAAATGGGGAGGATCAGCGGAATGGTGGCCCACAAAATAAGCTTTTGTACCCCTCCTTGTATCCAATTCAGGATGTCTCCTTTTCCATTAACCTGCCTTCTATTTCATGCCACTCACTGCATATAGTTAAGATCCAAACCAGTTTACTTAACAGTTCAAGTGCAACTAGTTCTCCTGGAGGTTGCATTTGGACAGTTCCGAGAGCCTGCCCTGGCCATGGTTACCAGATGGTTCTGATTACAGTGGACTCAATCGGTAGTTCCTTTGTGGAGCTCTTGACTGCTTAAGTCTGAACGTTGCCAGGCTTAGCTCTGTACAGCTGGACTTTACTTTCTGTTGTTTCCCCTTCTGTGTTATACAGGTGGGTACCTTGGCTGTGGCCATGGGCACAAAGGCCACCCGGGACGTCCACACTGGTCTTGCTGTGGGAAGTTTATCGAGAAGTCAGAGTGCTCGTACACAAATGGGCAGAGCGCACCAAGGAGTCTGCTTAGGACCGTGGCACTCTGATGGCTTCCTGGGGACAAGTTGGGCCAGGTAAACCTGAAGCTAGCATGACTTCAGATGTGCAGAGAGCCCAGAGCTTGAATAGTTCCAAAGAGATTGGCAGAATTAAAGACAAAGTGCTTTCTCTAACGTCAGACTTGAAGCGCTTTTCTGTGTGTGAGCGTCTCACCTGTACCATGGCGGGGTACAGGCCACCCCTCCCCCACTCTCAAGGCAGGCTGATTCTCTTTTATATCAGCATCGAGGTGTTTGTGCCATGGGAGCATGAGACACTGGAGCAGAGAGGATTTTATGCCTTTCTTTCTGTTATATTACAACCTCTTGAGTTTATCCCTGAGCTATAGTCTAAGTACTTCTCCTGGAGAGTGAAAACCCCATTGTCCCATTCAGTTTTGGTTAGTATCCTATCAGTGTTTTCTCTAGTGCATGGTTTACGATGATTACAGTGTTTTTGCTGTTTAGGTGAGTCCTGGGTGCTCATGTGTAAGACACACAAGCAGACAGTTAATAAGGGTGTGGTGAGAGCTCAGCCATCTCAGCTCTTACACCAGACCAGAGCCCTCCACCCACACAGCTCTGACTGAATGGACGGTGTTTGCCGTGTCTACAGGATTCTGGGAAACAGAACTACTGGAATTGTATTATGAGACCTCTTAGGGAGTGGTGACTTGGGTAAAGCAAAGGAAACGAAGCACTTAGATGACCACTGTCAGGTCACCACAGGTTACATTTCCCTCTTTTAGCCTTAAACATTAAGATACTTTCTTCCTTTTCTAGGAACATTCCCCTTGAGCCCCTTTCTGTAAGCAAACTCTGATGTTCCCAGAAGATACCACTGCTCGCCTTCCAGATGGCTGTTTGCTCCCTGTGTCCCCTCCCCCAGAGTCTCTGGAGCTTGCCATTGCTGTTTTGAGATCACTGGTTCTCAGTGAGGGTGGGTTTGTCCCAGTCCACCTCCCTGAGGCATGTCTGGCAGAATCTTGGGGATACAGGTTCTAGCAGTATTGAGTAGGGCCATAGGTCAGTTTATTAAACGGCAGGATAGCTTTTTGCAGTAAATGGAGCACGTTCTTCCTCCCTGCAGCGCCATCCTCAGGTCTGAGGAGGCATTCTCCACCGTTCCCTCCCAGGCTCCTCTGCTCAGCCCTGCACTGTGCTGTCCTGTCTGCTCAGCGGAGTTGGAGAGCAGGCCTTCCACTTCTTACCTCTGTTCCCAAGACCTCCCAAGTCCCCTCCAGGTCCACTTTGTAGATGTGATGTAAGCCATTGGACATCATAATCATCTCCCCATGTGTGTACAGAAAGCACCTCATTCAAATGCGAATGACTTCCAGTGTCCAATTCTCACTTGCTCCTGCCTGCCATCACTGAATGGTTGCTCCTGGAGTCCTCTTCTTTACAAGAGGACTTTAGAAGAAAACCCTAAGTCTGTCCTTAGGTGGGTCAGTCCTGGAAACTGCTTGCGTGTCACATACCATATCCAAATCACTAGTAACTCCTATCAGCTTTACTTTCACAACACATCTGACTCCTCTCCGCACCCACCGCTACTATCCTGGTATGAAAAGTCACAACTTCCCACCAGAAAGCTTTGTCCCTGACCAGCCTGCTTCCACGTCGGGTCATTCTGCTCAGTCCCTTCAGTGACCCTTCATCTTACAAAGTTAGCGCACGTGCTTCACATTACCATGTATGGCCGGCATGGTCCGAGCCATGCCCTTCTCTTCCTACCCAGCCCCGTCGTCTGTCAGGCCCCGCAGTGGCCCTGCTGGCTGCTCCTCATGCTTGGCAGTGTCATCTTGGAGCCTCTGTAGTGACAGGCCTTCTATCCGACATGCCCTTCTCTAAGATGCATCCCCCTTATTTCAAGTTTCTGCTCTAGTGTCATCTACACCCTATTAGTTCCTACCATCCTGAATAAAACACAGGTATCACCCAGGAGAAGGCATCCTCCTGCCCCAGCTTCATCACCAGCTGCCACATATCTGCTGACTGGACTTTAGCTCCGTGAGGGCAGGGAGTTGACAGTTAGTAACTGTACTGTCCCCATGCAGGTCAGGTTTTGGCTCGTAGTTGAGGCAAACAATATGTTGAATGAGTAAAAATCAAAGTTGGTAGAATTTTGTTTGGCTTTACTTAGTATGTTCTCATCACTTCCATTTTCCCAAACCCAAGTATTTCTCATTTAACCAAATACCACTTGGGAAAAGGTCTTAACCTTCTATCAAACTTATTGGATAAACCGTAAGCACCCAAGGGACCAGCCTTGTATTTTCCAATTACCTCAGACATCTAGGGAGTCTTCTGCCATGAAGTCTCTGGAACTTACATCATCTTTCCCCAGGCGTGTTTGAGTCAGTGCAGCACAGTGCATCAGAGCTTGCGAGTCTCCCTTGGAGAGGTTGCAACAACTGGACAGCTTTGTGTAGGTGAAGCTGCATCTCCAGAGGAAAACTTTCATTTCAGCGGGGCATTCGGGCTCTGGTTGGGCACCCAGGCTCTAACTCATACCTATAAGCAGGGAGAAAGGACTAAAGATAATAAGTACGCCCTGGCTGGAAACAGCTGTTCATAGTTAAAGTCGGGGGGCGGGGGGGAAGGTAGGGGTGCCTGGGCTCTTCCTTAGTTTGCACAATAATAGCCCAATTTAGTCCAGATGCACAGGCAGCTGGAAAAAAAACATCTATGGAAAAGTCAGTGATCTGAAAAACCCCAAACTCTACAGTAAGGAGAAAAGGAGGTTTTAGGGGGGATACGAATGTGCTTCAGAACTTTGGGCTGAGCACACTAAAGGTACAGCTTTATGTCAGTGACTCGGCTGGTATATTACAGCTGAGAAAAAAAACCAAATTAAGAGTCTCGGTCCTCTGGGGTACTAGGATAAACACCTTGGCTGTCTTGGCCAGCCTACCCATCCCCTCTCTCTCAATCATTGCTCACCGTTACTCCAGAGGATGTGCTCCTATGTCAGGTGTGGCTGGATAAAGATAAAGCAATTAGAAGCAGAACCGAGGGATAGGGACCCCACTGTGGTGTCAGTTCCTACATATTGGTAGAAAGCATTCCTCATCACTTCTCCAAAGCCCTCATCAATTTCTGTGATGAACCCTTCAACTACACAGGTCCTCTACCACAGCTCTTGCCAGCAAGTGACAGAACAACTCGTCTTAATGCTCAATGCTAGGCCTCGGGAGGGTAGGCGTATGTTGACTCTGCTTTCCTTTAAAATTGGAGTACTCAGCGGAGCCTTGCACACAGTAGGTACTTGATATATATTTCAATTAATGTACAGGCACTGAGCAGCAGAAATTCTCCTCGCCCTCCTTTCTTAGACATCCACCTACTCTCAGATGTAGAATCTGGGTAGAAAGCACTGAAGACAGTAAACACATCCCACCATTACCTGTTCCTGTAACAGGCTGACCACACCTCCTCTTTGTCCCTCAGTTATGGACTCCTGTAGTACAGTGTACATAATTGGCCCTAACTTCATCTTTATTGATAAAAACATTAGATGATATGCCCAGGATTCCAAGTTTTATTATTTCTCTTTGTGCTTCCACATGCACCTTTTTCTTCCTATATTTTTTGAGGGCTTGCTGCTGCTAATTAGATGGCCAACATGACAGGAACTGGGGTCATCTAGGAAAAAGCCTCCATCAGACTGGCCTGTGGGCCATTTTCTCAATTAACGATTTATGTGGGTAGTGCTTCCCGGGCTGGTAGTCCTGGGTTGTGTGAGAAAGCAGGCTCAGCAGCCATGGAGATCAAGACCGGAAGCAGCTTCCCCACGGTCTCTGAGCCAGTTTTTGTCCTGACTTCCCCCAGTGATAGTGTGACCTGGGAGCTGTAAATGGAAACAAATTTTCTCTTCAAGTTGGCTTTGTCCATGTCACAAAGTCCTGGATGGAGTTTGAAAAGGCCTAGAATGCCACCTGGCACACTTACTTGATCAACTTTCAAGAGAAAAGCCAACTAAACCCTCATGAAGGAAACCCCTTGTAAAACTGGTGTTTGAGAATGTGTGCCTTGGTGATAACCGTTCAGTCTGGCTCTGCCAGCTGAACCCTGCCCTGTATGCTACCCCCAGCACTGTCACCAATACCTATATATTTTAGGATTTAGAAGGGTTTATTACTTCAGATTCTTCATGGCCAACTCACAGGAAGTAGGCAGATGACTGTGAAGAGAGACCTGCAGCAGAGGTTCCTGTGACATCAGCAGGACTCAACACAGCGCCTCCATCAAGTGCACTGTTAGGTGCTGCTCATTGATTTGGGGCACAAATTCACCATTTACAAAGAAATTGATTAGTGAGCCAAGCAGGGTGGCCAAGAACCTTTAATCCTAGTTGCAGCAGTAGGGTTACTACAAGTTCAAGATCAGCCTGGGCTAGAGATCCTGTCTCAAAATATATGTAACAACAATAACTTGACTCACATAAAATGAGCATAAAGACTGGGATATAGCTCAGTGGAATAGTTCCCGCCTAGTGTGCTTGAAGCAGGGACCCATCAATGCCGAAATGAAAGAGAGAGAGAGAGAGAGAGAGAGAGAGAGAGAGAGAGAGAATGAATGAATGAATTGGGACCAGGGAAGTAGCCCAGAGTGCTTGGTAGCACAGTAACCTCCTGGATTCAGCCCCCAGGACCACAGAACAAATGAATGAACCTAAACCCGAGATGGACACAGAAGGCCACACTAGCACTGACTCCTGTACTCTGTCTTGGGACTGAGATTTTAAGAATATTTGGTAAAGTCCATCCTATCGGGCAGTTCTCCATTCGCTATGCCCACAGACATCACTAGCATCTCACTTTGGTGGGAATACTCACCCACCTCAGTTACAGTGAGGAAGCTTTGCTAGCTGTTCTATCCAAAAGGGAAAAATGAAGGGAAGGCTTTAAGATATCAGGAGTCTATAAAGGCACTTCTCAGTGAGCCCTGAATGTAGGCTAGACTCTGTTCTCCAAATGAAGACCTAAATTTGAAAGTTAGGACTGTCCAGCAGTGCTTGGAGTGGACATTCACAGCATTCATCTCACCTGCCAGGTAAAATAAGTTAAACCATGTATATTTATTATATACTATTCTCAGCATAGTATGTAATAAATATTAATTTGTACACCATACTGACAGGACTGAAAGGGTTCTCCACGGCACAGGCCAGTGTAGGTGAGGCAGGTGAAGGACACCCGAGGACCTAGTCCCCAGAGTGTAAGACCAACTCTGACAGAATGATCGATGGTCCACATTTGGTTCAGAATCCCTGATCTTGATCCTTCTAGAGACAGTGGGGGACCACTGAAACAATGATTTCCAGACATGAAAGGCCACAGCACACATAAACACATGACTTCCACATAAGGTCATGGCAGCCAAGTCCTGGATGAAAGAAGACTTTATAAATTCCCACTCCATAAGAACTCCTGGCAACCAACGGCTGTTGGGAAAGGGTCATTTTCTTCTGGGATGCGACCTCTGATAGGCTGCCAGTGTTCTGTGTACGCACTGTCAGCACTGTGTACTCAGTGGGCTTAAAAAAGTTCATCAGTTGTGGGGGGAGCAGTGGTGGAGAATATGGTATGAACGAGAATCCCTCATCTAGTAGTATTTACCCGTTTGTACCTCCAGTAGGTTCACAGAAATAGCAAGAAGAAACATCCAGAACACTGCACAGGACATCCTGTTTCCTTACGTCACTTCTCTCCATGCCCCCAGCTAGAACTCAGGAAGTGGATCCTACCTGCAGCAGGTGGTCTCTGGTGCTGAGGGGAAGGAGATGGGGTTTGGTGAACACACTGCATCACCTCTGTGACTCTGCTGAAGGCGTTTATTAAGACTATACCAATGATAACACAATGTGGAACAATGGCAGAAACTGACACAACAGTATTTAAAGCCAATGGCAACTAAAATGGACATAAACATTAAATAACGAAAATACTGTATGACAGAAATACTGTGATTACCAAATGACACAGTGATGAAACTGAGTGACACGGTCACACTGATGCTGATACACTCTTAAATGAAACCATGATGCACAGGCTGACTGACAGAAACTAGATGATACCCTGATCAGTACTCAACATCTGTTCATATGTGAAACGTATTGACCCTAAACCTGCCTGGATTCAGGCAGCTGCATAGGGATGGCTGGTAATAGGATCCACCCTCTTCTCAGCTCACAAAGAGGCTTACAAGGGAGCAGCCAGCCAGGAGGGAAACAGGACAGAGCCTACACAGTCAAGGTAATAAGACCAGGTCTGTCATCAGCCCCAAACATGGCAACTCAGGCTGTTTGACAGATGGGGTCATACCATGCAATTAAGGCTGCATAAGAACTCACTGTTACCCAGGCTAACCTTAGACTCAAGATCCTCTTGCCTTTGCCCCCAAAGTGCTAGTAGCATTATGGGCATTTGTCCCCATGCTTGTGACGCCTGCTGAGTTTACAAGGAAGCATTCACAGCTCCTCCAGGCTTACCTTGCAGACCATCAAACACCAACGCTCTCATTAGTTTTACTTTGGTTTTCCATGACATGGTCTGTAGCCCGGGCTGGCCTGAAATTTACTCGGTAGCTCAGAATCCCCCCTCTACCTCTCGAGTGCTGGGAATTATGGACTACTTGGCTGGCTTCCAAAGCACTGCTGTGGTTTGCTTTGAGAAAGAGTCAGGCCAAACTGGAATTCTCCATCTTCTTGCTTTGTAAGTGTCAGGATGCACCAACATGCCAGGCTTAATTCTGACATAACCAATTGGTTTCCATGGCGCACATTACACAAGCTGAGTGAGAAACATGATTGACTACCTGGTTTGTTAACATGGTTTGATGGTAACCCATCCTCAATTCCTGACACAGGAACAAGCCTCACATTGAGTAAATGAAATCTAAGACTCTAGGATCATGGAAAAGCATCACTCCAGACCCTTGTACACACCGGCACCAGCAGAGGAAGCTAGATGCCAAAGAGGATCTTGAGGTCAGCCAGTGTGAGCTTGGTGACAGGTCCTCCGGATCCTGAAAGGACCTGTTTTGCCAAATCTTTCTTTTTTTCTTGGAGCTGTAAGATCTTCTCTTCCACTGTCCCCTCACAGACAAACCTAAGAGCAAACGGTAACAAACATCAGAGCCCAAGTGGCTCACCAAAGAATGTGCATTTGAACCTCACTTCAGTTTTAAAGAATTCTGTTTGTTTCCCTGGGATACTGGAGAGTAGAGAATGCACACAACTTTCACTAAATATGTGTGTTTAAAGTGATACTTTCTTTCTGAAGTGAGGGTAGTTACAGGAGGTATTTCTATCTAAAACACAGTGGCCCAACTTTTACCCAAACTCTAATCTTGCCAAGGTCAGAGGTCTTCTGACTGTGTCTGTGCATTTTAAGTGGAGAGTGTCTAACTTCTTAGCTGATCCATACCATAACCAGGCTTCTCAAATTGAAGAAGTCACCCTGCTGTCACACAAGTATTGAGTAAGGACATCTAAATTCATCTATACATGTGCCCTATAGGAAGTGCAGAGTAAAAGTGTGTCCAGGATCCAAAAGGCAATCTGTGTAGGGCAGTCAAGGAAGTCCATCCGAGTTAACCCTTAATGTGAGGCATGCAGGGTGACCAGGGCTCGACAGGACGGTAGGCACATCCCAGGGAGTGAGAACAGGTACAAACTGTGGCTGGGCTTCCGAATGTGCTATGTTTAATAAAGATCCTGATGTCCAGTCAAGTCCACTAGTAGCAAAAATTCAGTAGCTACGAGCCAGACCCTCAGTGGTTAGCCCTGACATGCGGAGACACGAAAGTAAGTCTACCGGAAGTGAGCTGTTGAAGGGGTGACATGTCCCAGAGAGAAAGAGCCTTTGGCTGGCAATGCAGAGGACAAGAATGAGCAGAGCTGGAAAGGGAGCGGGGATAAAGGAAAGAATGGCTGCAAGTTTAGAACGTACAGCTAAAGGCTTTGGCATGGGAAGTGGGGTGGCATCTAGTTCCTGCCTGTATGCTAGATAAGCGGATGCTAGTCACACAGATAATGTGCATGTGCATGCTGAGACAGAGGAAGCTTTTTTATCCTGGAGGGTGTAATTATACTTGGCACATTCAGGTGCTCAGTAAGTGTTCATTTTGGCATCTGAACATACAAACTGATGAAGGAAGATGAATGAGTCCTTGCACATTTAGGCTTAGATGTTTAGCAGGGATCTGGATACCTAGCTTGAAATTTAGGAGACAGTGGAACTAAAAATAGAGATTTGGGACTTATGAGCAGAAAAGAGAGCTAAAGATAGGAAAAATGATCATCATCAAACTTGATTACTTCCAACATTCACGCACACATGTTGCACACACACACAAAACTAGGATACAGGAACTTTCTGGTAATGCAACCTTTCTTTATGACTGAGATTATGCTATACTAAAAGTTAAAAAAAAGACAAGGGAAGGCATGGAGGACGCCTTCCAGAGATGCCTCCTTGGTGAGCTGTGGCTTATCACCACACAGGCTTGCTTTCTGGCCATGATCAGTGAGGTTACATCAGACAGTTTCACTTCTTCCTGACTAGAGTTCCTCAGGTGTGTCTGCGGAACATCATTAGTGCTTTGATCACCAAGCCCTTTATATTCTATGAAAATACTCCCCAGGAAAGGCTCCCACAAAGGAAAATGCTGACAAGAGGCTGGTGCCTTTGTTTACCTGTGTATGACAACATCCTTCTCCTGCCCGACTCGGTAAATCCGGTCACAAGCTTGGTCTTCAAGTGAGGGATTCCTGTTTGAGGACAGATGCAACTCAGAAACACCAACATGTCACACAGGGCTGACAAACCATGGCCCACTGCCAGGTCCAAACGACAGTTCATTTTGTATGCTTCTTTAGCTAAAGGTAGTCATTAAATTCCCAAAGGGGCTTAAGAAAACAACACAAAACAAAGGCTATGCAACAGACACCTATGTGCCCTGCAAAGCCTGAAATGCTAACAGAAGTGTCAGCTCGTCTAGGAGGCACTGACTGGAGATTACCTAACCACAACCAGCAGCTTCAGAACCTTCTTGGAAGCATACAAGCTGCTTAAGAGTCTCACATATTTCTTTCAGCTTTAGTGCTCAGTGAAGCCAATTAAAGAGGGAGGAAGTCTCATCATCAACGCTAAATTAACCTCATCTTACCTCTTTAGAATTGGGGTAATATTTTTCCATCTCAAGACTGGGTTAATTCCTAGCTCGTTTTCCTCACTTCTGTGTATATAAGTATCCTAAGTAAACCCACACACATTCTCCACAAAGTTAGCAAGTTGTCCTGTTTGCACCATTTGAGGCTGCATGGAGAATTAGACACATCATCCTGGAAACAGTACCTGGTACAAAGTATCTTGGACCAGGCCTGACATCCCAGCTATTTACAAGACTGCGGCAGGAGGATAAAAATACCAGGCTTTCCTGTACAACAGACGTAGTTTGAGGCCAGCTTGCACAACTAGTGAAACCCTACCTCAAAGTAAAAGGTAAGAAGGAAAGGTGGGCTAGGTGTGCAAGGTCCTGTGCTCAGCCCCAGAACTGCAGAGCAAGCAAAACAAAGCCTGCTCGAAACAGCAACCCCAGTCTGCACAGGCAGAACATGAGAGTCTGGCACTGTGAGACTCCACCTAGCCATGTGACTTCACCTGTCCAGTACCAGGAGGGACACATACCAAGGCACTGACTGGCAGCACACACATCGTGAAGCCAATGGCTGGATGGAACAAGCATTTCCATCACAACTAGAAAACATCTCTTCTTCCTTCTGGAGTAAGGTCTCTAACTCTAAAGTTGTAACTTCCCTGACTTCTCAAACACTATATCTGAAAAAATAGTACTCCAGAGACATTGCACTGAGCAATGTAGCTTAGTCATGAGGAAAAACAAAAAAACCTGTGCTCCTTGGTTTTTTGTTTGCTTGTTTTGCTTTTTGAGACAGGGTTTCTCTGTGTATCCCTGGCTATCCTGAAACTCACTCTGTAGACCAGGCTGGCCTCAAACTGTTTCTGCCTCCCAAGTAATGATTTAAAGACTTTCACCATCACTGTCTGGCTGCTCCTTGTTTTTATGGAGAAACAATATTAAACATTTTTTAAGTCATGAACAATAGAATCATGAAGTAGCCATGAAATGGTCCTCAGCAGTCCTGGACCATCAGCCACTTAGGGCCATACAGCATGTCACCGTAACTTTCTAAAAGGCACTGTCAGACTGCTGCCCTCTGACCACTGCTCTCCCTGATGCTGGGACAGGAACATCCTGAAGTTACCAGTGCATGTCGAGAAGGAAAAGGTGATTTCCTCCAGTCAGATTGAGTCCGACGCCGCCAGCCAAGAGGGAGATCAACATGACCTTCAAAAGGAAACTCGCTGTTAAACTCCACACCTGCTTATGGTGCCGCTGCCAGTCAGGGTCTGCAGTGCCCCAAAAGCCGAGCGGCAAAGGCTTGGCCCCGTCCTGGCGCTAGATCAAAGGTGCTGGAACCTTTATGGGGTCAGGAGCACTGATCTTCAGGCCACTGGGAACGTCCCCTTTCTTTGGCCTGACTCTGTCTTCTTACTTCCTTGCTGAGATGTGCGGTTGTTGCCCTCCACACACTCCCATAACAGAAGCCCAAAAGCAGGACTACTGAAACCTCAAAAACCATAAGCCCACAGCAGCCCCCTTCACTTTGTGGGGGATATTTGTAGGAACAGAAAGAGAGCTAACTAGCATCTTTCCAGCTCTAGTTCAAAAAGGTAAGAACACATCACGTTCCTTTCAGATTTCCCCCTGGTGTAATGTTTTGAATCATTAACCTGCCATTTTTTTATACCTCACCTTTGAAAAAATTGTCCCGTCTCACATGAGGGTCAGCAGTGTATGTGAACACTGTAATTCAGACCCTTGGGTGGTCAACTCTGCATTAAATTATAACTAGTCTTAAGACCATGCCCCCACAGCTCCACTGTCCTTCCTTCCACTCAGCTAGTACTTACTAAATCCTTCCTAACGATTCCAGGGCCCTGTTCTCCCACATCTATCAAAAGCCACGTACCCTGCAAGGCTTCCTGCTCTGCGGACTCTCCATCCCAGCCTGCTCTGCGGACTCTCCATCCCAGCCTGCTCTGCGGACTCTCCATCCCAGCCTGCTCTGCGGACTCTCCATCCCAGCCTGCTCTGCGGACTCTCCATCCCAGCCTGCTCTGCGGACTCTCCATCCCAGCCTGCTCTGCGGACTCTCCATCCCAGCCTGCTCTGCAAACTCCTTCGGTTTATTTCCCAAGCCACTCTCTTTCGACCATTTGTGCACTTCAACACAGACCTGCAGTAAGTGTCTAAAAATATAAACATTTGGAGGAATCCAGGCCAAATATTAAGTTAAGCTGCTACACTGTTGCTTCATAACTAAGAACAATCTGTTCCTCAGTCACAGAGGCCGCTGTGACCAGTTTGTACCTGAGGTTCCTGGGAGTGATTAAATGCCTCCACCAAGTCCATCCTCTGCTTGGGGTTGACAGAGCCATCGATGGTGGCGTAAGTCAGTCGGTTCTTCTTGAGGTGCTTCGCTACCACCTGCAGCATGCTGGTCCACTGAGAGACAATGACACTAGAGAGGAGAAAATACAAACCAAAAAGACTAAGCAGTCTCCCCTGCAGGCTGTAACCCACCAGCCTCCAGATTAGTTACAAAATGTAGACTAATGTAGACAAGATGAATCCCTGTTAACTGAAGGACAAGGTCATAATGTGCTTCGCAGTGTCCCCCAAGGACCTGTGTGTAAAGGTTTGGTCCTGGGGTGGAAGTGAGGGGAAGCTGTGATGGTTATGAGGTTGAGCCTGGGGGAGGCAGTCCTCTAAGGAGACTGCAGAACTCACCTCTTCTTCCCTGCTGCCCATGTGACTACTTGTTTGGAAATGTACCCCCGTGACTGCCATTCACCCCTCAGCCTAAGCCACTGAGAGCATCCACTCATGAGTGAAGCATCCAGAGCCACCAGCTAAAAGTCCGTCATCTTTTTAAGAGCCTCCTGTGAGGCCTTTCACAGTGGCGGCATGAAGCTAATGCAAGGCACGTGACTTAAGGTCACTGTGCTGAGTTTATGATCCACCTGTCTGTAAGCTCCGTTCTCACTCGGTGCTGCTCAGAGAAAAGGACCGCTGTCCTTTGCTTGGGGTCTTAGTGGTCATCCAAAAACCTGTGGTCCTGCAGCAAAGGGACAGTGTTGACCACCAGAACAGCTGCTAGGTTGTTCATCCAACGCATGTCTTAACCAGAGATTCAACAATTACATAAGGAACTATTTCATGTATACAGATGTATCTGTGTAATACAGTTGTATCCGTGCGGATATGTTACACTACACGTGTGATGTACTGCAAAGAACATGAGCCTACTTGGCTCTAAGCCCTAGGTAAGCAGCTCAGCAGCAGCCCTGCCCTGCTCCCTGCTCATGGTTTGTTCTTCTGCTGTTTCAAATATCACCTATCCAGATCCTCACGGCTAGGGTGAGCCAGGGATCTCCTTCCATGCACATCACGGTATTTCAATTACAAGTTACAGGAATGTATACCATAGCCTGAGTATGTTCTGTGGGGCACGACCTAAGCTAAGACTTGAGAGCCTCGGCTTCCCTTGCAGAAGCGATGAGATGCCGCTCACCTCTTTTGGGACCCTGGGCCTCTTCGGATTGCCTCCAATTCTGCCAGCAGAGAAGACACCTGGGAGAGGCCACATAACATTGCAGTTTAAGCCATTTAGTTTTCTCTCTTCTCTCCCTGACTTACAGGAACAAGAACCTGCACAGCCTCTATGCTTCTGGCCTGGCTTGTCTCCTCACTCTCCTGCAGCTGGAAAGCTGTTTCTTAAATGTAAGCTGGCTACACGCCTCCTCTTATGATATCCTGTGTCTACACTGACCTGCTAGGTCCAGGCGGCTCTGACCTCTGCGATAGTCATTCCTCACTACGCACTCCTCAAAGAACATGTCAATCATGCTGAAATCTTTACCTATTAGGCCACATCTGTTCCCTCTACTTCAGAGCATCATTTTCCATGCCAGCTTCAAGTCATGTCATATCATTTTTTAAAATTTGTTTTAGAGATTTCTTTTTTTCTGATCTTTAATTCAAATATAATTACATTACTTCCCCATTGCCATTCTTCCCTTCAACCTCTCCCACGCACCCGACTCCCTCTTACATTGATGGCCTCCATTTATTATTGTCATACACACATAAATATATAAGCGTAACCTACGTAGTCTCTTTAGTATGGCTTGTGTACACACGACTCTAGGGAGAACCACTCTGAACTGGATAACCAACTAGGGGCCTCATCCCTGCAGAGACTGCTCCATCTCTCAGCAGCAGTCTTTGGCTGCCTGTAGTTCTTTGCTCGGGGTAGGACCCCAGGAGACTCTCTCTTCCACCTTAGCAGGTCTCTGGTACCGCCATTGTTCCGGTCTTGTTTAGCCATATTGCTGGGGTAAGATGGGTACTGCTTTTGAAAGCCTCCCCAGTTTAGTGTGGGATAGCCAGCTGTGTATGGTCCATGTTGATTCTGCTGTCATGATCACACCACACAGTCACTGCTTTCAGGATGTCAGATCCCGAGGACCTGAATGAAAGCATGTCTGGTTCCCTCCTGTTCTGGCCTCTTGACTACTGCTGGAAGAGGCAAGAGTCTAGCCTGACACTCACAGAAGAAAGCAAAAGAGCTTTGCTGGCTCACGTGGTTCCCTATGTACATGAAGCCTAACAGGGTTTGATTCTCCTCATGGGCTTGTGTTAAGCCATGTGAATTACCTGATATCAGGCAAGGACACAGCAGCTGACTCTAACGATGCTAGAGTGTACAATCTGCTCACATCAGGGCTCTGATTTTCCAGTTATTTATGGTAAATACCCAGGCTCATGTTCTAAAATTTTAACTAAGAGTCAGCAAGATGCCTCGGGAGGAACTGTGCTTGCTGAGTGCCTGACAGCTGGAGGTCAGCCCCTGGACCCCACATGGTGTGAAAAGAGAATGAAGGCTTTAGGGTTCTTTGTGACAAAGTGAGGCTTTAAGACTAGAGGGGGGGGGGGTCTAAAATCTGACCTTATAACTCTCCCCTCATAAGCACAACGAGGTGTCCAACACAGGGAGAAATGTAATGTCACCTGCCATCAAGCACAGAAGCGACAAAAGTACCTTGGTGCTCCTTCGTGTGTCATCAAAAAGTTCCACCTTGAAGCACGTGCCATTAAGACTAACAGTGGGTGACGGCTGTGAGACATCGACTTTAGACAAGGTCAGAGCACTGAGCTGCTCTTCCAGGGATAGGACAAGGCCTTCACTCTCCAGTTCTGTGGGGTCCAGAGCCTGGGAAGAGAGAGGAGATGGGAACACAGGACAGTGGAGGTGGCAAGCCTTCTTACCAGCTGGTTCCCAACAGTAAAATGACATCTCCAGCACTACAGCAAAGGCCCTGTGTAAGACGTGGCCTTGAAGTTTCTCACCAGATAAACTACAGGATGCAAGTTAAAAACCTGCAGATGGATTACGTCATCATTCTGTTTTCATGGAGTTCACTCAGCTAACACTCAGGTACAGAGCTAAGCTTCTGAAATGAGTACACAACAAATTAGAATTCTAGATACACCTCTGCCTAGTGTAAAATCAACCTTCCTGTTTGTACTTGAGTTTTCATACGTCCCAATACTGAACACCAGGAACTCCATAAGCCATATGACATTCTGAGATACCAAAGCACTCACAAATGGTTTCCTTAACAAAATATCATTTCCTGATCTAAAACAAAACAAATGATAAAAAAAAGTGTATCTTGTCGTGGAAATCACGAGCACTAATAAGCACTACTATAAAGTATAAGCGGAGTTTCTTCTCCATCCTACACACAGGGCCTCGTCTCACCGACTTCAGCAGAGAGAGATGGCAGCAGCACTGGCGGAGCCGGAGAAGCTGGGACAGGACATGGACGGTGCTGGGTCTCTGCGAGTCTGCCGCAGTGGAGCGCTGGGGCACACTGGACCCAAACTCCTGAGCCACTGCCAAGAGAGAAGACGAGTCCAGGAAACAGTATAAGATTTAAAACGGAGATCGGGAAGAACAAGGAACTGAGTTTGACCTGACACTAATAATTTAGTTATAATATACTTAAATAAACAAACCATCCCCTTGGGGTGGGTATGTGTTTCGAGGTGTGCATGTGAAGGTTAGAAGACAACCGTAAGCTTAAATAAACCTGTAGAAGTTCGTTCTACCCTATGTGGCCCAGGGTTTGAACTCGGTTCATCAGGCTTGGCATCAAGCACCGTTACCAGCTGAGCCTTCTTAACAGTGCTAAAACACACCTTGATGAAGTCAAATGAAATACTGGGTTTTCTGTAGGCATGCCTGTGTTTTAAATAATGTAGACATAGAAAACAAAAAGAAGTCCTTATGTTTTCAGATCAGTGTATTTTTCTCTTGCTTAACAAGCTCTGATAAAACGTGGTCTCTCTGATACCCAGGGCCCATAATCTGCTATTTTAATGGTTAGAAACCCCACTTTCCTTCCGTAGCTATCCAGAGTTGAGTGTTCCCTTCTTACCTCTACTAAATGGGTTATCAGGGCTTCTTCCAGGGTGGCCTCTACCTTCTTGTCTCTTTAGATAGGACTGGAGAGCTGACCTGTCAGAATACACGTTAGTCATTAATGCCAGGTTGGCTTAACTTGGAGCATGGCCTGACCAGGATATAGAATGTACTGGATAAATCATGCCCAGCTCACAGCAAACAAGCCAAAAGCAAAATAATAATTATTATTTACAAAACAAAAGCTTTTTTAAATGCATAGTAAGTATAAAGAATAGAAAGACAAAAGCCACAATCTTCTTGGAAACAAAAAGTACCACATGGAAAGGAGCAAATGGAAAACTCCAAGAATGACAAGGGTTCTAGAGAAAGGACGAAGAGCAAACAGTAAGATTCCTAAGCTGTTTTTCATTTAAGCTCCAGTGAGATGCTGGGTGGTAGGTCAAAGGTCAAAGAGAGTCATTATCTAATGTATTATCTAATCCCAAAAGGAGCAGACAGATTCTATACCCTCTGATTGCTACGTAAAGAAGACAACTAAAACTGGGGTGAAAATTCTGCATTCAGTGTGTAGAGCTGACAGAGATAAGACAAGAGGAAAGGAAAAGGAATTAAAAAGAACTGTAACGTTTGGGGTTTTCTGGAGAATAAAGGTGTAACACATCAGTGTCATATGTGAGACTTTGGGAAACATAAGACTAGACTCTTCCCCATGCCAAGAAAGACAAAAACAAAACATGAGAGAAGGTGCTTCTTCACGGTACACACCTCGATCTTGCAAGAAAGACGTCATAAACAGCCCGTTCGTCTTCAGAAAGCGTTAAGCGGTGCAGCCGACATCTACGTGCAGGCAGCAGCACCTGGGGAATGAGAAAAGGAAGCTGGTGTGAAGTTTGGTAAACCACTGAATACTTCAGAGAACACACCCTAGCACTGGCCCTCTGCACCAGTCTCTGGACAGCGGTTCCCCTCTTCCCTGGAAAGGACTGAGCTAGCACAGCTCAGGGAGAAACGGAGGCTCCTCACACTGAGTGGTTTACTTGAGGTGGGGATCACATTCCCTCCCAGGCCTCCCTGGAGATAGGCAGAAATCTGGTTACCAAAGGTTTACCAGTGGAATCCAGTTGGTCTTTTGTTCTCCTCAGCAAAAGGCTCTTGGTTAAAATGCTTAACCGCTCTCCTCCTTTCATTGAACCATTGTCAACCTGACTCTTCCAAAGACTGAACTCATCAAATGGGGAGCATCGGAGAAATCTTTTTGAGGGCCAGGAAAGACACAGAGCAGGAAAGGAGATTGGAGAGGATAGAATGAGGATTCAAAGACACCAGATCAAAACAAACAAAACTGTTGCCCTATTTCCCATCCTATCTGAAAACAAATGCCACAGCAATGTCTGCCTGACAGGCCAAAAGCCAAGTGTCAATAAGGAAAATCACATTGTAAAGTTGTGTATTTTACAGAAACAATGTAAACAGCCACAACAGGACAGCTAGAATTTACTACTAAAGCATCAATGTTAGCAAAAAAATTCTAAAGACTTTTATGGGCTCACTTGAAAAAAGCATTTTAAAATCAGCATTCTTTTCTGTTGGTCTCAAACATTGCAGTCTGGTCCTGGTCCATGTATTTTAAAGCAAGTAGTCTAAAATAGCCACCGGGTGAGGAATGGTGACCATAGTTTCCTTTAGATCAAGCTGCTCTGTACATTTGCCTAAATATAAAATACTGGTATCAACCTAAGAGTCATTGATACTTTTAACATGAATATTCATTCTTTGCCTTTAAAGGCAAAGCTGGCCACCTGCCACACAGATAATCTGGACACACCAGAGTTTCATCCCAAGGCATGATATAATGATGAAGGGTTACAGACTAGGGGCAGAGTCACAGTAATGTGACCCCAAAGAGGCCACTCACTTCATCAGTGAATACATATCCAGCAGGTTGTTCTGAATGGGGGTTCCAGTGACAGCCCACCGGGCCTGGGCTTGGAGCTTACACACAGCAATAGATGTCTGTACTCGAGGGTTCTTCACGTTATGAGCTTCATCTAAGATGACTCGAGCCCAGACAACCTGAAGCAAAGGTGCTGAGATGCCCTGGAAGGAACAAAGTGACATCCAACACCAGTGTGGGAACATGCACTTGTCCTCAAGAGGAGGAACGTAACCTGAGGGCCCACCCTGACCCTCTAATTTACTTAGACTCTTCCACTGAACTATGTTTAGAAACCAATCACAGAACCTCTCAAAAAGTTCAGATAAATGGTCACTTAAGAGTCTGACTCCAAACAGAATATACCCAAGGGTAAAATGCTTTGTAATCCGAGTTTTCATTTATTCTCTCCACCTGCATTCAGCAGCAGCATTAATAATGTGTAGTCAGGAATACACTAGGCATAAGGTTAAAAACTCGCTCAGTCAGTCAAGTATTTGCTAAATTTATTAAAACTTCCTACATGCCAATTTTTAGGTGTAAGATGCTAAGTCAAAAACAAAAAGGCCAGCTCAGACCCTCAAGGAGCTCAAACTCTAGCAAGAGAGAAAAAAAAAAAGTCAGAGCCTGAAGTCTATGCAGAAGTCACTCGATACAGGACAGTGGAGGCTTTCCCCCAACACAGCAGAGCCTCTGCACCAGCTGAATAAAGAGAACTACAACCACGTGAGCACAAGGGGGGCGGGGGCACGAATCCAAATGCTGAGTAGAAAGCAGTTCGAACAGAAAGGCTTTAGGAAACACACCTTAGAAGAGGTAGCTAAGCACACTCTTCAGAGACGCCCAGAGGGTGGCAGGTGTGACGGCATGCAGACTATACAGTGCCTCAGGGAGAGCGCAGATGGGCAGAGGGACAGGAGAGAGAGGCCAGCACCATCAAGTACCTTAGACATTACATAGTGGAATTTAGGTTTTTATCTCAGAGCGATGGAAAAGCACTGAGCTAGGTCTGAGCTGGAACAATACTCCATAAGTCACCCAGAATATAGAAATCCCCTCACAATTATACAAGAAAGCCTGTAAAACAGGTAACAGGATCCCTGAATCTGCCTACAAATGAAGAAGGTTATTGTTTAGCTTCTGACCCATTTGTAGCCCTATTATTTGCAAAGCTCTTTCCTAGGAGGTAGAAGAAAGGCAGGCAAAAACAGGCTAATGCATACAAAACATAAAAAATACATGAGCACACACTCCACATAGTCTAAGATGAAAATAGCAAGCCAGGCTATTCAGTATTCACATGTGATTATTACCACAATGACAGTGTATGTTTCTTTACTTGTAAAAAATAGCTAAATTTTGTGCCGAGTACTAATTTACCACTGGGGTGCTTGTCCAGAATAGAGAAGAGCAGAAGGAAGAAGGACTCTTTTCCATAGGTGGACTCTCTAGAACATTCTCCTTGCAGGAGGATACCTTTGCTACCTCTCCCATTAGACTATTGATGACTCTTCCTCTACCTCCCTGGTATCCCTAAGTCTCACCTCCACACTGAGGTTTGCTCCTGGGACCTCTCCCTCTTGCTTTGTTGTAGGAACCTCCTTGGCTAGAAGGCTGTAAGTAGTAATCACGACATCATACGTAGAGAGCCTGCATGGATACAAAAGGCAAACAGTAAACAGTTCCTCCTAGTGCCTGCCAGCTAGGGAGCTGGGGAGAAAGAACAGCTCAGGGGAGGGTGTTTGCCAGCATGCTCAAGGCTCTCAGTTTAATTGCCAGCACTGCAAAAACAAAACAGACCTTAGGGAGGGAAGAAAAGAGCAGAGTTGACATCCACTAATTATGTGCTTGGTACACACATGATCGAGGTCTCTCTCCTCTCTCGTGTGTGTGCACGTGTATGTGTGTGTGTGTGTGTGTGTGTGTGTGAAATGAGGTGGATTTTTCTATCAGACTTCCCTATCTCTTACCAATGTGACCATTCTTCCCATATAGTCTGTCCTCTACAGCAACCATCCAGTCAATCAGAAAGGAGAATGTCTAACTGTAGTCATATTAAGTTTGCTATGACCTAATCAGAACAGAATGTAGGACAGGGCTGGAAACTGGTATCTAATGATTTGAAGTGGGTGATGCTCAGGTCTCCAAGAAAAAAGAATCCTCAAAGCACTATCAACTCCATGCCAACTGTACATTCCTGCTACCATTTTACAATAGATTTGTGAAAACCCATTAACTTAGTTTTGGGCAGAAAAATGTAGTAAGCTTTTAGCTCATCTTTTCTACATTATTTACATTTATTCAATTATTTTACATGCATTAGTGTTTTATTTGAAGTATGTCTGTGTAAGGATGTCAGATCCCCTGAAACTGGAGTTATAGACAGTTGTGAGCTGCCATGTGGATGCTGAGAATTGAACCTGGGTCCTCTGGAAGAGCAGCCAGTGCTCTTAACCTCTAAGCCACCTCTCCAGCCCAAAGGCTTGGATCTTATTCGAATGGATTTAATATCACCTAACAGAGAGTAATACATTATTTGATAAAGTGATATACCTCACTCCAAGTGGTAGTCCATCTATGAATTCTCAGAATTAAACATAAGTGACTGTACCTTCTGAGTAACGAGCTGTTACGTCCAAAGTGCAAGCCAAAGAGCAAAGTTCAAGTGAGCTCAATTGTTTCTAAGGATCCAGAACCACCAGCAAACTCCAGTCCTGCTCTGTTGCACTATGAGAACAAACGTACAGTGTGCTGTGAGACTGACTGCCGGCCTGAAAGACAGCTCGGAGGTTAAGAGCACTGGGTTAGTACCCAGCATATTACAACTCCAGCTGTAACTCCGGTTCCAGGGAATCTGATGCCATCTTCTGGCCTCTGCAGGTACCTGCATGCACGCGGCACACAGTTATAACACTTCTATACATTAAATCAGTAATCCTTAAAATTTAAAAAGAAACATTTAAAAATTAAAAAATAAATTTAAAAGTAAAAAGTCACCAATCCGGTATGACTCCTGCACTGGTCTATGAGCATAAAATTGCAGTAGCAAAGGTTGGGAGTGATAACTTGGGACAGAGAACAACAATGCTCTCATCCGAGGTTAAACAGCCTCCGCGCCACTCGTCCCAGTCAGAAACAGGACAGATTTTAAGTTAACAGGCAGGTCTAATTGTAGCTCAGTGCTACAGCTTACCCAGAATGCTCAAGGTATTTGATCCCAGCACTAGAAAAACAAAAAACACCCCTAAAACCCAAAACTAAAGATTGCCATCTGAGCTGATCTTTTCTCCCTCCCAAGCATCCCTTTTCAAGAATGTTCAGTTAAGTCTAACAATTCTGCATCTAAAACTCTTACACTTAACTTTACTGAATAGTGTATGTATAAAAATACAGTCATAAACATGCTCACAGCCACAGCCCGCAGCAGGTAACTGACAAGAGTGCTAGCAAGATGGTGTGTAAGACGAAGTGCTTCCTTTCACACTCAGGGAAATGGACGATGAGTTCTAGCCTCAGGTCTTCAGTGCCTGAGGGAGACCCTGACAGTTCCTCAGTCCCCAGGGTTTACCAGGGAATGTGACTGCTACCTGTCAGGCAACTCAGGTACTGCAAGATCTTCCTATTGAAGCTTAGGGAGAGCGACCAGCACATGGCAAAGTGAAACCACTAAACCTTCATTTGCGCTTAGTGTAAGCTGCCTGATAATTAGATTTAAAACTGTCCTCAGTCTCCACACAAGTGACAGGTCCCAAAGAACTGGGCAAGCAGAAAGGCAAAAGGGCTCCCTAGGTGGGCAGCACATCCGTCCAAGTGCTTCTGACTTACACTTTTGCGTGCCGACTCCGGTTTGGCCCATGGTAGAGATAGATTCTGAGTTTGTTGCTGTTCACACGTTTCTCTACTTCATTCTTCCAGTGATGGATCAGGGAAGCAGGGCAGACAATTAGTGTCCCATTGGAAGTAAAGACAGAGGGATCTAGGGGAAGAAATCAATACCTAGTAGCATTCGTTGAACAGCCTTGAACACAAGCTTTCTCTTGTGTTATCCCTTCAGTCAGTATTTTTAACTATTGTTTTATTTCTACACAAAGCAAACAGAATAGGAAATGGAAGAGATGGTCTTTTATTTATTTTAGAATGAGTTTAAGGATAAAGTAGGCAGTGTAAGACCAGTCAAAAAAGCAATGCTCTTTCATAGTGGCCACTAGTGGAAGCAGGTTCTTTCCTAAGGCCTCCTGAGATGATTCACTACAGAGAGTTACTGTTTTGTTTTTCTATATAAAAACCATAACTTAATGTACTTCTACAATAAATATAAATACAAATTACTATGCATTAAATGAGTAGAAAAAGCCTCTTCAAGAAAAGCAAATGTGATTTTTTTAGATGTATTTATTAGGAATACAATGTTCTGCCTGCACATATGCCTGCACACCAGAAGAGGTCACCAGAGCACATTATAGATGGTTTTGATCCATCATGTAGTTGTTGGGAATTGAACTTGGGACCTGTGGAAGAGCAGCCAGTGGTCTTAAACTCTGAACCATCTCTCCAGCCCCGTAAATGTGATTTGTAACCATATACTGGCACACAGTATTTAGTACCATTGTTTCTCATCGTGCAAGTGTGCGTGTGTGTGCACACACGTGTGTGTTACTCCATGCAGGGTCAGGGGCCCAGCTGCAACAGATAACATATATCAACATAAAATATGCATGAAGCTATATTTTAAAAACAAGTGAACAAACAGAATATGCACCTTTAAAAAGGTACATTAATTTAGATGTTCCTAGGGGTTCATCCCTAGCATCAAGAGAAAACATTAACTACTATGCTTGAACTAACTGTTCTAGGACCTCATCTACCTCCGGAAAACTCGTTTGAATCCAAGATCATGCCAAATTCAATTAAAAGAAAGAAGACGTCATTTATAACTGCACACTCAGCATCAGAAGTAACACAGGAGGAGTGGGTGTCAAATGAGGACAGGCCGCCATGGAGGTGTCAGACATACTTCGGGCATACGAGGTAGGTAGTAGGGTGCTGCTTGCTCACCCCACACTGTACTGAGTGTATATCTGTGCACCCAACCATGCGGTGGCCAAGTCCCATCTCTAGAGCTTCATGTCACAGGTGAAGAAGATGACAAGGCTCTGCAGGCAGTGTCTGAGAGCACTGAACTCTGGTGTCTGGCTGTGCTATGACTCCCACACTGGCACACATGACATGCACAGGGAGCACTGGGGCATAGCCATCACTGGCAGGGTCATGCCACAGGGTGAAACCACGCCTGGCACTGTGCCCATAAGTATTGCTTCCAGATCAGGAAGATGAAAGAGACTGCAGCTGGCTGGGTATCAGGCAATTCCATGACCTCAAGATCAAGTTCCCATTGCCCCACCGAGTGTTTCCATGATAGCACGAGCCTTGCTTCACCACCAATTTCTTCTAAACCCAGAGACCACTGAATAAAATTCCAGAATCAAAAGAAGGAGAAAGAAATAACACAGGAAAGTAACCAGTACTGGCTTTATAACAGGCTAATGAGATGTGACCAAAGCTACCCTTGTTAACTTGAAAACCCCCCTTTGCTGTCCCAAATAGGGTTGGGAATGGCAGAAGGCGCTTATATCTACCATTCTTGGAAAGCCACGTCACAGGCATGCTTCGGTCCTTTTCCTTGCTTTTCTGCTGATTCTTCTTGGTTAGAATGAGTGCAATCATTGTCAGGGTTTTTCCTAAGCCCATGTCATCCGCTAGAAATAAGAGACAAAGGGTCAACATGACTTCAAGAGAAGACTCCTCTGGCAGACACTGGCCTACTCCCTATTCCTATCTGCTTCCTATCCCTGTGGGATCTGTTTGTGTAAAGATAATCTGCTATTTGTATGGAGATCGAGGTCAGATACTCTTACCCCAGTTTCCCTGCTATGGTGGATTTATCTAACAGTGGACTGATTGACTTTCAGTTATTCTCAAAAGCAAAAATGTCTAGCTAACATACACTATCACCTACTCTACTGGTACTGCCACAGTTCCAGCAGTCTGTCATGCACATCCATCATCCATCAAAGGCCATAACTGAACACCTCATTATATGTGCATGTATACATTTGTACATACATATGTGTGTGACATGCAGAAAACTATCACATGCCAAGGCACATGTGTGTGGAGTCAGTTCTCTCCTACTTTTTACATGAATGCCAAAGATCAAACTTGGGTCACCAGGCTTTTACAAGTGTTTTGCTTGTGCGTCAAGTCACTAACTATGACACTTCTTGTGTTACACTGCACAGTCCCTGTGCTAGTCTCTGAGATTACCTAACTTGCTCTTCATACCACATGTAACACTTGGATTAGCTCATCAGGCTTCTACAGTCCTTCAACATAATCACTGTGATTCAGCAGTAGAGTGCTTCACTTTCTGCCTCTGCCACAGTGTGTGAGTCAACATGGGCAGCCTGTGTATCGACATCTGAAAGCCCTGCTGCCAACATTAGGCCATGGCTACCCATGGAACTAACATGTAAGGAGAGCTGTCACATTTCAAAACTGCCCACACCACTTATATACATGATATAGTTCTGTACCAACATCGCCTTTCCTTCTGGAGGATGGAATCTCACTGTCTACCAGTATGAAATTGCCTATGCTACATGCTACTAGAAAACTCCCTGGGCATTAAGTTTCCAAAACGCTTCTCTGGCTGGAAACATCCTCCAACTACTAGGATATTGTGACCCATGTGACTTCATTAGGAGAAGACTCCAGAAGACTGCTCCCAGAATTTTGTCCCATGGGCCTTCTGCTGGTTTTGATCTGTGTACATCATGGCCAGGGGATGCACTAAATATTGTGGCTCCCATTACAAATCTCTGAACCCTAAGCAGACAGAAACTTTAGCTTCCTTGAACACTCAGGATGAAGTCATGATCAGTTTGCAATTGTGGCTATGGCCTGTGCTCCTAGAAGGATGGCCCCAGGCTCATGTTCCACAGCTTCTAGAGACTGGAGACCAGAACGGAACAAACTCTCCTTAGTCAGAGGCAGATACTAATGTTGGTTGCCAACAGCTCCTTTGGTACGCTATGTGTCTTAACCAAGCTCTTAACATGTCTACACTTTAGTTTCCCATCTGAAAAATGGACATACCTTCCTCGTAGCACTGTGACAACATCAAATCAAGCACTACAGCACAGTTAACATAGTGACTAAGTATCCCGTAACTGTCAGCTCTTATTGTAATACCAAACTTACCCAGGATCCCTCCTTGTGGCTTCTGACTTTCCCGCCATAGTAACCAGGCTAATGCCTGCTTCTGGTGCAGCAGCAAGGGGACCTGACAAAGTTAAGTCAAATGTCAGAATGAATTCCTAATGAGAGGCTATCTGGACCCCAGCTTCATTCTACTCTTGTACCGGTGAGCCCTCTGTTCTAGCTGTGGCCATGAGCTGCTGGTTTCCCCTGCCCACTATGAAGACCTCACTATGCTAACACTCAGCATCTCTATTAGGATGCTCCTGTCCATGTCTCCACCTCCACTAAAAGTCCACTTGACTTTTACTAGCCTTTCTGTTCCTTCTCATGATCCTTGTATTTGACTCTCCTTTCTACCCAACGGCCAGTCTAGACTGATAGTCACACATTGCAATAGCTCTTCAAATACTGACTTCCTCCCAGTTCTTTTGTGTCCCAGTTTATGCTGTGCTTTGGGACAACAGACCTTCACAACATTCATAAACCTTTATAGTTATGACTACTGCAGAGGGCATCTTGAATCTTTGAAATCTAAGTTCATCGGCCAATGCCAGGCTCCACTGTGACTCTCCCCACTCTCTGTAGCACTGTCTGCTCCTCCCAGTGAGGGACTGATTCACACCAACCTGTCCCTCACTACCGCCCCTCATTAGCCTGTGTTGTTTTTAATCCTCTCTGCCCCTAAACGTCTTCATTTTTTTTAAGGTATAAAACAACTTACTGACCATTATTTTGAGTTCCCTATATACTTTACATATATGGCCTATGACATGCTACAATTTTGTTTGTTTTTGAGACAGGGTTTCTCTGTGTAGCCCTGGCTGTCCTGGGACTCACTCTGTAGACCAGGCTGGCTTCAGACTCATATCAATTCATTTGTCTCTGACTCTTGAGTGCTGCGATTAAAGGCATGCACCACCAGCGCCTGGCAGCACCGTGCTTTTTATCTCTGTCTTATGAGCACGTTTGTTTTATAAATCTCCAACCCCGGTAGCTCATTTCAGATAACAAGTGGTTTGCATCCTGTAGCATCTAACAACTGAACACACAGATCCTTTGCCGTTTTAGAATATAACTCAAAAAAGGGGGGGGGGGGGTCCTGTTACTACTTTTACTGTTCAACAGAAAAGAAGGAACCGCTATAGAAGGCATCTCCCCGCAGGTTTCACGGTGCTCTCCGGTGCTGGGTACTCTACATTGTAGTCTTTCTGGCTCACCTTCAAGCCAGCTGGGTCTTCCGCCACTGCTGTTTCTCCAGGACAAGACTCCAGTGACCGATGTAGCTCATCAATGGCTTCACTCGTGATTTTCCACACATTATAAAGACGATGGTGGTTCATATGGCCTGAGGACAGACAAGTGTTCCCCAAGATGTCACAAGTGTTGTGTCGTGAGGGCTGGGGATGTGGTGCGGTTGCTATAGTGTTTGCCTCACATAATTGGGTTTGAGCCCCAACACCATACAAATTCAATACAGGAGGCCCCGTTCCTCAGACAAAAACAGCAAGCCAAGTACTGTATGCTGGCTAGAGCCTCAAAAAACACAATTACCTGTCAAATGATGAATCTGTACTGAGTAAAAATTCCTACCTCAAGACTCTGCTGGTCTCATAAGCCTTTCTACTCCCATTCTGTTTCCTTAACCACACAAACAACTATGATTTAGAACAAACAACCTACAATACTTTTCTAGAGCTGAAGATGAAATGTGAGGCCTTGAACGTGACAGGCGAGCTCTGCCGCTGAGCTCCATCTCCACCATTTACTTTCAGTTCTGAAAAGCAGTGGACATGAAGGTCATCCTGGGCAGTAATTCTGGAAGCAAAGGCCTCTGAATCCAAAGAAGAGCCAGTGAGAGTACAAGCCACACATGAAGTTATCTTTGAGGACAGAAAGCTGATCCCTGAGATGCAGGTCACAGTGGACTGTGTCACTCTATACTACTGGCCCTCTCACCCCATACCAGCAAGATACCCAAGCTGTTCCCGATTCTAGGGGGAAAGCATTTCTAGGACAAGGTTTCTAGACAATGGGAAATGTTAAGTTCTGAAGTGCCTTAAACTGTCTTAACAGGATTCTTTCCAAGACCTGTCACAAGTTCTTTTACATCAATAACCTGCTATAACTTCATGTTTCTCTAGGTGGCTTCATCATTATTAAGTAATAGAATAATGTTGTAAAATAAGCTTTAGTCCCAAAAAGCTTCTTGGCTATCTATGTGACCAAGTGTTTTCTCAATCACATTTAGAGTAGTCTAAATTCAAATACCACCCACTCACCTATTAGACACTCCCTATCAAGGCTGCCTTCCAATTTTTTAGACCTGTTATTACTGGGAGAAAACTGCCACCGTTTTCCTAATTTCTGCCAGCCCACTTCAATTCCAATCTCCTGACTGCAAAACAAGTCATCAGTCAGCCAGCACACCTAAGGTTCTATCTAGGAGCTGGGCATGGTGGTGTACTCCTTCCTGGTCTATACAGCAAGTTCCAGGTCAGAATTTTGAAACAAGTGAGATCCTGTTTCAAAACACCAAAAAACAAGAAAACCTAAAAAAATTAAAAAAAACAAACACCTCTACTAGGGACCTGCAAAGTTGCCTGGAAGTTAGCAACAGAAACATAGCTAACTAGGGAACTACTGCCTTCTATGTGTCTGAAGGAATTGGTCACCTTAGATCATTCTTCTCTGCCTCCATACATGCCCGACCCACCCTCATCTTTCACATAGAAAAATAAAAATGTTACCTGCTGGTCTATCTGCCTCATAATAATAAGCAAGTTTTCATACACAATACTGTCTGTGCATCCTATGTACTGACCTCTGGGTTGGTTGGCTGGTGGGCACATGGTGACATAAGGTAGTAACTAGCCCCACCTCGGAGTCCTAAAACAACTGTTCGAAGCTCTACCGAGAATAAGATAATTCACACACCTGCAACTCTCAATCCAAGGATGAACAACTTTCCCTTGGAGTGGGTGCAAAGATACGGCCTGCGTAGCGCGTAACTTACCAGCTTGTCGGAGCTGGCCTGAGTCCTTGAACCTTACCTTCTTCAGGAGTTTCCTGGCGGCCTGCCTTTAGTCCTAGAGAGGTTGCAGGCTGGATGTGGGGCCTGGGAAGGGGCTGGGCAGGTATCAAGTGTAGAGGGCCAGCAGCAGTTTTGGTGATGTTACTCTGCTCTGGTTCCTGAGAGCTGCAGTTCTCCCTACTTCCTGTTCAACACACACGGGACAAGCAGATTAAAGTGAGAGAAACAAGTAAAGACATCACAAGCAAGTGCAGCCAGCGGAGGCCTCCCAGAGAAGACTGAGTTTTAACTGTACTGGGACCACAGCATGCAGGAATCCTGCTATACAACAGCAGGTAGCATTACGAGAAAGCCTGGACGCCAACAATACAGCAGGAAAAATGAACACAATCTTTCTCAGAGTGTGTCTGACATGTTCACAAACACTGAGTTCCAGCACAAACCCCATCTTACCTTGCTCAGGGGAGAGAGCCAGGGCACTGAGCGCATCCTCCAAAGCCTGGATTTGCTTAAGCAACTTCTCTCCCTTATCGGGGAGAGCCTGGATGTTCACTGCAGCCAGGGTGCCCTAAAAAACAGACCCTATCAAGTGGAACTGGCATCTCAAGTTATTAAAAGACAACCTCACATTTTTCAATTCTGGCTTAGCATGTAAAAACTCCAAAATGGTCTTCTAATTATGAATGTGAAAACCAAGATTAAAAAGCAAAATAAACCCCAGCTAGCACACTAAGCCTAAGTCTAACCATAGGGAAGGCAGGCATTAAGCAGCCACCTAGAAAGCCTTCCCAGGAATCCACTCAACCCTGCAAGCTCTCCAAGCTGCTCACAGAAGCACCCTGGTCTGAGAGCACTGGTTCTCGTCCTCCTGATGCTATGACCCTTTAATACAGTTCTTCATGATGTCGTGACCTCAACCATACAATTATTTTGTTGCTACTTCACAACTAAAATTTTACTACTGTTATGAATTATAATATATTAATCTATGTTTTCCAACAGTCTTGGGCAACCCCTGTGAAAAGGTCATTTGACCCCCAGCACGGTTTCAGCTCACAAGTTGAGAACCACTGCCTTAGAGACAAAGCACAGACTGTCTTTTTCTTTTCTTTCTTTCTTTTTTTAGTTTTTATTATATGTATTGGTATGCAATATAAACTTTGGATAAGTATGTGAGTGTAGGTGCAAGTGCCCAGGATGCAGGGAGAGGGTGTCAGATCCCCTGGAGCTGAGCTTACAGTTGGTTTGGCGCCAGCTGACATGGGTGTTGGGAACTGATCTGGGGTCTTTTGCCAGAGCAGTACACACTACAGACTCACCTTCTTTTGTTTCAGCTGTGTTGTAAGGTTCGCACGCTGGACTGCTGAGTCAGATGATTCTCCCTTCTTAGAAACACCTGAAGCAATAGCTGTCTGTCTCTGCACGCTCTGGTCAGAATGTTGGAGGCTCCCCTTCTTCTGTGAGTCCAGAGTCAAGTCAAAGAGAAGTGGGGACCCTGGCCTACTGGAAACTCCATCATCTTCGCTGTCATCGCTGCTGGAGGTGGCATGGTGTACCGCTCCTGAGGAAAGCCCAGGGGCTACTTGTGCTTTGGGAGCAGGCCTCCAAGTCTTGGAAGGTCCCTGGAGAGGCTCCTGAGATAGCCCCTTCTGGGAGACCTGTGCACTGCAGACATCTGTTCCTGTTTTACCTGGGGCCTCCCCGTTCTTGAGCTGCTCCCTGCTGAGGTGTCCCTCTTTCTGAACCTTACTTTCTGTGTGCTGACCAGGAATACTCTGCTGCAAAAGCTGGGTTTCCTTTTCTCTCAGAGGTTCTGGCTTGTTTGGGACCTCTCGACTCTCTGACATCTGAGGGCCCTTGGGTATTCCTTGAAGCTCCTCTCCATGGCCTTGTTTGGAAACCATTCCTTCAGTTTTCTTAGTTTGGGGCTGGAACACTGTTTTCTCCTCTTGTTCTTCTCGATCACCTCCGGACTGTCTAGTTGTCACCAGGTCAGATGAGGGGTCCTTCTCCATTTTGCAGTTAGATTTAGACTTCTGTTCTTTCTTTTGATCCAAGAGCTGCTCTCTGTCTTCTCTCAGCTTCTTATCAGCTGTCTTTCTCTCTCCTACTTCCACAGACTGTTTCCAATCAAGTGTTTTCTGATTCTTGTTAAGCACCCTAAATGGGTTTCTGTGCTGGCTGGGAGGGTGAGGCAGTAACTCAGATGCCAGCTGAGGCTTGCTGGTTCCAGAGTGTTCCTTGGGATTAGGATCCTACAGACAATGAAAATATTAGACTGTAACATAAAATAGGGTTACTTTTGTATCTAAAATGTCCTTTTAGAGGAAACAAAAACACAGTAAATGCAGTCCATGCCTAGCACTGCTTCTGCATGTAAAAAGGAAAGATGCCAAATTCACAAGGGATCCACTTTTTTCAGTTCCTTGTTCACACTCTGTTCAGGATAATTCCTTTCTAGGGCCTGGTGAAGACTGAGACAACAGGCGCTGATAGTCACAAGAGCCACAATGTGTATTTTTCTATTCTTTATAAGTGTTACTAGTTCCCCAGGTCTAGTCCCCATGTATGGCACAAGAATAGGGTCTCTCCTCCTCTCACAGTCTAGGAACCTAGGCGTTACATTTAGCTTGTATCAAAATCAAGTCAATACTGATCTATAAAAAGACAGGGAGGTTAGTCTTTCTTACCTAAGTAGGATACTGGCTGACATTGGAAAACATTTGTGTAAAACAGAAGGTAAGTGATCAAACTTTGACCATGGCAGTGGCTCTTTGAATGAGCAGCCACAGAACCCTCCAGGGCTCTTGGAGGCAGTGTGACGGACACCAGCAGTTCATACAGACTGGGTTGCTTTTGGTAGATGGAAACAGATGGGTGATTCCTACCTGCCACGGGACGTTTCCACACCAGTGCTTCCCCTCCGCCTTAGTTCTAGCACATCGGAAGAACAACCTAATGGAGTACAGAACAGACATAATTAAGGCACACATGTTCTTTAAGAGTTTCATTTTTTTATGGTTTTTACTGATTTTGTGTACGCATGAGCATTTATTTTGCTTGCATGTACACATGTAGTACCTGTAGAGGCCAAAAGATGGCTCTGAATTCCCTGACACCAGATTCAGGCCTCTCATTGTTGTGAGCTGCCTGATATTACGGGTAATGAGAACAGAATCCAAGTCTTATGCAAGAGCACCAAGTGCTCTTAACCACTTGGCATTAATCTAAACCCATAATTAGGGGGAGAGAGAGAGAGGGAGAGAGAGAGGTCTCACCACAGCCCAAGCTGAGCACACCTGGTTTGTACGTGGGCACTGAAGGTCTGAACTCAGGTCCCCATGCTTGCACAGCTAGCAGCTTACCTACTAAGCCATCACTCCAGCCCCTGCAGGGGACATTTTTAAGGGCTGGAAAGTCAAGAACCAACATGATACAATAACCAAAAGCATGCACCCGTTTATTCTTTTTTACTCTGTATGAAGAACAAATGAAATGGAGAAGGAGATCAGCAATAGCTGCTAAAAATCAGGCAAAGGATAACCAGATATTGTGTGTGCTAGAAGGGAGGCCACAATACTGTCTAACAAAGGAAGTTGCTTAACAAGAAATACGAGCAAACTCCGAACGGTTATCACACAGCTAACTCTTCACAACCTGGGGCCTTTCTGGAGCAGGGCCACCACTGCCCCCGATGAGAGGTGGACAGAGCACACTGGATGGACTGCCATTCCAGCTCTCTCCAGGCCGCTTGTCTCAGCCTAACTGCACTCAGCTTCACCATCTCAGTTCAAGCTCTCACCCAGAGAAAGCTGGATCTGGGTCTGAATCCCAGCAACCTCGGGAAGTCAGATTCCCTTCCTAACTCTCTAACAGCAGTCTTTCATCCACCTGTAAAACAGCTCCCGAAACCAGCCACAGCAGAGGGGCATGGAGGATAAGGGATAATGAGGTGCCATGTGGCTCAGGTCTTTGGTAGATACGTTCCTCTAGTCTTCACTTTTGAATCTCCGTGGTTCTTCTAATGCACATTAGAAAGCCACTGGTGGCCGTCTACCAACTTTAGAGGTAGGTGTTTCTGTACCAAGGGACAAGTGATCTTAGTGTCAGGACTGAACCTAATCAAGATTTGCCTGCCCAACTCTACTAACAGAAAGCAACTCTCTTCCTCTCTCCTTCTCTATTCTAATTACCCGTATAGGCTAGGGAGGTGTCTTAGTGAAAAAAGTGGTCCCTTGCAAGTGTGAAAACCAAAGAACCCGCATAAAATACAGGTGGGTTTGGCACCTATCTGTAATCCCAGCACTCAAGAGGCAGAGACAAAGTGTTCCCAGGACAAACTGTCTATTGAGGCTTGCCAACAGGTGAGTTCCAAGGTCGGTGAGGACACTCCCTCAGTAAGTAAGGTGGAGGGTGATCAAGAGTCACTCAACATCAACCTCTGGCCTCACACACATGTGCATGACAACTGCACACATCCAAATGTACGCAAATATACATATGCACATACCCCCATACATGCAGAACAACAAACACTCCATTTACAGCAGCAGTAAAAACATAACCAGAGGAATACACTTGGAAAGGACTGTGAGCACTTTATAATGGAAATTATTTAAAACACTGAGAACAATTTAAAGTCATACTTTACATCATGCTCACAGCCTGGAAAAGTCAATATTGAAGTCTGTTCTCTCAAAACGGATCTCTGTAAATATGCAACCTCAACAGTTTTCTGTAGAAATTTAAGAGGCTGAATCTATTTGCTATGCAAACACAAAGACCCCACAATTCCAGCACAATCTTGAAGAAGCTGGAAGACACATTATTTCACATAATCAACCATGCAAAAATATGTAAATAAACTAATGGGCAAAAATTAACCACCTCAGACACTGACACAAACTTAGGGCTGATTGATTTTTTTTTTTAAAACAAGGATGCCAAGCATTTCGATATACTTGGGTTGGTGACAGGACTTTACACCGACGTGCTGGTTTAAATGAGAATGGCCCCTATAGGCTCATAGATCTGAAGGCTTGTTTTCCAGTTGCTGGGATTCTCTGGGAAGGATTAGGAAGTGTGTGGCCTTGTTAAAGGAGGTACATCACTGGGGATTCTCTCTCTTTGCCCCATGCTTGTGGACCAGATTTAAGTTCTCAGTTACTGCTCCAGTACAGTGTTTACCTGTTTGCTGCCCTGTTCCTGCCATGATAGTTAGTGTTGGACTCTTATACTATATGAATTAATTCTAATTTTAATTTGTAAGTTATGTAATTTAATTCTAAAATTACATAAAAATAGTCATGTATGACTTCTGCCTTCTTGGCCAAACCCCCAAGCCAATTCTCCAAAGTGGTCATGTTACATCATGCCTTGGTACCCCAATGTGTTCATTTAAAAGAGTCTCTAATGATGGTGACTTTCTACTTACCTATTAACATTCATGATGACTAACATCTCCCATCTATATGGACTTCCCCACCCTTCCCAAGGGAAACTGCACTTTACTGAGTATGACCTTTTCCCTCTTTCTATTATCAGAATTGAGAGTTGACTAGTTAGTGGGTTGATGTTATTAGCAACTGGACAGCTAGTGGGGTACCACAGAGCTGCTAATCCAGAAATTAACCACTGGCTTCTCGGGGTAACTCCTTCAGCATCTAAGGCACTGGCTGTCAACCTGTGACCCTTTAACACAGTTCCTCATGTTGGGATAACCTCACTGCTACTTTGAAACTATAATCTTGCTACTGTTATGAACCACAATGTAAATATCTGACATGTGACCCCCTGTGAAAGGGTCATTTGACCCTTGCAAAGGGGTGGAGACCCACAGGTTTAGAACCACTAACAAGGTAGACAGATGATGCTCAGTGTGTGCAGAAACGGTTGTCAGTGACGACTTTTAAAGGACAAAATTCTTTACTTTTAAAGAATTTAAAAACAAGCTGCAACTCTTCAGGATGGAGGGGGGAGTGTGTGGAGGGGGGAGTGTGTGTGGAAGTGGAGGGGGTGTGGAGGTGGAGGTGCATCTACGTGTTCACTCTGGACACTCACCTCCATTCTTTCTTGCCCTGTGGTAGAAACAAACCCTGAAGCTCGACCACAAACTCCTCATGCAATAAACAATGAGAAACAGGAATACTAGGAGAGAAAAACACAATAAAATAATTTTAAAAGACAAGGAACAGAGGCCAGCAGCCTGAAGTCAAATGCAAGCCTGAATTCTCACTGAGTAGCCCTGGCTGGGCTGGGACTCACTACCTAGACCAATGTGGCCTCGAATTTGCAGCAATCCTTCCTCTGTCTCTTGAGTCCTAGGATCACAAGTGTGTGCTACCACACCCAGCCCAACCACAGATATTATGCCAAGGTGTCCCAAAGATGGCTATCTGTGTGGCTTCCTAAGGAAAGGACCCATAGTTTTTTCCTTTTTCCACTTTCTAAACCAAAGCATGACAATAATTCTTTTCTTCATCACTTTCATAGGACACCCACACTGCAACATCCCAGGGATGACATAGTCTAAGGCTGACTATCGGGCAGGCCTGCTGTGACCTCTCCTCAGGTTCTCCCATTACCCTCTATCCACTAACACCTTATTAGCTGCCACTTGCCGTTACCCACACGTCTACCTCTAACAATAACTTACTCACGTGCTTCTTGCCAGAAATAAAATTGTACATGTCCCTCCTAACTTACAGAAGAAAAATATGGGCAACACTGAGAGCAAACAGGTTTGAGTGAAGGTCTAAAGCATTCTCCCATGACTTGTAAAACTGCCTGCAGCCTGCTTGTCAGACACGCCGCAGGCCTCCAGTGAAAGTACTGTACTAGTTTGTATTACAGTATACCCAGGTAAGAGGCACGCTGTTTAAGGATATTCAGTCTTTTTTTAAAGATTTATTTCTATTTTTTGTTTAGGGATGTTTTGTCTGCATGTGTGTCTATACACCATGTACATGCTAGGCCTTCAGAGGCCAAAAGAGCACACCCGATCCCCTAAAACTGAAGTTATAGACATTTGACCACCCCTAAGTGGGTGCTAGAAATCGAAGCTGGGGCCTCTGGAAGAACAGCCAGTGCTCTTAAAGGTTGACCCATCTCCCCAACCCCCAAGAATATTTCTCTTAATGTTGAATCAAACCTGAGACCAACGTTGATGCATAATTTCTATAAACATAAGCACACATGTGTCTTACAACATTTGAGCAGTGTACTAAATCCTAATATATTTAGAAATAAATAGTAAACTCCGATGCAACATGGAGATACAAATCATACAACTTATTCCAGGACTAATATCCAGTATATAGCTATGATGCTGAAAAGATAACTATGCTCTACAAAGTTCGGCTGAATAAAGAGCAGGAGGAAATGTTAAATGATACCACGGTTTAATTTCACTGTCAACACCTGGTATCTTAAGATTGTCACACCTGAGAGCAGTATGACTTTCCTCGCTTTAGACAAGATGCTTGACATTTCTAGGTCTCAGCCTTAATACATTTCAGGTCAGCAGAACCTGAGTTCTACATCAACCTCTGAAGTTTCATTCAGCGCTAACACCCTGCAGCAGTGGCTCTCAACCTTCCCAATACTGCAACCCTTTAAAAGTTCCTTATGTTGAGGTGACCCCAACCATAAAAATCATTTCTGTTGCCACTTTATAACTGTACTTTTGCTACTGTTTTGAATCATAATGTAACTTTCGGATTTGCAGGACATCTGAAATGCAACCCCTGTGAAAAGGTCCTTAGACCCTGGAGGTCGCTACCCACAGGCTGAGAGAGAAACGCTGCCCTAAAGACCATGGATCTCTCTGGATCATTGATGTCACGCCACACTAGATGAACGAGAAAAGCTGCTGTCTAACTATATTTTAGCCTCAAACATTAAAATTTAAATGGCGACCTAAAATTGGTACAAGACCAGCAAATTAATTCCCACGCCCACTGTTTGTTTACGCCTTTTAGAGGGAGCAGAAAGGATTCTGGGGCAAAGGGGAGTGGCTAAGGAAGGCCACACAAGGTGCCTAGAAACTTGAAGCGGACTATAGAAGGATCCGAGTGTGGGCGAATCCGCGTCCCAAGGCAGTTGAAGTGGCCGGGCTGGGTCACTTCATAGAACCGGGCCGGGTTGGAGACTCACTCGGTGGCCTGCACGAAGCCGCATGTGTTTGTCCGGCACACGTAGAAGCTCTTTCCCTTATTCGGGCCATCGCGGACGCCGGTCTTTAAGAAGCAAACGGCCCCTGAGGAAACAAGAAGGTCAGCAACAGCCACTGCAAGCCAGTCCCACAGTCCCCAGGAGAGAAATCCCAAGACTAGGGCCTTACCGTGCTCCGGACACTTAACTACGTCCATAACGCTGCCAGGAAGCCCTGGCCTGCCGGGTTTCCGTCTTTGGCCCCGCCCCGTTCCGCCCACCACAGCGTTCCACCAATCACATGGCTGATCCTCTCATCTTCAACCAATTACAGCCTCCCTCAGGCTTGGCGCGCGCTGAAATCAAACTTGAAGTAGGAGGCGTGGCAGAAGTCCAATGAGGACTCCAGGAGGTTCCCTGACTTGGGGGGAAAAGCGAGACTTAAATGCTGAGCCTCAAAGTAGCTGCTGAGACCCAGACGGAGCCAGAGCCACTTGCTTGCTGACGAAGAAGCCACTGTAGGGGAAACACTTAAATTGAGGCGGCCGAGAGGCAGGAGCATCTCCTAAAACTGTGGGAATCTATTGCTTAGTCTGTAGTCTGCACAAAGGTTCCCTTAGGACCCGGGACAACCTTTAAATGAGTGTAGGGCGTCCACAGGGTCACCCAGGATTGAACGTCTGCACACATCTCAGTTCCACGCTTTGCGCTCTTTGAGTCTCATGGCTGCCTTCTGGTGAGGTTCTAAGGACCACCTGGTGTGGATGCCCTGAGTCTAAGAGAAGAACCTGAGGGTAATTCCGGGCCTCGGGCCTCGCGTGCAAGCTTATGTATTTTGCATTGTCAAACCTTTTGAACTTATTTCGCATTTGAAGTTTAAAAAAAAAAAAAAAAACAAACAGACTGACATTAAGAGAATATTGCATTTGTAACCAAGGGGCTAGAGAATTATGGCTCAGCATTTAAGAGTGCTTGTTGGCTGTTATTGCAGACATGAGTTTGGTTTCTAGCAAATACTTACGGCCTCTCACAACCACCTGAAATCCAGCCCCACGCCTCCATGGACTCCCCACTTTAACTTGGACACACAGAGAGGCACATTCACGGGATTAAAAATAAAATGAATACTTAGAAATTGTAATCAATTCTTTTAATGAGTGGGGGATGGGGGATGACTATCGGAACTTGGTTGCTCATATTTCAGCTGTTGAAGACCATGTGTCTCAGAGTGGCACACACAACTGCTACGAGGACAGAAAAGCTGCAGTATGTAAGAAGTCTGGGCTATGTGGAAACTGCAAACATTTTAGGAGTCCTGAGTTGGAGAGACAAACCCGAGGTATCATTTATGAATTAAGCAGTTCTTACTAAATAGCTTTTTTTTTTTTTTTTTTTTGGTGCCCCAAGAGGAGTAAGTGGTTGAGAAATATGAAGTTCACGTAATGCATACACTTAAGGTAACTGCTCTAACCACAAGGGGCTCACTGAATGGAGGAAACTGAACTAACTTATACCTAATGCTTAAATAAATATAAAATAGTATTTAAATGTCAGGACGAATGGAGTCAGCAGCAAACCCTCTGGAGAGCTAAAGACATGAATTTCCAAGTGCATGCAGTATACCGCCAGTTCTCCAGTGGGATTTTATACAAATAGGTGAGGTATTTTTCTTTATTCCCAGGTTGCAATTCCAAGATCTGTATGTGCGTGTGAACTAGATACCATGTGAGGTGAAGAAGACTGAAAACACTGAGGTTTGGGGAGGAGGACCATGGTGATTTTTGTAGTGAGACTTTTTTTTTGTTTCTTTAAAAACACAAAAATATAAGAATTTTTGTTTGTTTGTTTTCATCAGGTGGGGCCGCTACAGTTTGTCCACAGCAGCTGACTATGACTTGACTCTGTGCTCCAACAAGGGTGTGGTTTTGTCAGCCAGTGGATAGTTTCTGCAAGAGTGTGACATTTGGAATTCTGGGGACTCTTCGGAGGATATATAAATACTAGGGCCCATTAGAATGGGGCTGGATGGTGGTTGGATGCTGTAGGCTGCGCTTTGTTAAGCAGTTGTATGCAAAGAGATGAAAAGAAAAAAATTAGATGTGCTGGTGGCAAAGCTCAAACTTGCCCCAAGGAACTAGACAGCCCTAATCAGCAGGAAGCCGCCTACCATTATTGTGTCACCACCCTTTCCTCTCTGCCCCCCCTTTTTTCTTTTCTACCTAGCATTATGGGGGTTAAAAAGAGAGGGGTAGAGAAGGGGGAGGAAAGAACTCACAGAGCAATCAAAAGTCTGGTTACTGATTTTTTCCCCCTATTTTTTTCATTTATGCCTACAGGCCAGAAGGGGGCACCAGATCTCACTGTAGATGGTTGTGAGCCACCATGAGGTAGCTGGGAATTGAACTCATGTAGCCAGAGCTCTTAACCTCTCAGCCACTTCTCCAGCCCCAGGTTACAGATTCTTTCCCCGCACAATATGATTTTGAGACTAGACAAAGTCCAGGTCTCGGGTGTGACATTACAGACCAATCTTTTCCTCCGCAGCTGCTCAGCCGGCTTCTGCACTTCCCAGGAGCAAAACTGAACACAGAAAACAGGAAGGGGAGCTGTTCCTTCCAGAAATCTAGGATGTGCTAAATAAAAATATATAGAGCAAGGATCATATTAATAGGAGAGGGGTTGGGCCAGTGAGACAGCCGAGCACGTACAGGTTTTGTGCATATATATTTCATGTACGTTCTTAGCCAGAAAACATCCAGAAAGACCTCTAAGACTGAGCTGTATACATTTCTACTTTGAATGAAGCTAAGAATGAAAGTTGTGGTTTTCTTGATAGCCATGACGTACTCAGAACAAATGCTTAGAGTAAATCCTAAGTCTGGATGTTTTAAATGCACGAGCTAACAATACAAATTATTTAAGTATGGGCTGCTCGACCACAGAATTTATGTTGGAATTATTCTGCAGCCAGATTGTGACAGTGACTGCACTTGAGCTTAAAAATCTGTTTGTTTGTTTGTTTGTTTGTTTGTTTGTTTGGAGATAGAGTTTTAGGATTAGCTCAACCTGGTCTTGAACTGGGTATGTGTCCAGGCTGACTTTAAGCATCAGACCCTTTGAATAGGTGAATCCTATGAGACCTAAATTAGGCCTCAAGAAAGCTGCTTTTAAAAATGTGTAAGTGGTGTTGGAACCGTCCATGTAGAAAGTAAATGGGAGGTGCACCACCATCCTTAGAAAACAGCCTAGTGGCTGAAGAACCTGGTGGTAGACAGTGCTGACCCTGAAGCAGGTGGGCTCCCTAACCTGTGACAACAGGGCGGTACACTCATTTTAGTTCTTGAGGCAATGAAGACAAGTGTGCTGGGCACTGTGCTGGCTGACACATGTCAGACTCAGTGGGTCCTCGATAGAGGTGAGAGGGTGAGCTAACCCCTGAACACCCCTCTCAGCATCATTTAAAAATATCCAACAATTTAAATTCAAGCCAGTTGTCAGATTCTTGTAGTTCTGCAAGTCTCGTTTATTATATACGTGCTCAAGGGAGGTTTGCTAGCCAGATGTCAGTTCTAAGCATCCTGTTTTCTGGGGTAGGGGTGAGGAGGCGTGCTTAGTACCAAATCACCGAGTACCGCCCCACCCAGCACCTGATTTTCCAAAACTCTCAGACATTTTGATTGTTGCAAACACAGAGCCTCGTTCTAAATGGCAGGTGACATATCTTTGCCCTGCAGCGCCTTCTGAGAAGGGAAGTTGTCAAATCTCAGCTCTCTCTGAGGTGCGTTGTAAGATAAGGGCTTTTCCTGAATAGCTGCTACATTTAGTGCTCACAACTACCCTAGCAACATGCATTCTTTATTCCGAGTTTTAAAGATTTGGGAAAGTCAGGGCTGGTGGCTCACACCTGTAACCCCAGCATAGAGAAGAATTGTCTTGAGCTCAAGGCAAGCCCAGACTACACAGAGAATACCAGGCCTGCCTGAGTTACACAGTTAGATGTGTCTCAAAAGGAACCATTAGTATAGTGTCTCAAAAGAATTAGTGTGCTAAAATGAAAATGTTGTTGTTGTTTTGTGTTTGTTTGTTTGTTTGTTTGAGCAGGGGTTCGAGTGTAGCCTTGGCTGTCCTAAAACTATCTCTGTAGACCAGGCTGTCCTTGAATTTAGAGATCCACCCGCCTCTGCCTCCTGAGTGGTAGGATTAAAACCATATGTCATCACTGCCAGGCAAAACTTTTAAGTTTCAAAATACATTCAGTGACTCAGATATTTCACTTGCATTTCATCAAACATTTAGGTGTTTGCTATGGCATGCTTAACAACTGCTAAGACTAAATAAAAAACAAAAGCCATAGCCATTTTACAAATAACCACTAGGTGGCAGCACATTAACATGAAAGTCAAGCAGAAGGACGGCCTATTTCTGTTTCATTCTTTTGGCTTACAAATAAGTACTGCTCATTCGATTTCATTTTATCTGGTGCCTTCCAGATATATGAGAGTTTTAAACCTGTCCTTTGATTAAGGAACAATCAAGATGTTACTGTGGGCAAAGATCTGTTTATAATCTGAACTGTCATTCAGTTTGACAAATGATTTTGTTGTTACCAAAATTTTGCAGTGTTAGATTCCAAATTTCACTGTTCTTAAAATAGGATGCCAAGAGTTGTTCAGAGCATTTTCTCCTGCTTGTTTATAGTTCATCATAGTGCTTTTTAAATGTGTAGAGTTGCATAGCCAACTGTTTTTAGAACATGCTTGTGTATTGTATAATGTGTATGTGCACACATACATGTGTGTGCACGTATGTATGCATGTGAGCATATGAAGACCAGAGGTTGACCTCAGATAATCATTCACTCTTCTTCATCTTGGATTTTGAGGCAGGGTCTCTTGCGGAACCTGATTCTTACTCCACAAGCTCCCATCTGCATGCACAACCACACCTGCTTTCTCCAGATGTTGGGGATCCAAACTCAGGTTCTTGTGCTTACATGACAAGAACTTCACTAGCTGTGGCCTCTCCGAGCCCCTCCCCACAGTTTAAGACCAATGTTTATGATCCTGAAAATGAGATCAGCCTAGCGATCTCCATCTACAAAATGCTGCCTTCTGAATGTCCTCTATAAACGGAGTCATAGCGCACGTCTATTGCTTCTGTCTCAGATCATCCTTACGTGATGCCTTCGAGGTTGATTCATACCATCTAGTGTTTCAGTGGTCCACCCCAAGGGCATCAGAGAAACCAGAATGGAACAGTGGAGCACATCAACATTGTTTGTGCACTCTGACTGTACTCATGCCAATATTCTGAGACATCAAACCATAAACTTTTAAAGCTCGGTATTAGATGACTCTATTTCTATCCTTTGGGAATCCAGGCTGGCACATCTTTGCTGTTCTACTCTGTACAACTAGCATGCACCACTCTTATGATTTAAAAAATCCAATAATGCCATTAACAGCAAGCGCACAGGGAGATACGACAGAGAGCGTGTACCAGAATCACGATGATTATGCTTATGTGAGATGGCAGGATTTGGGGTGCCCTCCCCCATTTTTATTCCCATGTAATCTCATTACACTGCCGTGGAGTGGCCTTGGGATAACATGTCTGCCTCTTTCATAATCTTCTATATACGTGCATGCTTCTCAGCCTGGCTGTCTAACTCCATCCTGTAATTAATCCTTTCTCCTTTGGCTCTTTCTATTTCTTCCCACCCTCTGTTTTGTATCTAATTTCATACTTTAAACCTTTCTCCTTTTTGCTCTCTCCATACTAATTTTACTTAATTCTAGCTTGATTCATGACCCTAATTTTCAGTGTTCCTAAGATGGAGGAACTGCTTCCTCCTCACTGCTTCCCTAAGGCCATAATCATCACACACACACACACACACACACACACACACACACACACAGAGAGAGAGAGAGAGAGAGAGAGAGAGAGAGAGAGAGAGAGAGAGAGAAGAGGCTGCTGTGGCTGTGTACGTGGTTGCTCCAAGTTGCCTTTCCTCTGGGTGGTGACACATGGCACACATGGCACTTGGGCACATGCTAAGTTCTCCTGTGGAGAAGGAATGTGGTACCCCAGGTTCTGAAGATTCACCACCTCTGGGCCCCTTCAGGTGCTGGGATCTTAGTGGCTGAGACAACCCGCACAGATCTGGGGACAGTGCCCTGCGGCTCCTTCATGGCTTCACCTAGGAGCTGGGACAGAGCATCTGCACTGTGCCACTAGGTTTCAGAGCAGACGAGCCCTCCATTGTTCACGCTCAGCACTTTGGCCGGTTATGAGTCTCTGCATGAGCCACTACCCACTGCCCAAGAGAAGCTTCTCTGACCAAAGCTGCGAGCAGCACACGTCTGTGAGTGTAAACAGAAATGTTCACAGTGCAGCTTGCCAAGATGGCCATTTGGCAAAACAACAGTCGTAGATTCTCCTCTAGGGTGGCTGATTCCCCCACTATGGTTTTCGACTGGGTTTACCATACCAGACATGAACTCTTCCCTGTGAGTCAGGCCTTACATCTGATCAGAGAGCAGTTGGCTGTACCCCAAATCATCACGCCACACTTTCTCCCCCAGTGTGCACATTTCTCCAAGCAGGAGGGGACCGTAGCTGGGATAAGTGCGGGGTAAGACCATTGCTGCTCTTTGTCCCCTGCAGCCTGGTACCACCTGACACTGCTGTACCTTAGCGGTCAGGGAGAACACTTCCTGGTCAGTTCGAGATTGACTTCTCTATGCCCTGCATCCAAAGTACATATTGTCATCAGCAACAGGGCCTTGCCGTGTAGGTCTGATGAACAGCCAAGAGCAACAGAAAGGTTTTCTTGGGTTGAAAGATCATAGGTTTCCATGTAGCGTTTCACACACTGTTCCTTTTGGTTAATCTTTCTGCCAATACCTCATGTCCCCACCCCTACCTTCCTCTGTGTTGAACCTTTCCCCTTCTCTACCTTCATTTTACCTGTATTTTACTATCCCTCTTAAGGTGTTCACCCCCCAATGGCCTGTTTCTAGTGTCCTGACTTCCACACGTACACCAGGTTTAACTTCCAGAAGAAAAGATTTTAAGCTAGAATCCACACATCAGAGATAACATGCAACATGTCTTTCTAGACCCGAGTAGCCTCACTCACTGTAGTTTCTCCATAGATTTACCTGTAAATGTAGTGATTTCGTTCTTTACAACTGAGTAATTCATTGTGCATGCCTGCCACATTTTCTTATCTATTTGTCATGAAGGGCATCTTGGTTGACTCAATCGCCTGGCTATGGTGACTTGAGCTTCAAGGAATATGAATCTACAATTATCTCTGTAGTAGGAGAGAAGTCCTTTGGGTATGTGCCCAGGTCTAGGGAACTTGAAGGAAGAGGAATGAATTGGGAGGAGATCTATGCTGAGTCTGGGTCATGTTGTGGCTATTATATGTATTAATTATTAGCAGTTGGTTACCTATACAGGACAAATACATGACTGAGACAGTCAACAGTTTCACAAGTTGGGAGCTGAGGCCCAACTCCATCAGAGGGTCTATTGACAGCTGCTGTGGAGGGAAGTCTCTGTCCTGTGAGGACGTGGTCACTGAAAAGTTGCTCACGCTCCAGAGGCTGGTCCCACACCCCTGTGCATATACACAGTACAAGTTGGCCTCTGGGGTATTGGCAATTTGTAAAAGACAACATAAAGTAGGGAGGGAAGTAAGGTGGGGGATAGGAGGAGTTGGAGGGAGGTGGTATTGAATGGATATGGTCAATATACATTATAAAAGTATATAAAACATTCAAAGAATAAAAAATATTTCAAAACCAAAAAAAGATCATTCCTCAAAAAATACCAACCCGTTGAAAGCATGATTGACTCTTGTTTCTCTGAGCAAAACTCCCCAGTGTCTCTCTGATAATTGGAGACAGGCATAAACCCTCCCTGGGTTCTTAGGATCGGGTCCAGTCCAGTTCTCTGTCCCCACTGCTACAGTCCTGTCTCCTTCATGCCGCATGCCTAACCCCTCCGCCCTCAATTCCTCCAAATGCCAAGCCTTCCTTCACCTGAGACTCTGGCCAGTCCTGACCATCAGCCCTCACTACTTCTCCCAATTCTTCAAAGGGCCAGCCTCTGGCCTGTGAAGCCTCAGCCACACACTTGCCCCGGGTACACCTCCACAGGGCCCCTCCCTTGCTGATCTCTTTTCTCACATAGCACTAAGCACACAGCCATCTGCTTGCCTGTTCTCCATCCGTCTCTCCCATGGACTGAACATAAGTACCAAGATCCGAAACCTGTGCTCAGTACTCTTTCTAAGTACAGGGCATAGAAATTCAATATACACCCGTCCCGTGGGTGGACGAAACCAGAGTGGGAGGAACCTTAACATCACTCAGTGTGCCCTCCTGTCCCTTCCGCAGCATCCCTAACAGATGTAGCACCTGGTCAGCACCGGTTGGTTCTCTGTTACTGCCCGTAGCAGTGAATTCTCATGCCTACTGAGGAGAAACCGTCCTGTCTGCAGTGACTGCCTTCTTGTCATGTGAAGATACCCGGGGCCCATCAAGACTTTCCTAGCATCACTTTAAAATTTCTAATAAGCTGTTCTGTGCTCTTCACACATCGCAAGCATGTTCTTTTCTCCAGAGGAACGGTTCCAGCTGCTGCAGTTCTCGTCCGCAGTCCCCTCAGCGATGCTTTTCGGGGGATGTTTGCTTCATCTCAGGGAGAGCAGCGGGGATAGTTATCTCCTTTTTTTTTTTTAATTTTTATTTTTGGTTCTGACCAGTTCATTATATGCCCCCTCCTTCCCTCTCTCTTTCTAGCAAATATGCCACGCTAGTAACTTTTATTGAGTATGCAATCAACTACAGCTTTCATTTTTCACACATGGACTCAAAAAACCCAGTGCATGCAATTTGCTTGAACTTACTCGTGGATTCTGAATATCATCTTGTCAGTTTGATCCACCCTTCTAGCCGGTCCGGATCTCTTTGATTCCTGTTTCTCAGGGCTGACTTACTAGTACTGCCTCCCGACTGAACACTTGACAAGCACCTCCTTCCCTTCGGCGGTGCTACCTGTAAAGTTGCTGAGGCAGGCAGAGTTCTCCTCCAGGTAAACGTGACACCACAGCCATTCAGTCACCAGTGGAGTTCACTCTGTTGTCATTCATGGCTGCTGCCCTGTGCTTGTCCCTTTATTGATCAGAATTCAAAGCATAACAGCAAAAGAAAGGAGGCTGATCTGTCCCGGATTTTTCTTGGAGACTGGCTCAGGAAACAGCCCAAGACCACAGAGGAATATGACCCTTCAGGACAAAGCTCTTGCCATACACTAGGGTCGGTGGTTTATTCAGCCACATTACCTCCTGACTCATCAGCTTGCTTACATCTATCATTTCCTGCTCCTGGCTCTTTCTGCCTCCTCCTTCCTCTCCTGTTTGGTCTTCTCTTGGGGGTTTATATGCATTTGGATCTGAGGCCACCACCTTATGAGCCACAGTACAGAAGCCTGGCTGAACCACACGGTCCAGAACACCTCGTTCATCACTTCCTCTTTACTACTTCCTTATCCTGTTTCCTGGACTGACCTTACCTCATTGTAATTGGAAGCCCAGCAGACTGTCTTCTGTGCCCGGGAGGTAGTAAGGCCACTAAGCTCTGTGACTCTCACTGCCTCTCCATCTCAGGATATCTGGAGTATTTCCTAAAAGCTTCCTGTCTTCTTACCCCTGGGCCTATCCAGAGCTACCCAGAGTCAGGGAACCCAGGGCAGGACGTGTGTGTGTGTGTGTGTGTGTGTGTGTGTGTGTGTGTGTGTGTGTGTGTGTGTGTTCCCTCTGTGGGCTGCCTCCTGTTATTTCTGCATCCTCTCACCTTTATGAACTTGCTCCCCTTGTTTCTTCTCTTCCATTCCTCTTTGACTCCTGCACGTTCCTCTCCCCAAACCTCATTCAGGACACTTGTTCAGGGCAGGACAGATGGAAGCAGTACTGATGGGTGGCTGTGGTGACAGTAGTCACATCCTGGTTCTCTGTCCCTACCCAGAGCTGTGCATGCATCCTTAAGCTATTCCTTTGAGTTCTTAAGCTTTTTTTTATGATGACACCTTTCCTGCCACCTCAGTAATTGGTTATTTCTCATGGAAGAGCTGGAGCACAGCTAAGTGCCAGGTGGAGAAATCGAGCTCACAGTATCAGACTGATACTGCTTTAAGGTTGTATATAGTGTGTGTGTGTGTGTGTGTGTGTGTGTGTGTGTGTGTGTGTGTGTATGGGTGTGCATGGGTGTGCACGCAAGTGCTGTTATACAACAAAATATACCAAGCCTGTAGCACATAAATAACTTGTCACCATTGAAAAATGTTATGAGACTTGAAGAACATTCATGTAGGGTGAATACAGGACAAACAGTTCATTGATTATCTTGACAATTCTGCTATGGCATTATGTTCCCCACAGTTCATACGCTGAAGCCAATACATTAATACTCAGGGATGGTGCTTTAGGGAGGTAATTAGATTTAGATGAGGTTCTGTGACGATTATTATTATCCTTGAGATGATTATTAATGCTCTTACCAGAAGACACAATAGGGCTGGGGAGATGGCTCAGTGGGTGAAGACCTGAGTTTGAACCCCCAGAACCTAAGCGAAAGCCAGATGCAGCAGCACACATCTGTAAAGCTAGTTCCCGCGGTGAGATGGGGAACTGAGACAGGAGAATCCTGGGAGCTTGGGGACCAGCTTGTCTGGCCTAGGCAGCTGCCCAGGAGACGCCTTGCATCCTACATGATTGGAGGAAGAATCCAACCCCCAGGGCTGTTCTCTGACATCATGCATATGCCTACGGGGGGGGGGGGGAGGCAGACGGACAGACACAGAGATAGAGACAGAGACAGACACAGAGATAGAGACAGAGACAGACAGAGAGACAAGAGACAGAGACAGACAGAATATGAGCAGAAAGGATTGCTCTCTCTGTCCAGAGAGTACACGGAGGAGGAAGATGGCTCATTTCCAGGCCAGGAAGAACCCTTGGCTGACAATGGATCTGCACTTTGATCTACGATTCAGCCTTGAGAACTTTAAGAAAATAAACGTCTGTCGTGTCTGTTACCTGCCCCTGGTGCTTTACTCTCGGCCAAGCACCCCGATACGAATTCCCAAGTCACTGCTTCCTCTCCACCACAGCATGTGCTTCCTCATACAGCGTTCTCCAAATGTGCTATTTGCACTAAAATCTCCATGTAAATTGAATTAGCTAATTAATACAGGTATAATGCACCTCAGGATAGAAGTCTCCGGCGGCTCCATTTCTCATTATTTCCATGTATTTATATATCTTTGCTTTGAACCCCTGGACTAAATCACACTGGCTTCTCATTTAACTGAAAAGCATCCAGACCGCATTATCCAAATGTTCCTCCATTCCCCCTGCCCTGCTAACCCGACTCCTGAAACCTGCCCTTCATTTGCCTCCACGGCGGAGAACGGGGCACAATCCTCTTCTGTGACTGAGTCTGTGCTTACATTCAAACCCCACATCATGTTCTCTCCAGGATATGTTAGGAGTTAGAAAACAGGTAGCTGGCGTTTCCTTTTCAAGTACAGAAAGCATCAAAATGGGGGCTGGTCGGGGACGACCATTCCCTAGTGAACGCCAACTCCCTTGTGCCCTTGAGTTCATCTCATTTAAGCCTCACACCAAGCTCTGTCAGGTCAGAAACATCACCTTCACTTTGTGGAGCTAAAAAGGGCAAGAAGTCAAAGTGGCTGGTAAGAAGTGGGACTTAGTGGCTTCCATCTGACTTATTGAAACCAGCTCGTTGGCGAAGGCTCCTGTGTTTACGATGCCTTTGGTGGGGAAGGACAAACTACAGAACAGGGCAGGTGACATGTGGGAGCATGTGGGAACTGGTGCTTCCTCATTTCATGCCGTGCTGAATGGCTTTCCTCTCTCAAGCACCACAGATATACTTAGATGTGCCCACGGGCTAGGAGCCGATGCTGGGCAGAGCAGACAGCCCCTCCTCACATTGGCAGCTGAGCCCCGCCTCTTCAGATCAGATGCTGCAACCCCTCCCTCGTTGTTCCCTCAACAGACCTGTTCTCTAGGCACAGAGTCACTATTTGTCTGCTTAGGGCTTGGGGGCTATCTGAACAATGCTTAACGAAATGCCTGTCATTTTGATACCAACAGCCTTTTATTGAGCAAGCTGTATCTTGAGCAATGGCCACCAGAGAACCTTCAATTTTCCATGGCCATCAGGCTGGTACAAATTGTTGCTGCCAGACAGGCCGAAACAATGCAAAGACCCCTTAAAGTCAGACTTGAGAACATGTAGCGTCTGCCTCCAGTGACAGGAGACCATCACAAAACACATCATCCCGTGTCTGCGTACACTGCCTCATAAGGTCACACAGGGTGGCCACTCTGCGGAAGTCAGTGCTGAGTGCTAAGTGTCCCCCAGCTTCCCTGAGCCAATTTCATCTCTCTTAAGAGATGAGGACCTGTCACTTAGGTCCTAGGAGCTATCATTGCTGTTGCCCAGTGATACTCTTGTTGTTTTCATGTTTCTGGTTTGTGAGAGGGTAGAGTCTCTGCTCACTGCAGAAGGAGGAACATTGCTTTGGGCGTCATAATCCTTAGTGATCATAAGGCAGAACTGTGTCTCCCTGTTGTATAGTTGTGATGGATAATCGTACGCATCAACTTGACCAGGCTAAAGAATGCCCAAGGTAACTAATAAAATTCTGTCCCTGGGTATGTCTGGGAGGACGCTGCAGGAAGACATGAGCAGGTAAGCCACGTAAAGATCATCAGCCTTGTGGTCTGGAGAGTTTGCTCAATGGTTAGAGCACCCGTTGCTCTTTCAAAGAACCCAAGTTCAATTCCCAGTACTTATGAGATGGCTTACAACCATCTGTAACTCCAGTTCCAGGTGTTCTGAGACCCTTCTTGGACCTCTCTGGTCACTGTGCCCACCTGAGGTACACATAAATACATGCAGGCAAAACATTCAATACACATAAAATAATATAATCCAAAAAAAAGATTTTAAATAAAAAGATCAGCCTCCAGGTTGGTAGTTGCAAACTGTTACCAGCACATGCAGAACAAAAGTCTAAGAAAGGGCAAATCCTCTCTTCTTGAGGTGATGTCTATCTTCTGCTCTTGAATACCAGAGCTTTTGATCCGTAGGGTTGCAAGGCCTGCAGGCCTCTGCCCTTCAGTCCTGGGCTTACACCTCAGGGTAGGAAGCACCTCACTGGCTCCCTTAGTCTCTCGGGCCCCTAATCGGGTTCTGATTAAATCACACCGTTAGCTTCACTGGGTCTCTGGTCCACAAACATTGTTCTAGGGATCTTACTGCCTCTATAACGGTGTGAAGCAACTTCCAAAACAAAATTCCTCTTCCATCTCTGCTCAGATCCTGTTACTTCTGTCTCTCTGGTGAACTCTGACTGATGCCATTTTCTACCCCATGTTGTCCCAGAGAGCCAATCCTTCTAAACCCATGGTATCTGCTCAATGACGTAAGCGTTCACTTTGTGGAGAGAAGAGACTCTGTCAGCAACATCTACAGGCCTGGATCTTAGTATAAGCCTCATCACCCAGTCAGAACCACAGGATGCTCATTAAAAATATGTAACTCATCACTTCTCTTTTATACTAAAATTATACAATGTCAGTCACCTGTTTGGTTCTAGATATTTTTATTTTAATGATGTTTATTATTTTACCAAATACAACGTGAGGTGTTTTTTTTTATGTATTAGTTTTAATTTATTCAAGCATAATTCGCTAAAAAGAAGTATTCTCTCCTCATTAAAATAGCAGCAATAGTAGAAATCAGATAAATGTGGATGTGTAGAATTGCTTCTGGTCTCCATTCTTCTCTGCTGGTTCTTTATTTATATGTAGAAACATTGTATTGTGCAGAATTTCCTGTTGCCTGATCATGTAATTCCTTCAACCTTTTATTTTTAAACATGGACTTCTTGATCCCAAAGAACGTGTATTTTTATTTAGTATTAGAATGAAAGCATGTTGATGCCCCCAAAGTATTTGGGATTCAAGTTAGGGTTCCATTAAGCATGGCACTAATGAAGTTTGGGACTTGGAAAGTATTTACTAAGGGGGGTGCCATTTTATGCATTTTGGGGTGTTCAGAGAATACTGGTCTCTCACTCACTGTCACTTCCTCAAGATGCAACACCAAAAATGTCTCCATGTACATATTCACCAGGAGGCAGACTTGCCCCTTCCCTGCACTGTTAGTAGCTGCTTTACATCAATAGATCAACTCCAGGATAACTGATGTGTTCATGATGCTGAGCCCTTTAACTATGAAAAGAAACTCCCTAGTTGGTCTTTCTCAGCCCAGCAATGTCTTACTTATAGTTTTACATGTAGAATTCTTAAAATTTTATTTCAAGACATTTGATATTTACTGTAGGTCTGATTTCCAAGTCATTTGATATTAAACTACAGTTTATTTCTGTACTGATCTAGTATCTGGTTTGTAATGTAATCAAGTCACCTGAAAATAAAAAGTTTAATTTCTGTTTCAATGTGTTTTTTTGCCTTTAACTTCTTTGTCCTGTTGAATTATTATGAGGTAAGCCCACCACAGACCACCACACAGGCACTATTAAAGACTAAAGAGGGGCTGGAGAGATGGCTTAGCGGTTCAGAGCACTGTCTGCTCTTCCCAAGGTCCTGAGTTCAATTCCCAGCAACCACATGGTGGCTCACAACCATCTGTAATGGGATCAGATGCCCTCTTCTGGTCTGTCTGAAGACAGCTACACTGTACTCATAAAAAATAAATAAATCTAAAAATTAAAAAGGAAGGAAGGAAGGAAGAAAGGAAGGAAGGAAGAAAGAAAGAAAGAAAGAAAGAAAGAAAGAAAGAAAGAAAGAAAGAAAAAGATACAAGAGGGTTGGAGAGATGGCTCAGAAGTAAAGAACACTGACTGCTCTTCCACAAGTACTGAGTTCAATTCCCAGCAACCACACGGTGACTCACAACCATCTGTAATAGGGTTCCAATGCTCTCTTTTGGTGTCTCTGAAGACAGAGATAATGAACTCACATACATGAAATAAATAATTTTTTTAAAAAAAGACAAAAGAAAAGTCTTTATTGACCAAATCCTGCAGCTGGAAGCCCAGGTTTACAGCTCTTTTTCTTTTCTTTTACGCACAAAAACTGCATCCTGGTCGGCACACGTCTGTTAGCACAAAGTGGAAATACAGAAGCCAAAAAAGCAGGACTAGTACTTTAAGGAACTTTTTCCTCAGGGCTTTCTTGGAACTATGGACTAGGTCTTTGTTCCCATTTGCCTGCTTGGGGCCATGAGGAGTTTTGCGGTCAGGATGGTGCCTCTAACATTGTACCAATTGTGCTCCAGTAGATCTGTTACAGTGTTGCATTACAAGAACTTTCAGTCAAGTACTCAGGAGATACAGTGCTAGTTGGCATCCCATCAAATTCCTAATCAAAGGCAGTTAAGTACTCGGTGTGCTACAACGGAATTTGACAGCCTATGTCAACCCGAAGAAGTTCCCCTCTATTGTCTGTTTGCTGAGAAATGAATTGAGTGTGAACTCTAAAAACTATTAAATTCTTTCCTTGCACCTATAGGGATGATGAGGAATTTTCTCTCTATGCTGTTAACAAAGTGATTTACATAGATTGAATTTTGCACAGTAAGCCAGTTTTGCATTTCTTAATAAAACATGCACAGTGGTAATTGTGATTAGATCATGGTTGATTGTGATTTGATGTACCATTAAGGTCTATAGAGCATAGTTGAAGTTTTGTTTTGTTTCTGAGACAAGGTCTTATCATAATCTCCATTTTGGCTAGGCTGGCCTCAAACTTGGCATATCCTCCTGCTCCTATCTGCTGAGTCTTGAGTTAGAGGCATGTACTGCGTGATGCTTGCCTTTTTCTCTTTCTTTGGAACATGGTCACCCTACATTGCTGAGACTGGCCTCAAACTCACGGTCCTCCTGCCTCTGTCTCCCCAGAGCTCAAGTTTTAAGTACGTACCTTGACACCTGGCTGAGCAATGATTTCCTAAACAGTATATAAATAATAGTGTTCATTATAATTTTTGTTCTCGAAACTACTGCATGAGGAAAAAGATACCCTAGAGTAACAGGGTGATTGTGGAAAGGAAACGCTGGTGTTTTATCTTACACTTTCCAGTGTGCATGTGTGTGTGTGTGTGTGTGTTCGTTCCTGTGCATGTGTGTGTTCTCATACAGGTGGAGGTCAGAGGTCCAACTTAGTTATCTTTCATCAGGAGCTGTTCACCTTGATTTCTGAGCCGGGGTCTCTGACTTGGGGGCTCACTGGTTCAGCTAGGTTGCCCGGTCAGTTGAGGGATCTACCTGGTTCTGCCTCCCTAGTTCAGGACTCCAAGTACATGCCACCACACCAGGGTTTGTTTTTTTTTTGTTTTTGTTTTTAATGTGGATTCTGAGGCTGAAGCTCACATCCTCAGGCTTACCCAGGAAACCAGCTGAGCTCTCTCTCCGCTTCCCACATTTTTAATGTGCTAAAATCTACACACACATCTTCCCATGAAAGTGCACGTTTCGGTGGTGTTAAGTTCGAGCACATTGTGCTGTCACTACCTTCCAGCTCCGGTGGATTATTCATCTTCCCAAATCAAAGCCCTCTAATGACTTAAAAAGTATGCTGGGCTGTGCTGTCTCTTAGCCCTGGAAAGCAGTATTCTACTTCATGTGTCTATTCATTCGATTACTCCAGGCACTTCCTATGAGAGAATCATACACCTCTTACCCATTTATGATTGATATGTGTTTCTTACAGTGTCTCCCAGGATCATCCATGTTGTAGTATGTGTCAAACTGCCCTTCCCCCTTTAAAGGATGACTAATGTTCTATTATGTATAGTACCATATTCTGTTAATTTATCTATGTGTCCACGGACATTGGGTTGCCTTTCGAGTTTTGCCTATTGTGCATGCTGCTGTTATGAACATGGGTACACACAATCTCTTCCGTGTCTTTGCTTTCAGTAATTTGGATATCAGCTCAGAAGCAAAGTTACTGAATTATGTGGCAATTCCATTTTTATTTTTGCAGTAAAAGAATGCAAATCAGATAAGGAGGGAAAATGAAAGGATTGACCTATTGCTTGTTCACAGCGGCTACACTGTTTTATATTCCCAGCGACGATGCTCAAGCTTTCTGCCTCGTGTGTTACACGCAACCCATTTGCAATGTGTGATGGGACTGCTTTTGAAAGGTAAAATAGCAAAGTAGCTGGACATGTAGCCTTGTGATCTGTGGCTGCACTCATAACCTTGAGGCGCTGTTTTAATGGCGGAGTTTCTGGTATCTGGTGATGGCTTCAGGATGTGAGGTGGGATTCAAAGGATTGAACCCTTCCTCTGAACCTTCTAATTCCTTACACAGCCACCTTATCTATTACCTTGGATCTGAGTGCCTTTAAATAGAAACGCATGCTCCAAATACCCCTGTCTGCATTACTCCCCAAGGACTCTCCTCAAATTGTTTTTCTTTAAATTTACCTGCTTAGATCTAAGCTGATGATCCTTGCTCTGTAGAGTTATCATACCAAGAGCTCTTAATGGTATATGTTTCAATTAAGGACTCATTGAGCACATGCACACACGTGTGCACACGCACACACATACACACACACAAGTGTGTGTGTTTAATAAAGGACACTCACTGATATTGTAATAGTGTATATCTATTCTATGTGCCCCATACTTTCAATGATGACTTTAAGTTTCGTTGTTTGTTTGTAGAATTTCATGAAGTGTGAAGTGTCCTTGGCTTCATCTTGCAGCTGAGGAACTCCTGATCCTCTTGTCTCTACCTCCCAAGTACTAGTACTACAGTGTGAGCCCAATGCCCTGTGCTCCCCGTGATTAGTGTTATAATTAATAACTACAGTGCTGAAAACCCCTCTGTTTGAAGAACAGCTTGCTCTGTTGGCTGTGGTCAGCTGCAGGCACGCAACAGTGATAAGGGGCGGGTTATTATTGAGTCTCTCCATACAGGGCAGTGTGTGACATCAAGCTGTATAGAAATGCTTCCTGGCATCAGTCCCATGTAAGAAGATGACCCTAGAGAAGATCAGGGACACTCATGATCTCAGTTACCAAAGGGGTTTGGGGGGGAGTAGGGAACGCTCTGAGAGCCTGTCTTGTATCATAGTTCTATCTAAATTTCATCCAGTCTAGAACATGCAAACAAAAGAATAAACAGTACAGCATTCTACTAAGACTTTGTGTGGGCCTCAGAAATATTGAGGTCAACTCAAAGGACTAGTCAAGATCACAGGGGACAAAAAGATTTCCACAGTAAAAGATACACAATGAGAAACACAGTTGGGAGGCAGCAAGTCATTTGTTGTCTCAACGAGTTATTTGTTATAACTGGAACACTGGGTACCAAGAGGGATCAGGAGAGATGAGTTATTAAGAATCCCATTATTGGATGTGCAGAACAAAGTAGAAACTGTCCACCCTCTGCCTCATAGAAAGTATAGCTTTGGACTTTCATACACAGGTGCTGATAGCCCAGACACTTCAGAATCACCTTTCTTACCTAATCTGCTCTTTTGTCTCAGAAAATGGTTTCAACAAAACATCTCTAGCTGGTAGCTGATCCAGAAGAGACCTTGGTTTCAGAAGTGATGTGGTAGAAGCTTCGAGTTTCTAACAATGAAATTAAATGTAAAAGTGAGTAGAAGAAGATACATGGAGACAGGCATGCCGGTACACACCTATAATGCTAGCTAGCATTCAGGAGGCCAAGGCAAGGGGATTACAGATCTGGGCTAGCCTGGCCTACACAGCAAGATCCTATCTCAAAAAAAAAAAAAAAAAAAAAAAAGCTGAAGGAAAAACCAGTTGAGAGAGCAAATATAGCAGTGACCAAATTTCTCTTTCTCCTTTTGTTCTCTTCCGAGTCTCTGAGTCAGAGTCTTGCCATGTGGCCCAGGTTTCCCTAAAACTTGAATTTTCTGGTAATTTTTTTCTACACTCAGGCATTCATAAAATTGATGCCACCTCCATTATTCATGTTAGGAAAATGATTGTTTTTCAGCCAGCTGCCCTACTTCACTTTGGTACCACTGCCCAATTTCAGCCAATGGTCACCATAAAGCTCAGTTTCTATGCACATAGGAGACCCTGTTGCTCATCCCTCTCTGACCCCGTTGCCCATCCCAACTCAGAGCTACTCTATGTATGGCATTTTTTTCTTGAGCATCTCCTCTGCCTAGACTGTTTACCCCAACACAACTTTCCCTTTAAAGATACGCTGTTACTTTTAACCCTCAGCCAAATAGCATCTCCTTTATGGTATTTCTCTTTTCTCGGTGGCCTTAGTGCTTAGTTCATTTGGGGTAAAAATGCATAGCCAGTGGGACAGACGTGTCATCTGAGGGAATACCGACACCTTGGAGCTTGTCTGGTGTGGTGCCCTCAAGCAGGCTTGTATGACCTCCCGCTGGAAGCAAAAGGGAAAAGAGGAGATGAAATACAGGGTACTCGAGGCCATAGGACAGAAAGCAGAAGAATGGTCCCACACTGGCCAGGGTTTAGATGTCACAAGGGAGATTTGGGGCAAGAGACCATGGAGCTATTTTCATAAGAGAATAACTAGACATCAGAAAGTCCCAGAGACCTTAGATCTGTCCCCTTTGAGCTGAGTATGATGCAGAGTGTCACCTTTGAGGGCAATGTTGTCCCACATCTCAAGCTCCACAGAGCCCATGGTACCCAACTAAATCACAGGGAGCTATGGGGAGAGACTTCACTGGCATGTGAATCCTCAGAATCTTGCAGAATCCTTAGATATATTTGAAGAACATTATTGATGTCGAAGACCCTGTTGTAAGCAAGCCATGAAAAAAGCCTATAAAATCCGAATTACTACTATTGATTTCATTTCATATGAGCAGAGGTAGGGCGGGGGGGGGGAAGTCGGGATACAGTGACATTCGCTTCTGATTTGAAGTGGTTTAAAACCTATTTATAAGTTGGCTGCTTGAGATGTGAGCAAGCCCCTTTCGTAGGCTCAATTACTGTGGATCGGAGCTGCTGCTATCACCAAGAACCCCACCATAGAAAACAAAATAAACAAGCTCCTGTGTTTACATAAGCACCCCAGTTGAACCATGTGATGTGGGTATTATCATCCTCAGAATTTCCCACCACAGCAAAAAGTTTAAGCAGTGTTTGTGGTAAAAGAGTTGAGGACAGTTCTCTGCCTGGGCAGGGGTAGCACATCAGATATTTACATCACGATTTGTAACAGCAGCAAAACTACAGTTATAAAGTAGCAACACAATAATTTCATGGTTGACGGGGACTATATTAAAGGGTCACAGCATTAGGAAAGGTCAAGAACCACCAGTTTAGGATCACTTGGAAAGCCTGAATTCTGGTTCTTTCTCTTCCGCATGGTGCTAGTGCACCCTGGATAAATCCTACCCTCTTTGAGCATCAGTTCCTCGCTTATAGGACAGAAACGATCCCTTCTGTGAAGGATCATCCCTTCTGTGATGTCGAATAAATTCTGGACAGTCCTGAGGAATTAGCACGGCCTGCATCTTTTTACACTACATTCCTCCTCAGCAATAAATCAGTCAGTGTTACACGCATCTCAGAAGACTAAAAACAGTGAAAGGAGTGGCCGTGCCTCCTTCATCTCCGCGTCAGCCTGTCTTGCTTAGACAGGGTTCTCAGAACAGTGCTGAGGGTTCCGTGGGACAGCTAGCTTTCTTACTGCTCGGGAGTGTCCCAAGTGCACATCTGGCTTGGACCACGCACCAGACCACAGAGCCTAAGACTGTTTATGAAGTCAACCAAATCCACAACAATGGTGGATAAAATAGGTCAAAGCAAGTGTTTCAGGAATATCATACGTGTCCACAACGGGCAGAACGTTAACCAGAAGAGACAGACGTTAGAAAAATGGTCCCTTGTACAGGGGTCAGAAAGAAATCATTTTCAACTTTGTAGGTCACGTGGTGTTCCAGTTTTCTTTCTGTTGCTGTGATAAAAACATGCCGACCAAAAGCCACCTGGGGAGAAAGGGTTTGTCCGCCTGATACATCCAGGTCACGATCCGTCATTGAGGAAATCCAGGGAGAGGCTTGAAGCAGAAACCATAGAGGGACACCACTTACTAGCTCTGTCTCTGGCTCACATTCTTACACAGCACAGGCCCGTCCGCCTAGGGGTGGCACAGTCCACACTGGGCTAGGCTGTCCTACATCAACTAGCAATGATTAAAACCTCTCACACACATGCCTCCAGCTCAGTCTGACCTAGGCAACTCCTCGATTGGGGCTGACTCTTCCCAGGTGACTCTAAGTTATGTAAAATTGACAATAAAAACCAGCACACATGGTCTTCCTTAGCAACCTCCCTTTGTGGTCATTTCCTCACAAAGGCAGCCATGCACAGAATGTAAGGGGATAAGAAGGACTTCATTCCAGTATTGTATTTAAAGTGCGGGCGTGAGGCTGTAGCAGACCCTTGGGGTGTGGTTAGCCAATTCCTGAGATAAAGGTTCATCACACTGCCCAGGAGGACTTATTACAAAGCTGAAAGTAAAGCCAGGTGGGGACACAAAATAGGAAAGTTGCAACCACTGAGCACAAGAGAAACCCTCCACAGGATGCAAATACAAAAATAAACAAGAGTGTAACCGGAGCGAGGTCTCCTGGAAAATATAGGTTATGGTGGATCAAAGTTAATTTTTTCAAGAAGCTCCACAGTTGGGTTGGGGAGATGGCTCCGTGGGTAAAGTCGGGGCTAGAAGGGCTTGAAGACCTGAGTTCAAATCCCTAGTACTCACATAAGAGCAGAGTGTGGTATCAAATGTCTTTACCTCAGCTCTGGGTTGTTATGAGGGTTGGGAGACCAGCACATCCTGGTGGTTTGCTGGCCGGTCTGTCTATCCCAAAATAGGTGAGCTCTAAGTTCTATGAGAGACCCTTCCTCAAAAAAGAAGAAAAAAAAAAGGCAGAGTATTGGTTGAGGAAGCCATCTCGGTGTCTACCTCTGGCCTCTACACATAGCACATGCATAGATCTGCACATTCATGTCAACACACATACAGATACAAGAAGCCAAAAGTTAAAGAGTCTGGGGGATTCAGTTGCCTAAAACCTGATTGTTGGACCAATAGTGAGATATAAGGCAATCAGATGTGTTTCCTATTCAAGCCATTTATGGAAGGGAGCACCCAGAAAGGGCCACGCAATACTGCTATGGGGCTGGACAAGCAGGACTGTTTCAGGGGCATACTTGCCCTGGCTGCACTCTGGCTGGAAAAACCCTGTCTCCTCAAATTAGGTCTGTCCTGGATTCAATGGCAAAGAAGTCACAGCTGAGGTAAAGAAAGGAAGGTTTGGAGAGTACTCCAAGCAGGCCAGATAGGACATACCACAGCGCATCTGATGATTCTCCAGCCAGGCATCAATTCAAATACAGCTTTCTTCTAGGCACGCCATTGCCAGGGCACGCAGATCTCTATGAGTATTTGGTTATCCCTGGTTTACCTTGTGAATTCCAGACCAGCCATGGCTACATAGTAAAATCCCGTCTTAAAAAAAAAAAAAAAAAAAAAAAAAAAAAAGGCATAGGATGGATTCTGGAGAGAGAGATGGCTCAGTTAAGAGAACTGACAGTTCTTCCAGAGGACCCAGGTTCCTTTCCTAGCACCCACATGGTGGGAGCTCACAACCATCTGTAACTTCAGTTCCAAGAGATGGCATGCCCTCTTCTGACCTTAGTGGACTCCATATGCATAGTATGGCACCCAGGCATACAGGCAGGCAAGTTGCACAAAATAAAAATAAAAATTGTTAAAAGGCCTCTAAAAATGGGGGGTAAAGGGAGCCATCACATTTGTTTCTGAAGAACTCTTTAATTTCGTTCTTCTTTTCATCTTTACTTGGGAGAGAAGAAGTTAATGTGTTGGTTGTTTGAGAAAGCATTTGGAATGTTTCAGATGAGGCTTTAGAGGAAGTGGGATTAAAGAACCAGCAGGTCTAAGTGGCAGTTCTCACAACCACTGATAATCTGCTTGCAAAGGAGCAAAGGAACTAATTATCTTTGGAGAGGACTGTGTGCCTGATAAAATAATTAAAAATAAATGGCTCTCCTTAGAAATGCAAATTACCAAGTACTGAAGAAACCCCGGTGGTCACACAGACAATAAATAGATGTGTTATCTGAGGTCCTTTATTTGATTGATTTTCAGTTCTGGTTACAGCCAGACCTGCACAGTGGAAACAGCTCTTAAAAGCCTTAAACCATCACACCTCACCCTTGGGATTTCAAAAGTAAGATTAGGAAACTCAGGAGTCAGACTTGACCTGATGCTCCCATTGAACCAACACTGCAGTACCTTGAGCTCGGGAGCATTTCTACAGAGCCCTCTCCCAAGTTCTACTGAAGCTCTTTCCTTCTACCCAGTGCTTTCAAAGAAGGCACTGGCCAAGCACTACTATGGTGGTAGGCTGGCTTGTGTGTGTGTGTGTGTGTGTGTGTGTGTGTGTGTGGCGGCGGGGGGGGGGGTGTTCTTCAACTATGACTTACTAGCTCTTAAACCAAGCATGCCTATGTCTTTCATTCTCCTTCTCCCCTCACCCTTCCTCCTCCAGTTCCTCTTCTTCCTCCTCCTTCTTTTTCCAAGACAGAGTTTCTCTGTGTAGCTCTGGCTTTCCTGGAACTCATTCTGTAGACCAGGCTGGCCTTGAGCTCAGAGATCCACCCACTTCTACCTCCCGAGTGCCAGGATTAAAGACACGCACAGCACCAACCAATGCCACTGAGTGCTTCTAATCCCAGCACTTGGAGACTGGCCTTGGGAGGGAAAAACTGTTGTACACTGAAGGACACCCCAGACTGCGCAGTGCAGGGCTATACAGTGAGATCAAGTTCAAGACTGGCCTGGAACTGTATCCCAAGGTCTTTTCTCAACAGAACAAAAACCAAAACAAAAAACATGCCCAAACCATAAAGGAGGAAGCCAAATAACACTTCCAAAAGGCTGCAACATGTTGCCCTTTTGTCAAAGGGTTAATATTGATTAGACAACGACGCTTACACTTTTCAGCAGGCATTGGTAAAGGGGGTTGGAGAATAAACATTGGTTTTCTGCCTAGAAACAGTTACATACTGAGCAGGAGAGTCCGATTCCAGGCAACATCGTCCATGCTCCCAATTCCTCTTGCTTTGCCGACACCAGCTTCTCCCTACATTTCTTATCTAGAGAAAAATGATTTCCCTTGTGACTGGGCCAAGCTGATGTTTCCAAGGGACTAGGTGATGTTGGACAGGAACGAGAGAGGAAGGAAGGCTCGGCAGCTGGTGTTTCTCTCTTTCCAGATGAGGGCTGGACCTCCAGGAGGCGAGGTCTATGTAAGCGGTGGGGGGTGGGGGAGGCAATGATGCTATCTGCTCCTGAAGGATGGGGGGAATAAAACTGCTACACAAAGAAACACTGAACAAGATCTGGTTAACCACATAAGCCCTCGGCACATTCCTTCTGGCCCCTAGGTAACTTGGCCAAGGTCTGATGCACAGTTCATTCACCCTGGCCAGTCCAACCCAGTCCCTCCCCACTCCTTTCTCCGGCACAGGTGCTCCTTGGAGTTCAGTAGCCTTCACCCTCCTCTCCTGCTTCCTTCTGGAGTGATGTCCGCCTCATGCCCACCCAGAGGGCCTTTTCTTTCTTTGCACTGAGATTCAGCTGTGACAACCTCCTGGTTTTCCAGCACAGGCAGAGGAAGGACATGAAGAGGAGCAGCACCATGATGACAGGGCAGACGAGGAGGAAGTGGAGTAAGGGTCCTGAGGAGCAGATCCGAGAAGAGAACGTGGGCTCTGCAACCAGACACAGAAGACAATCAGTGTTCCGGTGATCAGGGCCGATTAGGCACGCACACCTCCGTACACACTACAACAAGCCCATGTAGATAACAGGGTGGAATGGCACAGGCCTTGCATCCTGTGAGAGCATCCGAAGAACGGGCCTAGGACCTTCCCAACACACACCTTTCCCCTGCCTGGCCCCGGCCGCTGTAGAGCTGCCAATGACCTACTTACAACCACCAGCCAAAAAGAAAAGCAAAACAAAAAAAGAAGAAAAAAAAAGCCTTTCCTTTAATCTTCTTCCCTCAGAAAAGATATGTATAATTCAGTCCTCGTTCTCAACCGTGTAGCTGGCCCTGAATTTTTAACTGAGCTATTCCCACTGCTGTTTCTGAAACTCACAGTGCACCACGCTGTTCTCTCGGTAGCAGCTGTACCTTCGGAGGAGGGCGCTTCTCCTCCTGACCCCATGACATGTAGGTTATCCGGGGCCCTGGCTCTTTGCCCCACCATGCTCAGCTCCCACTTCCTGTATCTAAGCCACTGGGCACAGCCCATCTGATTGGATCTCACTTCTCCCAGACTTCTTACGTGGCCCCATGCTCATCCCTCCTTGTCGCATGGCCCTTTGTTTCGGCCGTGCAACAAGGAGGTCCCTTTCATCCTTGTACTGAGAATGTCTAATTGTCCTGGGTTCCTGCGTTTGCTGATCTCGAACCAAATCGAGTGCTGACACAGAGTCAAAAACACCGTACAGAGGCATGCCAAAGCATGCGATCCTCCGGGCAGCTGCAGTCGGTTGGGAAACACTATTAGAAGACCAACATGTCGGGCACTGGGGCTCCTGGCCACTCCCAAGGGAAGCAAAGCAGAGAGAACCACGGATCCCACAGGTCCTGGGAAATGGCGCCCTGAGCTGATGGTTAAAGGCCTGGGTTACAGGCACTCAGCAGGAAGCCTCATGGTTAAAGTGCTACCGACCACTCACTGTAGCCTTCCAACTACATTTATGATACATTTGAAACCAGGGCTATTCTGAACAATCTGATGCTAACAGCAGCTGTGCTTTGCTTGGGAAACCATAACAACAGGAGGACACTCTTCTTCAAAGGTTAAGCTGTACAATTTCTGAGATTATGGGTTCCTCTGTGATAAAACAGGTTTAGTAGGTCATTCTGACCTACCTCCAAGTGCTAACATGGGGCCTCACTGATGTACTTTACAAAGACTGCCTCCTCCCAGGAAATCAGGAGGGAGCCAGAGGTGGGTACTGTGAGCTCCTGGAGGGTCGGGCCTGTGTCTTACGCGGCTCTGTCTTATAAAGCACTTTCCCTCAAGGCCTCCAGGGTCCCAGAGAAGGAATCAACTACCAAGTATATTCCCCATTTGAGAACCAGGGTGGCCACCGTCCGGCAGAGTGGCAGTCCCTGGTGAACATTAGGCTGTCAGTTCTGAATGGGTTTGGCACAAAGTTGCAGAGTTGGTGGCCTAGATTTTTTTTTTTCTTCCTGTTCTCAATTGTAGTCTTGCTTTACATCTGGTTTTCCTTCTTGAAAACGTGAGCAACGGCAGGGAGATTTCAAATGTTATTTTTTCCTTTTGTTTGTTTTAACCTGAGGCTGAGTCTTAATATGTAGCCTGAACTAACCTCAAACACAGCTCTTCCAGCCTCAGCTTCCCAAAGGCTGGGATTATAGGTGTGTGTCACCACACCTGGTTTAATTTCCTACTTCATTTTTAACCTCTTTCTGCATTCTTCTCCCAGATGGTCCAGCCGAGATCCAGGTCTCCTGCGATGATGCTTGCAAGCTTGGTCAATGGAAGCAGAGGCTGCAACTCCGCCATGTTAGAATCGGCCAGGCTGCTCAGCCATGGCTACTGAAAGAAACTTCTTTTTATAGCAAGGCCCCTGTCAGGAAATGGCAAGTCCCCTACAGAGAGCCCAGCTACAAGAGTGTAAACAGTCTCCTCAGGTGTCCTGGATTCCCAGAGAATGACAGACAGCCACAATTTTTCACTTCCCTAAGGAAGTTTACAAACCTCAGGGCTGGACTCCCAGGGATATCAAAAGGGTACCAGTGTTGACACATGCCTCCACCCATATAATGGGTAGATGGCAACTAGACAGTCTTTTTTCACTTCCCCAGATCCTCAGAGCTATAGATCCCTTTCCTGGAATCCTCTTCTCCTCTCCACCCCACCCACGCTGCTGCAGCTGAATCCGAGAGCCTGGCTGCAAGCTCACCACGTGAACTCGTCCCCCTCGTGAGACCTCTAAGAGGAGCCCTTCTAACTGCCTGTGGGCTTGAACACTCATTAGGGCTCCTGCCGTGCTGCTGTCTGTACTTGGCACTAATAACCCTTGTAATATACTTCGTACCCAAACAACGACAATCTGCCTTAGTGTCCCTCTTGACCCCAGGCCCAAGATCTTTCACTGAGAGAGGATGGAGCCATGGAGTCCCTGTGAAAACACTGGCCATACACTGGAGGGAAGGAGTACCACACGTACTTCAGAGAGAGCTTGGTTCAGCTCTTCACTCCCAAACTCACTCTTATGAACATTGGGGAAGTTATTCATCTCCTCCGATCCTCTGTTTCCTTATCAACTAAGCAGGGACAATCATTTAGGGAACTGCGACGAAAGAAGATGTAATATAACATTTAACACAAGACCTAAGCCATTTGTTGAATCGTCCTGGGAAACCTGAGAAACTCCCAGGCAACCTTCTCCCAAGCCTGATGACTCACCACAGAGACCTAAGCTCTGTGCTCTGGGTCTGGAATCTCCTGTAAGAGACCAGGTGGTAAAGGTTTGGCCTTGGCTAGGCACTACTGGAAAGTGAGGAGACCTTTAAGATGTGGGGCTCAACAGGACATCATAGGTCACTGGGAGTATGGCCTTAAAGGAGACAATAGAATTCTGGTATCCATTCTCTCAGTCTCTTTCCTCCTCCTCCTCCTCCTCCTCCTCCTTTTCTTCTTCTTCTTCTCTTTCTCCCTCCCTCCATTCCACACTCCCTTTCTCTTTGCTTCCAGGAGGTCAAGAGGTGAGAAGCTTCTAGAAGTGCCACACCCTCTTACCCACCATGCCGCCAGCCCAAAGCCATGGACCAAATCACTCACGGCCTGAAAACTCCTAAACAATGAGACAGAATATTCCTTTCTTCCTTAGAAGTTATCTCAGGTCTTCCATCCCAGAGATGGAAGCCGACAACTACAACAGACTTTTCACGTTCTTCCATGGCTAAAATCTCACCCTTCACGGGAAAAATCAAGTGACTCCTTCGGAGACCGTGGTGAGTTGAGTAAGATACCCCATTCATCTCAGGCACTTGAACACTGTTTGGAGAGGTTTAGGAGGTACGGCCTTGCTGGAGGAAGTATGTCACTATGGCTGCCTTTCTAGTAGCTCAGGCTGTAAGCCCCCGTTGTTTATGCTCACTGCCACACCCACTACGTGCTGCCTCTGGTCTGTTGTCATGGCCTCCAACCCTCTGGAATTATAAACCCAAACAAATTCTTTCTTCTGTAAGTTACTGTACTCGTGATGGTTTTTTCCCCCATAGAAACAGCAAAGGAACGAATACACGGGTGAGGTGTGTGAGGTGGTTGGGGATCAGGAGGTGAGTCTGTGGCAAGTCTCCTGGGATGGCAGGACCACGACGGTGACAGGAGGTAGGAAAAAATATGGCACTGGCTTATCCTGCCCCTGAGACTCTAGCCTTCAGCATGAAGGAACTGTCTTCACGGGAGGAGGCTGCTCCATTTAGAGCAGTCTGCCACCAAAGGGTAGCACAGTGCCCTCTGCACGGTGCTGAGTTGGCCAAATGCGAGCAACTGTCAGCTCCAGTGCTTTCCGATGACCTCTCGGGGGAGGGCACTGTTTGCTCCGGAGCCTGCGGTGCCCATTTCCCACCATCTGCCTCTCACCCATGTTTGGATGAAAACTGGTGACACTCAAAACCATTACAGCTTGGCATCGTGAATCAATCCAAGTAAGTGCCCCGGACTCAACGTACAAGGCTTGCAGAAGAGAGCCAAACCGTAATGAACTCAGTTCATCTGAGCCGTTGTTTAGAAATTGCTTCCTTCTGCTCAAGCACACTAGATTTTCCTTTGGGCATTGCCTCAGAAATGCTGGCTTTGGGGGCCACAGGGGTGGGGGCACATAAAGGTATTTTCAGCCTTTCTCTACCTCAATTCCAAACTTGGGCCATATGAGGTCAATTGAGAGATCTGGCTCCTGCCAAGAACTAAAAGTGGGGTTTGGATCTCTGCAGCCGGTGCATCCCAGAGTAGGTGGCCCCTGACAGCTTCCTGTTTTAACCTAATTGAAGAAGTGCTTGCTCACTCTCTCAAGTGTTAGTTCAGTGCCTCGTGCCAAACCTTGTTGAGTACACTGTGGAAAATAAACAAATGGCCTCTCTAGAAGCTTGAGTGTGGGAGGAATGCATGTCTCCTTTAAGAACCCATTCCTTAGTAAATTCTTATCTAAATAAAAGCTGAGATATGGTAATGTGTGTCCTGTGCAGCCACAGCTAATCCAACCTCCCAGGAAGCCTTACGGACTGGCCTATCACAGAACACAACAGTTAGGTAATATGTTTGCCTGGCATGCACAAAAGCCTGGGTCTGAGCCCTCGTGTTATATATGTATGCTGTAATAAGGCAGATGTGTAATCCTAGCACTGAGGAGGTAGAGGCAGAAAAATCAGTAGCTCAAGATTATCCTTGGCTATATAGCATGCGTTAAAACAGGTCGGGAGCTATGAAACTTTAACTCAAACAAACAAACAAACAAACAAACAAACAAATAAATAACACATTTGTGCTTATGATCTGAAGGTGAGGTAAAAAGGCTCAGCCCTATAGCACTCACCCTGTTGAGTCATTGTAAAGAGACAATTGGGGGATGGGAGGAAGCAAGGATCTGTCTGCTCTGCCTCGACTCAAGCCATGTGATCCACGGCTCTTTCATGTAGTTCTAAAACTAACCCCATCTGGTGTGGCCAAATAGGGGAGGAGGCAAAGTGGAGAGTGGTGGTAGGCTGTGTGGAGTCTACCAACCCGCAGAGCTGGCAGCAGGAATGCCACTGTGAGCCTCTCTTGGGTGCCCCCTAGTGGTGGTGTGAATGTATAGACAGCTGCAGGGCAGGTCTGAGGACCGAAAAGGCTCAGATTGCTGGCCAGAAAGGATGTCATGGAGGAGTGTGGGAGGCTCTTCACAGCCAGATGCTGGGCTGCTCTGTGGATCTCATCCCCCCTCCCCGGCCCCACTGCCTCTTCCTCTCTATACTGTAAATCATGCTCCTAAGCCTACCAAACCTGAACCTCAAGCAGAACAAACAACTAAAACTCATTCATCAACGCTTCTGCATGTCTTACTGTCTTCTCTCATGCCCTTTACAAAGTACCTTGTACCACCTGACGTGTCTGCCTCCTCACTCTTCAGCTACCTCAGGCTGACCTTCACATTGCTTTCTGCCCTTACCATGTTAGATCCAGGGAAGATGTTCCCATTCTGTGTGTGTGTGTGTGTGTGTGTGTGTGTGTGTGTGGTGTGGTGTGTGTGTGTGTGTGTGGTGTGGTGTGTGTGTGTGTGGTGTGGGGTGTGTGTGTGTGTGTGTGTGTGGTGTGTGTGTGGTGGTGTGTGGTGTGGTGTGTGTGTGTGTGTGTGTGTGTGTGTGTGGAGTGTGTGTGTGTGTGTGTGTGTGGTGTGGAGTGTGTGTGTGTGTGTGTGTGTGGTGTGGGGTGTGTGTGTGTGTGTGTGTGTGTGTGTGTGTGTGGTGTGTATGTGGTGGTGTGTGTGTGTGTGTGTGTTATATGCACGTGTCCTCCTCTACCACCTCTGCCTTGTCCTTTTGAGTCAGGGTCTCATCTGTAGCTCATGTTACTTTTTGCCGAGGCTGGCAGCCAGCAAACCCCACAGAGCCTTCTACCTTTGCCAGCAGTACTGCTGGAGTCATGAGTCCAGACACATGGGGCCATGCCTGGCTTGTGGCAGGGTCCTAATACCTGAACTCCAGGTAACGGTTGAACAGTGGTGTTTTTAAGCCCTGAGGCGTCTCTTCGGCCCTCCCTTTCTTGTCTTAAATAGCCTATTGTATTCTCCGGTCTCTTAGGTTTCTCTTGCCTCCTGTTGCTCTATTCTGATTCTCCGCTGCTGATGCCTGGTTCTTTATCTTGGGTGTCCTCCCCTGAGCATCATTACTGACCACACATTGGTAGTTCCTAGTGTATGAGTCAGGTGCAGTTCACACTTGGAATTCCCACAATCTCCCAGATCAACGCCTCTTGGAAACTCTTTTTGAGTTGAGTTCCAGCTCAACTTGTGCAAATCGGACCAGTCTCTCCGTCTAAGTCTTGATTTGGTTGCTTGGTAAACAGCTTCATAATCCACCTAAGCCCCAAAACTGACTTGTGTCTTCTTCTCACTCACCGCCCACAGATGTCTATCTAGTTAACCAGCTTCCGACACCTACTTACTGCTTACTCGTCCCTCTGCCTCAGTGCAGGCCTCCATTTGCCTCATCTTGGCCACAGTTTCACATAGCTCACCCGGCTTTGTCTGCCTCCATTTTAGCTTTACTGATGCACCTAATGGGAACCTTCTAAATGTGACTCTGAGGGTGTCACTGCCACACCTCAACTTATTCAGTAGCACCCCCATAACTGTCACCATAGAGCACCCCTCCTTCACTTTGGGCACTAAGCACTGCTTAGCTCTGTGCTAGCCCCACACCCGTGCTCCCATCACTAGCCTTGTCCTCTGTGCACTGAGTTTCAGCCCTTCTCAGCCACTGAGGTTCCCTGGCTCTGGCACAAAGTTTTATATCTTTTTGTCATCTTGTGCACCTTTTCCTAAAATAGTTTTCCTTCTCACGTGTCTAGGAAACCTTCCCAGATAGCATCTGTCCCTGACCCTTCACTCCAGTTCAGTTGCTCCCACAGCATCCTGGGAATACTTCTCTGATGATGCTTATCATAGCGGGTTTGACTCTCCCCACAGCCTCTGCCATATGCACGTCTGTGTGTTCAGATCTCATATGATTACTGAACAACTTAAAACAGTCTGCCACAAAGACGGGTATAAGCATATTATATATGTACATGTGATGGTTAGAGTCCTCAGCTTGACAGAATCTGGTATCGTCTAGGAAACAGGCAAATCTGTGGATTATCTTGATTAGAGTAATTGAATTTGAAGGTTTGCCCACTGTGGGTGGCAACATTTCTTAGACTCAGATTCTAAAAAAGGAGAAAGTGAGCCAAGCACCCATTGCTGGGATCTTCCAAAATCCAGACACAATGAAACTCACCTCCTCAAGTTTCTACTACCTTCACTTTCTTGCCACTATGAACTTTATCTTCTTCTTTTTTTTCTTTTTCTTTTTCAGACAGGGTTTCTCTGTGTAGCCCTGTTTGTCCTAGAACTTGCTCTGTAGACAAGGCTTGCCTCCAACTTGGAGATCTACCTGCCTCTGCTTCCCAAATGCTGGGATCAAAGGTGTACCCCACCCAACTGAACTGTATCTTCAAACTAAGAGCCAGAATTAACCTTTTCTCTCAAGTTGCATTTGCTGAAATGTTTTATGGCAACAACATGAAAAGAAATTATGACAGTGTATGTATGTGATATAACAAGTTTGGTTAAAGACATGAAGACAAAGGAATTAACATTTATCTAAAACTTATGCCAGTGTCTGTACTAGGTTTTTTCAAAACATATTTGTATTATGATCCTCTTTTTATGAGAAAGCCAAAAACTATACAAGTAAACAGTCTAATGACACGGCTAATATGTGGTAAGACTGTAATCTGAGTTTAGGCTTATGGACTCCAACCCCTTAGGACTTTCTATCACTCCAGACTGTTTTCCTAGTCACCAGTCAGGAGCAGCAAGGTAGAGCAGGCCAGTGTCTCAGTCACAGGATTGCCTTGGGAACACGAGATGTTAGTTGCAACAAAAACCCTGCTGGTTGTGGCACAGGCTTGTGAGCATTTTCAGAAGAGACAAAAGTGACTCCATTTTTTTTGTCTCCCTCCAGACTTCCTCCTTTACACCTGTTCTACATGCTCTCACACAGACATGCTGCGCAGCATCTCACCTGTCTCATGGGAGATGTGCTTGCTAGTCACAGACTGTCCTTTTTTATGGTTGTTATCTATAGATTCTACTGGAATAACTGCTGACTCTACGGGGCCCGGGAACTCCAGAGGAAAACATCTGTGGAGTGTACCCAGATGTGTGGAATATCCTAGAATGGTTGGAACGAAAAGCTGATAGGAAAAATTCTGTTTGGACACACAGCAAAAATTACTGAAGAATGGGCCTAAGGGAGAGGTGATGGAGCCCTGAGATTAGACAGGGGGAGAGGATGGTGGAGCTCTAGGGAACACTTCAGATGGACCCTACATGGATGTAGTAGGGTCTGCCTTTGAGAAATTGCCACATGTACCCTTCTCCTTCCAGGAACTGTCGCTAAAGCCAGCTGGTCACCTAGGAATGTCAATCTGATGATAAATCCCATTTGTCTTTCCTGTGGGAGAGTACCAAGACTTTGCCTTAGTTTCTCTTGTCTTCCTTTTCCAGCGTAAGTTCAGCCTGTAGTTATCTTTTCACCTATTTGAGTCTTACTGGAATGGGAAGAAGTAGCTAAGACCAGCTGACAGATCCACAATTATCATATTTTTTATATTATAGCCAGCTACAATTTATTGGTCTTGCTGGAAGAGACTGCTCTTATTAACACATGCCTAATAGATGCGTATCACATGTCGGATACTACACGAGTCTGAGACAGTGGTTGAGGATGACTTCCCTGCACAAAGAGCTGTCACTCTTTGGTCAAAGGCCTTTGTTGGAGGCCAGAAGTCAACTCTTTATGACATCATCCTTTTTTGATGTCTTCCAGGACACAACGATACAATAGAAAGAAGACACCAAATGACCATGGCTACCATGTATGAAGGGATTGCTCTTCAGTTTGGTTCTATTAGGAGATGGTGGTGCCTAGTGAGAAATGGTTCTACTAGAAGATCTTCCTGTTATGAAAGGCACATCACTGAAGTCGGGACGGTGAAACACCAGTCCTTCCTCTTCCTCTCTCTCTCTCTCTCTCTCTCTCTCTCTCTCTCTCTCTCTCTCTCTCTCTCTCTCTCTCTCTTATTTCCTAGCCATGGGGTGAGTGGTTTTGCTCAGCCACAGACTCCTGCCATGGTATGATTCTGCAGACTCAGTCACAGGGCCAAATAATCATAAACCAGAGTTTCTAAAGCTTTGAGCCACAGCAAGCATTCAACCAGTAACATTATCAAAGCCTTGACAGTTTGGTAAGGAGGCAGTCAAAGGGGGGAGAGGGAGAGAGTGAGAGAACAAGTGTGTGTGTGTGTGTGTGTGTGAGAGAGAGAGAGAGAGAGAGAGAGAGAGAGAGAGAGAGAGAGAGAGAGAGAGAGAGATCCCCTGCACTGATTCTTTGAGAAAGTGTTTGGGTTCTTTTCTTCCTTTAATCAAGGTAGTATCTGGGTGTAACTGACCCTGGTTCAGTTGGGTTAAATTGCAGAACTGCCATCACAACTATCTTATTCTGCCTCATCTTCTTTTCCACTACAAAACAGCATCTGGAAATTAGAGCATCAGCCAAGAGGTGAGGATGCAGCTTTCACATGCTTGTTGGGTATCAGAGGCTTACATGACAGTGATTGTTCTTGGCTTGGGCAGGGAAGGTTAAAACAGGTCAGATGTGCCTATTAGTCACGTGTCTATGCCCAAACCTCATGCAGACCTTGCTGGTCGAAATGAGTTATTACGGAGAAAGGCAGTAAAGTTATTTTCTTTAAGGAATTTGAAATATTGTCACTAGCCAGAAGAAAGCAGGAACCACAGAGAGGAACAGGATACGCCATGACCCCTGAGCCAGTGGCTGAGTGACTCCCAAGTTACCTGAGCGCAGCACCCTGAGTACCATTCGTTGCGATTCATCTGAGGCTTGGTTGATCCACTTGCCCGGGTGGCCATGTTGCTGCCACTCAGTCATCCTGCACCAGTACATCCCAGCATCCTCCATTTCTACCCGATGTAGCCTCAGGACGAAATCTGTGGGAGATGATCGATAGCAGTACGGGAGCCTCCTGCTTCCCTCTGGGCCATACTGCAGTAAGCCGTCATACTGCAGGTGCACCAGCATGTGACTCCCGCTGTTGGCCGTTCCTCTGCTCCGATACCATGTCACCGAGTACAGGGAGGCTGTGCTGCCCAAGCCATCCAGGCTGCAGCTGAAGCCCGCCTCTCCATACTCGGTAGCGTTTTCCATCCAGCTCACTTTGGAGACATGGACCTGACTTCCTAGGAGGCAAAGAGGTGGATGGTTAGAGAAGAGCGAGTTATAGAAGAGCGGGACTTTTGGCCTGGTCGTTTCTGAGCCCTATCATTTCCACTGGGAGGTCCCATCTGGGATTCTCTAGACATGAGAACCTTCATCACGAATGCTTTCCTTTGATGCTTCTCCTTTTGGTCATATTTGCCAGAACATTCTCTGTTATGAACCAAGCTAACCACTTCCCCTCTTTAGCCTCCTGCCTGACAGAGCCCACTGCTAAAACAGACATGACTTCAGCCGGGCTCACAGCTTTTGCCCGGCTTTGAACTTCCTCTTTGATTTGCCACAGGTACTGTTCATTTCCCGACTTCCAGCATTCCACCAAGCTCAATATGACAGCAGTACCAGTCCTGACGAAATCACCTTCCCCCACCACATCGTCTTGTTCACACACTTAGAGACAGAACAATGCTACCAGTGTCGAAGTAAGGCCCAAGGGATCCATCTCAGTTATTAATCAGTATGCCTTAAACAACTCTGGGCCTTCCTCCTTCCCCCTTCTCCACTAGTCAGCAGGCGAGGACTTGGAATAAAACCCCCAGGATTTATATCAAAAAACAACTGAAAGTCAAAATGGGACATTTACCACTCTACCATATATTCATTTATTAATCTGTTTTGTTGTTTTTTTCAACTCCCCCTCCCCCCATCTTAGATTACATTTAGTATAATTAGTATTTTCTTGCTCTTCATGGGGAATCATGTAAAAATCTTAATTCACATAAACTTCTATGTGTCCTTGCCTCCAGTTACCCCCTATTTGGTTGCACATTGGTTCCTAAGCCATCACAATTCTTGACCACGGTCCACTTGTAAGCTCAAGAGACCCCTTCAGCCATGATTTTTTCTCATTGGCCTTTGTCACTAAGGTTTATTTTCTTCTTGAGTTTTTTTTTTCTTTTGACCTGAGGAAAAAGCTCCGGCCACAGTGATGCCCACAGCATCGCCTGGCAGCCTATTTCGTAATTTCTTTCCTAACCCAGGTGTACAGCTACAACCCACAGTCACACGGAGATTCCATGGAGCTTGGTACCCTCGGGTTTTTAAGAGACTTTGGTCAACTACAAACATTCTCAAGTTGAGGAATGTCACTGTGCTAAGTTAGTCAGTATTTCATTACTGTGCCAAAAATACCTGAGCAAAGCAACTTAAGGAAGCAAAGTTACTGTGTGCTTGGTGGTTTCAGGCTCCGTAATCCAATGTCTACAAAGCCAGCAGCACCTGGATGGCTTGCCTTGGACCACGGCTTCAGTGGGTCTATGCAGCTGGGTCCAGTAAAACAGATCCTATAGAAACAACTTCCTACAGAGCTCAGTGTGAGCAGAGGGTTCCAGTCATGTTGCCACCTCAAGAAAAAGTCATTTTAAAAAGATTCCAGTAGCTTGGGGTAGTCTGGAACTCATTCCGTAAGTCAGGATGATTTTGAAGTTGTCCTAAGCTGCCTCAGTGTTTCTAGTTGAATGTCACCACACCTGGTTTTAAAGCAAAATTTTCCTTAATGAATTTATTCTTTTACATCTTTGAGTCTGTGGTGGGTGGGTCTGGCCAATTCCTTAGATGCCTTCGAAGTGCCTTTCCTTTTGTGCTGGTGTGAAGTGTGCAGTACTCATCTCTAACAGCCAACTTTCCTTGACTCCCCACTCCTCAACTTTACGTGAGCCTCTTTACTGGGCAGATGCCAACGTGTTTACATCCCTCTGTTCTGTTTCATTGCTCGTTGTCACTGTAAACCTGGCTAAAAGGAAGGCGCGGCAACCATGCCATAGCCTGAGTTGCCTTGGAATTTTATTTTGTCTTTTGAGTTTAACCTTACTCAAGTCTCGGGGAATGAACAAAATATTTGCCAGAACTCAACATGAATGACCTTTAGACCACTTCCCAATAAAGCCCCATCTCTCTGTGAAATTTCATGAGCAACATCCCTCTGTCCACAGTTCTACCAGCATTTTCTTTCTCCAGGATTTCCCATTAAGCTCTGCTTAAAACATTCTAGAACTGTTCTGGCTTGCTTCTCCAACCTCTTCCCAACTCTTCCTCCAAACCAGTTTCAAATGCTTAAAACCCACTTCATCAGGGCTGGGTCACTGCACTGACCCACCCACCTCTCTGAAATCAACTTTCTGTGTTAGTTCCTTGTTGTTGTAGCTGCTGCTGCTGTTGTAACAAACACTTAAAAGAAAAGAGCTAGAGAAAGAAATCCTTATTCTGTTGATAGCTTTGGAGATTTTAGTCTAAAGACATCTAGGCTTTGGGCCAGAGGTGAGGCAGAATTGCATAGTGTTGGAGCATGTAGCAAATGCCGATCTGAGGATGGCAAGGAGGACTTCCTCCTCCTCCTCCTTTACTTATATTCTGTCTGGCTCCCCCCACCCCCAAGCTGTTTGGTGAGGCCACACATATTCATACATTCTTAGCTAAACCTCTCTGAAAATGTTCTTAAAAACACACCCGAAGTGGACTTTACGATCCTCCTAGGTGCCTCCCAATCCAATTGACCTAACAGTGCAGGCTTGATACACTAAAAGATCTAATCCTGAAGCCACATTTCTACCTTAGGAACACTGGCTTGAGCCAAGAAATGTTACTTTCTTAGAAACATGCAAGCACACACAGTCAAGTTGTGTCAAATTACTTGTCTAGGGCAACTGGAAGGTGGGGAAATCAGTCACAGAGACTCAGAATGTAGGAAGACAAAGTAATCATGAGGGTCAGAAAGGATAAAAATGCAGTGGGGGTGGGGTCTCTGCGGCATCCAGGTAGAAGTGAACAGTGGAGTCTAAAAGCACAAGGCTCAGACTATCTAAATCCAAAGATTTGGGGTGATTATGTTGTTGACAATAGTTGAAGCCAGGGCAGAGTTTTAGAAGTTCTGAGAAAAGCAGAGAAGAAGAAGAAGAGCCCAGGATCACTCCCTGGGGCGCACTCAAGCTTAATAGAGAATAGGAGGGACTTGAAAAGAAAGGACAGAGGAGGACATCGCTCCCTCAGCTGGTATTACTTAGGCTTCCCTTGCACCTATGAGCTTGCCAAGGGCACGGGCCCTGTCTCACCTTTGCAGTCCCATTTCTAGCATATGGGAATGTCCAGTTATAATCTTTAAAAGAATATCATTTTTAAAAATAGTACTTTAAGCACCACATTAGATGGAGTTATTTACATCACATGGTTGGATCTTGTTCAGTTCCTTGGCTGTGACACCCTTTTTGACTTTAATCAACATTGAGAGGTGACCCAGCCGGAACTGAGAGGCCCAGTCAAGCCTGTCCGCATTCAGACAGCAGCACTGGTAGGCTGGCTGGAATGGATGGAAGTTCCATTACACTTTTAAAGATCTCTGGAGGTGGAGAAGACGCCCCCAGTAAGCCATTTCCAACAGTTAACTACTCTTATTTGCTTATGTTTAGGCAGCCAAATGTTGAAAAGCAATTTCTCCACATATCCCCATAGAGTTGTACAGTTTCTGTTCACAGTGGGAGAAATATGCTTCCTATTACTCTTTCTCTGCCAAATTACAGTAGGGCCCACTGGAGTGACGCAGCTGGTTATTACCGAGATCTGGAGATAGGATTCCCAGGGCAGCTGCATGGACCAGGCTGCCAAGATGATAAGCAAACCAGGCAAAGGGGATCTTGATCCTGGTTGAGCTCAAAACCTCATACTGATTCACCTTAAGCAACCTCCCCTCCTCTGGTAGGCTACCAGGTCCTGTAGCCCTTTGCAGGTGTCTATTATTCCTATGATCCGGATCATATTTGTTAATCTCTTCATGGTCACACCCTAAAGGTCTCTGGAGAAAAAAAGTCCTATAGAAAGACGTATGACAATACTCTTCTAAGGTTTACCTGTGGGCCTGAGTTTCAATTCTGTGAGTCCTGACGTCTTTCTTTCAAGCTTTTGCCATGTGCCATTTGTAGACAAGTGCCATTCCTCTACAGCACAGTGGTAGTGGCCCTGGTCACTGTTCTCCACGCTCAGAATGTTCAGCAGAAATAGGTCTTGAGTAACTTTCTCAGAATAAAATTTTTGCTTGCTCCGAGGGGTTTGAAACTCATCCCCATATTTTACAACACTGGTTTGGTCCATTTCTAGGATTTTCAGATAGGATGTGTTTGCAGAAATGGGAGAGAAGTACCAAATGATGGATAATGGAAGGTTGCCAGCAGATCGGGACAAGATGGCACATTCTATGTGAGCGCTGGAGCTGATGGTTAGCTCTTGGATCTGATTGCTTGAGTTCACTCTCAGTTCGTTCTCTGAAGGAAAACAATGAAAAGAGTTACTTTACTAGAAGCACACACACACACACACACACACACACACACACACACACACACCAGAATTTTAAGCTAGCTTGTTAACCAGGGCAAACAGCCACTATAGCAGCACTGGCTCTCAACCTTCCTAATGGGGTGACCCTTTAATACACTTTCTCATGTTGTAGTGACCCCCAGTCATAAAATTATTTTATTGCTACTTCATATCTGTAATTTTGCTACTGTTATTAATCACAGTGCAAATATCTGATACGCACGATATCCCTTGACCCCCGAGTTGAGAACTGCTGTTCAACAGTGGATGAATTGCCTCTCAGCAGCTGCCCTAACTGTTCCTTCAGCTTTGGTGTGACTCCTAATCTGAAGAAGCTGTCCTTTCCTTTACTGAGCTCTGCCCATCTTACAGGCAGCATGTGGCTGAGGGGAGCTGTGAATGGGACCCAGAACAGAACTGTAAATATACTTAAAACACCATGAAACTTTGTTTTGCTCTTGGTGTTTCCGTTGAGCATGAACTTTGTAGATGATGGTGTAGTGTTACAATGTTACAAACATCAGACATGCCTGTGAGAACTCTGCGTGACTGCAAGTTGATGTTTCTTTCTTCATAATATCCATCTGCTGGTCCTCCTGCTGCCCTGACTGTGTGGAGATGGGGGCAGTCATGGAAGAAAGCCCAGCTCTTCTCACACGTGATAGTCCTGTTGTATTTAAGCAGAAGGTCTCTTCCATAGCATATTTACATCATCTGAGAGAAAATGGCATTGCACGCGCTCTGTTTCTCTGTGTTTACTATCTGAGCCACTTCTGGATCCCTCATTCGTCAAAGTCTAGTTAGAGCTGCCTACCAAAGTTAGTAATTGGGAGGAAGTTATTCACAAGCCATTACAACTCTATGTTTCTGCAGCCTCTCCACTCCAGAATATCATGGGCATGGGGGCTGCTATGTTTTAACTCTAGTGGCTTTTCCTTTGTCCTAAGATTCACAGTATTTGCCACAAATCTCTTTTCCATTTCTTGTTGATCATTTTACTTTGATTGATGTTTCCAGAAGGTCCCTGAATCCCCCCCCTCGACAAACATTTAGTAATCACATCACATATCATATACGAGACTATCCTATTTTGTAAATAGCTCCTGTGAGTGAATCATAGTTCAAAGGACATTATAGGCCAGGAACAAAGACTTCCTGGAATTGGTCACCAATGTAGGACTGAGATATGCAGTAATGAAACAAATATCAGGGATCACCCAGCAGATTTATCTAACCCAAGGACGGGAGTGAAGGAAGACTTCCTGGAGGAGGCAACTCTGAACTGAGTCTTGAACATCAATAGCAGCCATTCTGATGAACAGTGGGCAAAGAATTCCACATAAAAGGAAAAGGGGATTATGGATCCAGGCATTTGAGTGTGCTTGCTGGTCAGATCTAGGGTGGAAAGCAGGAGGCTCTGAAGAGACAAGTCCAGAGTATTAGAAAAGATCTTTCATGGCAGCCATGGGAGTTTAGATATGTGGAGGATACGGTTTCTGCTGTGGTGCTGGTTTGTGGGGAGGATCACACCATGAACAATATGGAAGGGCCATCTTTGGACAATGATAACAACCTATGCTATGACACTGAATATAGGCATGTCTTGGAAGCAGTTAGATGTGAATCCCAAGAGCAGCAGACAAAGCATTCTGGATAATGGACTGTAGCATTAGGAAGAGGTTTCGGTTTTTTGTTTTCCCCTGGAAGAACACAAAGAGTCAGAGGGCATACCTAAGCTTGTTTCTAAAAAAGAAACTGTGGGACAAACGCTTGACTACCCTGGAGGAGAATCAGAAGCTTAAGGTCATTCTTGGCCACCCAACAAGTCTGATGCTAGCCTGAATTTAGAAAGAAAGAAGAGCCAAGCACCGTAGCTTATATACACCTGTAACCAGAACACTTAGTGGGGTGGGGCAGGAGGACTGAGAATCTCAGGCCAGCCTGCATTGCAGAATGAGACACGGTAGAAAACCAAACCAAACCAAAGAATTAATATATCAACTCAGTGGAGGAGGAGAATTCTGTACAAGAGAATGAGAAGAACCCTTGGTATTAGGAAGGAAACCTCATGCCATGGGGCTGAGAGCAAGGAAAAGGAAGGCTCATGGAAGCAACCTCAAACAACATAGGAAGGACAAGTAAATTAAGGCATGCTTCAAGCAAGATCGGGACTATTAACAAAACCATTGCTCAGCAGCACAGAGCAGGTGGTGGCTGCCACGCCTGAGTATCTACTTTGGGTGCACAATAGACACACCCCAGTTCAAGTGCACATCAGAGATTTATCAAGGCAGTGACTATGGTAGAGAAAGATTAAGGGACTTGTCCAAACCCAGAGCTCATCACATCTGAGCCATCTTGAAGTCCCTCGGGGCAAGTCAGAAGAGAGGAAGCAAAAGCACAGCAGAACTAGGCAGGGTTTTATTCTTAGCTTCTGTGCTCTGTCATCGAGTTAGGACTGAACTGGACTGGAACCACAAATTCTCTCTTACATGTTAATATGTTAAAAGAGGTAGCTAAGTGTATTTGGGGTTGTTTGCATGGTTATGGCCCCTATAAACTCATGTGTTTAAACACTTGGTCATAGGGAGTGGCAGTATTAGGAGGTGTGACCTTGTTGGAGTAGGCCTGGCCTTGTTGGAGGAAGTGCGTCACTGAGGAGGCAGGTTTGGAGATTTCCTATTGCTAAGCTAGCCACAGCGTGGCACACAGTCTCTTTCTGCTGCCTGTGGATTAAGAGGTAGAACTTTCAGCTCCTGTTCCAGTGCTCTATCTGCCTGGATGCTGTCATGTTTCCACCCATGATGATAATGGACTGAACCTCTGAAACTATGAGACAATCCCAAATTAAATGTTTTCCTTTATAAGAGTTGCCATGGTCATGTTGTCTCTTCACAGCAATAAAACCCTAACCAATACAGTATCCTAATAGAATTTACATGAGCCTCACCACATCCAAATTAAAAAAATGATGCTGGAGCACCAGCAGTGACTGGCCTCAAATATTATCTCCCTGGATGGAGGATGCTCTTGAGCTTTGGCTGTGCCACACAGTATCCTGTGGCTGCTGGCAACAGGAATTCATGGCAGGTGTGGAAAGGTCAAAGAGCAGTGGTTATAAGCTGCTAAGGAAGTATTTCATTGCTTTTGTAGCCAATGTGGCCATTCCACCTACACTAAGTTCATGGGAATGCCATGACGTCATGCTCACCTTACCACCTAGTGAATTGATACTTTATGTCTATTTCTGGAGTTCAAATGTGGTGAAGGGATACTTTGTGTCTGTTTCTAGAGCTTACATAAAGTGGGAGGAGTACTGTTGTTATTTGAGACAGAGGCTCACTATTTTCGCCTATTCTCATTCCTCCTAGCTTGGTCTCCTGAATACTGGGCTTATAGGCATGCCCCATCACACCTGGCCAAAAAAGAAAAAAAAAAGATTCTTTTCTTTTTAAACAGGGATCAATGTCAAGTATCACTTACCTGGAAAGGTGACAGTAATCATTAATAGGTTAGAGGTGGTAGATACCCTGGCCGGGCCATTTGTGCACATGGAATTTCTGTCATAAACCTCCACTTTACACCGATACACCCCTGTCTCCTCCCTAGCAGCATCGTGGATTTGGAGTTGAGAACGAAAGAAAGACTGTGACACCTTCATCTTCCTGTGGAGCTGGGGGAGGATGTCCCCCCATTCGACTGTGCCATTGTGGGTGATTCGAATAAGCTGATGAAAGGCTCCAGAGCCAGCTGGCTGGAACTGCCACGTTACTGAGAATGGCAGCTTAAGATCCGAGTAGTTGGCCCTCACGAGGCAGGACAGGTCAAAGGTATGGGCTAACATCACTTGTGGCTGCCGGCTCATCAGATTAACTTGTAAACTTGATTCTGTTGGGGGGACAGCAAGACACGCTTCCTGTTTACCAAGTCCAAGCACGGGGACTTCCAAGTTTTCTCAATGCCACCCTTCACACAGGACCACAGGGGCTAGAGGTTGGTCCACAGTACAGTCTGTCCCGAATTTCAACCCCAGCTCTCCAAGTCTCCCCCCTCCCTTATGGCTGTTCTCAGCAGCCACAACAAACAGGCAGTGTTTCTCCAGTGTGCACTGAGACAGCTGCACTGAGCAGGGACACCACGCGCAGCCAGGGTCTGGCCTCCTTCCTCTCCCCACCCCCACTGGGCTCAGTGTCACTCTCTTGCCCAGGCTAGAGAAGACTCCATGATACCTGTGCTGCTGCTGGGATGGGGGGCAGGCTTGGCTCCACTCACCTGTAAGTCAACTCCAAGTCATAGGGGTTTGTTTTCAACTTTGAACAATTTACGAGTTACACTCTGGAATAATCTTTATAAAGATGAATACACTCAAGAGGTTGCTGTCAGGCCTGACTTGCATAATCTGCTCTACATGTCTCAAGGTACATGTCCAATGACACTTAGGGGACATATATCACTGGCACTCAGGATACGTGTACCTCTAACAGGGGTTCTGGATGATATCACTCACACTGCAGCATAGAATAAGGTGACTGATGTTATGAAAAGGATGAAGAAAGTGGGGGTGGGGAGGTATGGCCCATCGAAGTGCAGCGAGGCCTGGGGGCAAGGGAGATGCCTCTGGGAGGGACCAGCCACACACAGAATAGATTTATTCAGGTCATGGGGGAGTTAAGAGGGTAGTAGAGGCAAAGAGAGAGAGAGAAGAGAGGAATAGAGAAGTAGAGGAGTAGAGGCCGGCCTGGAGTACATGGAGAGAGAGGAAGGAAGGGAGGGGAAGAGGAAGAGGAGGAATAAGGGGGAGAGAGCAAGAGAGCAAGACTGAGGAGGGCAAGAGAGAGAGGAGGGAGCAAGCAGCCCCCTTTATAGTTGTCAGGTCACTGGGGAGGAGCATACCAGGCTATTGCCAGGTAACTGAGGGGTGGGGTATACCTGGCTGTTGCTAGGTAACCAAGGGGTGGGCTTTACAGAATCCCAACAACTGACACACATTCAGAAAAGGACTTTTCCCAGGGACTCACTCAGAGGTTTTACAGTGACTGAAATCTTCTGGGTTGACTGCAAATCTTTGGCCTTGTTCTGGGGTCTCTCTGACACTCTGCATTCATAGGTACCGCTGTCTGTGACCATGGCAGAAGCAATCTCCAGCCGAAAGGTGGCCCAGTCCACTTTCTCCAACCTCCTGTTACCATGGTACCCAGGGCCCAGAGAAGAGACTCCCAGCTGCATAGTACCATCTTGATCCATGCCAGCCACAAACACGGGGGTGGTCTGGTCCTGTGGGGTGAGCCACCAACTCACAGACAGAGCACCTGCATCTCCAGCTGCCTTGCAGAGAAGGGTGAGTGTCTCTCCTTCCCACACGGTGCATTGCTCGGCAGACATGGAGACACTTCTTGCTGCAGATTACAGGTTATAGAAGAAAGGTGCTTCAAGTGAATAAAAACATTTCTAAGGTTAGATCTCCCAAACACATCATAGAGGGAAGGATGGATGCATGGATGGATGGATGGATGGATGGATGGATGGATGGATGGATGGATAGAAAGGTAAATGGACAGCTGATGGGTAGATAGATAAGTGTGCAAGTGTGTGTGTGTGTATGTGTGTGTGTGTGTGTGTGTGTGTGTGTGTGTGTGTGTAAATAAAATAAAACTTCCCTAAGGTAATTATTACATAGTGGAAACAAGAAAGCAGACTGGGGAGCCCATGAACACATACATGATACGTACTACATCTTTTCCCTACGGTTTTGTTCAGCTGGCTCATACTGAAGAAGGTCTAGTTGGGCAAATGTCTGATAGTATTTTGTTTGGCTCATTAGGGAGAGTAAATGAACCTGAAAGTAATGAAGCCCTGATAATTTAAATTTTAAGGTGTCTTTCTTTTAGGATAAAGGCTGTTGGTCTTTTCAGTGTGCTCTGTCTTTCTGCTTGGGTGTGCCTGCCAGTCCTAATTAACTTAGTGTGTGTTTTGAACAGGGAAAAAAATTGTTAGTTAGGTCTATGTTTGCAATACCACCATTAAAAATCATGAATCTGGAGAAATGTTATATACACATTTATTATAGACACAGGTGTGTATCTGTGTTCTATCATTGGCAAGTGACAGTCTTCTCATGTTTAAATGCTATAATATAACTATATGCCAAATAACTATAAATGCAGGACCAGCTCCCGGATGGGAGATTCAAGATGTAGAGAAATGAAAACATTCATGCAATGACTGCTTATTGTACAAGGTCCTGTTCTGGCTGCTCCGTGGGCCTTGGAGGTCCTGCGCATCCAAGCGGTAAGTGTTAGGATAACACCCACGATGACCGGGAGGCAGACTTACTCTGGGCAGCACACTTGACATCTCCAAGCCTTTGTGTTTCTTTCCAGAAAAAATGAGGGCCATAATAACAGCCACATTTTTGCTTTGTGAAGAAGACTGAGCAAAGGCCGCACTAAGGGCGTAGGCCTGGAGCTACAGAGAGGACTGAAAGGGTTAGCTATTAGCATTAGTGTTTAATAAGAGGCACTGGCAACAGCAGAGGTAGTTCAAGGCAAAAGAGAAGAATAAAACAGACTGGCATTAGAAACCTAAAGGGGATCTAAACGAATCTGCAAATTGCTTTTCCCTTCATAGGAGAGGGATCCCATCCTGTGCCTCGGGCGTGCACACATCAACTACAAAGGCAGAGGGAAGACTCATCTTCATAAACGGGTTGAGCAAATGCTCAAGCTTGCTTCTGCAATTTGGGTGTAAGAGGCGGCGGTCTGTAATGTATGTTTTTTGTTTTGCTTGTTTGTTTTTGTTATAAAGATGGCTCTTGACCAAAGTTTAAAAACTAGTAGGGAAATAAGGAGTCACAATCTCACCTCTTTAACATAATCGTTGTGATTAGTTTCAACGAGCATCACTTCAAAGATGCCTTATCGCCATTAACCTCACAGTAAGAAGTATAGCAAGACACGGTGGCGGTGGGTGTTCCCTTCTGGTTAAAGTATTCATGGAGTGATAAAATCTGCTTGCATTTCAAATAGCATTTGGACTTTCAAACCAGAAGGTTAGACAAGGCCCCCAATAAATATACTAATAAGTTTTCCAATTGCTACATGCGAGGCCCAGTTTGGACTCCGAGTTATGAGAAAAACCATTCTCTTTAGCATTAAAAAAATAACGCTCTCTGCGGGACTAGAAGCAGATGCCATGAAGCACCCTTTGGAGCTCCTGGGAACAAATTCTCACACACCAGGTTTAAACAAGATTTTGTAGATATTTTCCCCCTGGGAGTTCAGAGATTTATCAGGCTCTGTGCAAATATGTAAACCGCCCACATTGTTTTTCCTGGATCCTAGAAACTTAGACCAAATGTTTAGTGTGGAAACTAACACCAACACACTTCCTGGCCTGCCATTTGTCCTGAGCTCCACTATCTTCCTCCCTAGCCAATGGGGAGAGGGAAGCAGGACTCAGAAGTGGCATTTATCTATCTTTGGAGAGACCCCTAATGAGCAAGTGTAGCAAGAATAGCTTTCATTTTAGCTCAGTTTATTTTTAATTAAAATTTCTTCCCCTATTTTTTTCTTTTTGGCTTTTGGGCAAAATTTCTTTCTAGAGTTTGACTTTACCACTCAGCCCAGAGGATTCTAATATTAGTTGCTGGCGCATCTGTTTTTATGTTACACAGAAAGCACCGAGGATTCAAACATATTTAAAGTCATTCATCCTTCACCGAGTAATGATGAACCCAGTGGCCATCCTGGGGCTGTTTTGTATTGCATGCAAGAACAACATATGTGAGGCTGGGTAATGTATAAAGGGGTTCATGGGCTTACAGATCCAAATATTGTGGTACTGGCATAGTAGGACCCTCTAACTACAGCGGGACAAGTGAGGAAGAGAGGGGGTGGCCTCATTTACACAGTCCTGTCTCCCAAGGCGGCATTAATACGTTCACAAGGGTGGAGTGACCATGATCTAATTTCACCCTCATCACCACACTGAGGACCAAACTCTGAGCCTTTGAAGGACAATTATACATAAGCCACAGGAGTGGCTCGCACTGTTAGGGATGCTCAGAACCAGCTGAACAGACAGCTCACTGCATCCCAGCAAGCGCAGAGAATAGAGTCTGTCTGCTTTCATTTGTCTCTTCATTCCTCACTATGAGTCAGAATTATGACCCACTGCAAGTTAACATAACAAGATTAGCAGAAGGCAATTGAAAAATGGCTGCCCAGCCTCAACTCAAGGTCAGCTTACTTGGCTGTGTGTTCCCCAGGAAAAGGGACTCTATACTTCTCCTGCCCCCGCCTCACACACTTGAATTCATACACATGGGCACAAAAGTACGCAGCATATTCATGAACTTATAAGTATGTGCTTATATACATACAAGTGTGCAAACACACAAAGTCAGAGGACTCCATTAAACAGAAAGCAGCATGTGAAAAATCACAGGTTAAAAAAAAAAATAAACAGACTCAAACAACTTAAGATGGCAAGACAGGACGTAGGGCCCACCTACTTGTCATTTTATAGACAAGATAATTGAAACTGAATGAAGTCAAGAGGAATACTCATGCCCCGTGGCTCATGAGTATTCCTCTTGACTGTACTCCGAAGGGCCTAGGGGCTGTACTCCGAAGGCCTTGGCTAGTTTGGGTGCTCTCCTGTCCTTCACAATTTACTTCCCCTCCAGTGGGGTCTGACAGGCTCCAGACTCCAAAGGAAGACCCACCCCCTCCCACGTGTTCCTGTAATGCCTCCCGGGGGCGTCTAAAAACAGCACCATCTGTGGATACCCCTATGTCATGTAGTCACATACCTGCTGGCTCCCTCAGCCGCACCTGGTAGCCTAGAGACTTCTTTCTCTGAAGTACCTGCCAGGAGCCCCTCTGAGTCCTAGCCACCTCCGCCACTTCACAACTGTAGGCACCCGTGTCCTCTGGACCCACAGAGAAGATCTTGAGAGAGAAAGTCTGGGCACTGAACTTTGAAACCTGCAGCTGCCCTTGGCTTGCTCTGTCTCTGTAGTCTCTCTTCAGATCCAGGACCCCACCAGCGTCAACCTGGGCAATTTCCTTCCCATTGAGGAACCAAGTGCCCTGAAGCTGTGGGTCGCCTCCTCCTCTGCCGACAACCAGGCAAACCAGTTCCAAGGGTTTTCCTTCATCAGGTGAGCTGCTGGCCGTGATGCTCACTTCAAAATCTCTCACTGGGCAACAAAAGCAAGAAAGATGTTTAGAAAGCCCACTGCACTTGCCCGTTTCAGCACAAGATGGATGGAATCCATGATAAGAGTCCCATGGTTGCGTTTCATGTCACTTTTCAGTTCTGTGGTGCCAGAGTTCCCTACTTCCAAATAGCCCCACAGTAAAAGAAAATTACAAAGTCCCTGACTAGTCTGAGTCACTCAGGAAGGACAGTGTCCATGGTTTCCTGAAAGCAGTCCCAATAAGGGAAAATTTTGCATACACAGATGTGTCAAGATTTACTTAGGTCTGCCTCCCAAATAAAAAAGTGAACTATTTAATGCTGTATTGCTGAATTGCTGTAAATGAGGACTCCTGGTTTTCTCTTTCATTTTTGTACTGGGGATTAAAACTGGGCCTCGCTGTGTGCTGGGTATTTGATTCTTCCTCTGAACCCCCAACCTTGATTTCTTACCTTGTTCATTTGTCTGATAAACAGCCAGTAGAATTTCCTAGCTTCCAAGCACATGTGATAGGGCCTTGTGGGACCCACTGAGCACAATTTAGACACTCGAAGGATGTGGGGGAACTGAGTATCATATAAAGTCAGTGATCCACCACTGGAGTATTGCTTTCCACAGTGGATACTTATGGTCTTAGCTGGTCCTCTTATTAAACCAATGCACGTAAAAAGAGCAAAACTGACCAGGCCTTTCTGTCTACTTTTGACAAAAATGTCAATGGATCATGAAATCATCCATTCCAATATGGAGACGGGGCCTGGTGGAAGGGCATCCTGCCCAATATGAACAGGGGCCAGGCTTCATATTGGAAACTGGAGATGCTTTGAGGCCCAGCTGGCTGTGGTAAGTGGGCTTTGGAAAGAGGCAGTTCTGGCTTTAGAAGGGAGCACCCCCTGTCCCTGGTAGGTGTTGGGATGTACTCAATATGTCTGTAACTGGGGTTCCTTGTTTTTAAAACAGAGAGCTGGCTACATTTCGGGTGATTGTTTGGACTACAATTAAATCATGAAGATAACGTGCTTACAAGGTGCCTGTTAACCATGGTTATAAAACAATTTCCATGGCTGCCTTGCGGCATCTATCTATCTGTCCCACATTTCTTGTCCCACATAAACTCTCCCATGAACAGAGCCCCAATGGAACATTCTGGAACATCTTCTCAGTTATGCTTTCCAGATGACAAAAACAAAATTAACTTAAACTTTTTATATACCTTTTAGAAAAAGTCAACAGAAGGCTTAAAAAAAAAAAAAAAAAAAAGATATCCCTACACACTCACTGAGAATGAATTCACAGGTTTCCTGAGAAGATAATTACCTTTCGGCTGGATCCTCAGAACTGTTTGATCTGTCTGCTTTCTTGTGATCAAAGTCCATGTTTCATCTGGATCCTGAATCCATTCTGTGGCCTCACAGAACACCCGGCCTTGATCTGAGGGCTGGAGCTTGCCTACAGACAGCTTGAAGAAAGTGGCTCCAAGCTTGTCCAGCCGAATGTCACCGGCCACAAACCTGTCTGCATAGGAGGCCCCGGGGGTCAGTATAAAATCCTTGGAGAGAGAAATGATCTCAGTGGCTTGGTTCCCTCCTCCTTCCTGCATCAGGTACCAGGCGAGAGAGAGGTGGGTATGTTGAGCTGTGGCTTTGGTGGCCTCGCAGGTGAGTTCTAATGGCTCTCCTTCCATCTTACTGAGCGTCTGGGAGGACATGGTAACAGACAGAGTGTCGGGAATCACTGAAAACAAGACAAGGGGGGTTATCTTACTGGTTCGTGTTTGTCCCATTAGACCTCGGGAAAAGATGGCACCTAAACCTCATCTGCAAGGCACATCCCTTGAGCTGGCTTCCCAGTCACATGCTTTTCCTTTTGCTGAGAGAGCATAGGAACTTTGCAAAGTGAGTGGCTAGGTGATGCAGGACACTGGCTTTTCTTCACCAGCACAGGCAGGAGCCAAGTTAGCTACTCAGCCATGAGTAGAAGGAACACTGGAGTTTCTGAACCCAGGCATGAGTGGATTGCTGCTTATCCCTCCCTAAATCCAAATCTGCTATGGAGATCTAAAGTAATGCAATGTGTTATTCAGAGACCAAACACAAGCTTTCCCAAAGTTTTCATAGCTGTCTAAGGACCCCATTCTCTTCCTCCTCAAATGTAAACCACACAGTTGAAGCTCATGTATAAGCAGCTCCAAGGCCAAGTCAATGAATATTGTGGACATTGCACAAGAACTGAGAGTTTCCAGGAAGCTCAGGGGTGGAGAGATGGGCACATAAGTAGCTGATTATGAGATATCGGGGTGAACGCTGGTAATCACAGTGTGAACGGGCATTAAGAAGTACCAAGTTGGGGATATGGCCTGAGGCAATCTGGAGGGTTCCGGAAAGGAGGAAGTGTTGACTCTGCATCCTTGAGTTCATGGAGGAGTTTGTTACACTACAAAAGGAAACTAGATGTCCCAGGCAAACCACAGCTGCAAGAGTTTGATCCTCTCCCTCCAGATAAACGTGCTAGGAAATGGTGGTTGGAAAATAATCATTCTGCAGTTAATGACATCACTCATGAAACTGGGCCTGGCTCTCTTAATGAGCTGCAAGATGATATGGGGGTGAGGGGACATGCAAAGGTCCATCTAATGCTTTGCTACTACCGACTTGGGAGTGGGGGGCTTGGGAAGGCCCCCACACTGGCTCCTCATCCTGTGTGGCATATGTCACAGGGAAAACACAAAACACCTACTTGTGACACATCTGTAAAATACTCGGAGTGGCAGGTAGGCTCTTTACCCAGAGCGAACAGACTGGTGGGAAGTCTCCCTTGGCAGGGCAAGGTGATGGTGGATACGGGCTCACCAGGGGCGGGGTAATGAGCTCACCAGTTAGATTCATCTTCGCACTGTAACTTCCAAAGTACTGCTCATCCGTGTTGGGCGTGTAGCACTCGTACTCCCCAGCATCCTTCATCTGGAGTTTTGAGAAACGCAGCAGGACCGCGTCGCCCCGCACCCTCTCCACAGAGATCTCCTTGCTTTGCACCCTCCCGGCATACACTGCGTAAGAGAAGCCGCCATCCTCGGTACTGATGATCTGGACTTCCTTGGCCGGGGCACTTGGCAGGTAAACAGACCAATGGAAATCCTGTGTGGAGGGACCCTGATAACCACTCACATTGCAGCTGATGCTGACAGGGTAACCTTCGGCTCTGTACAGAGGTCCTTCTTGAATTTTTACTTCCCTCTGGCTGATGCTGAGCTTAGCTTGTAAGTGGGAGGAAGAAAGGGGATAAAAACAGATGAGTGCTCTAATTCCCGGGGCACCACATCGTGTAGGTCTCTGTATTACCATCGTGGCAATAGACCGAAGGTTATTTGCTATAATCACCCGGAATCTTTACCGCCTTCAGGCTGGACGGCAATGGAACGGCTCAGTGAACTCATCGTTCCTCTGTGAGCTAAGCTTGCACAGCCCTAGTCTCCTTTTGAAAATGTTTAGCCTCAACCACATATCAAGACCACATCTACCAAGCAGCAGCTTGTCTAAATGGACTTACTTGAAAGGTAATATTATATGTGATAATTTACCTTTTGGAGTATTTTATGGCAAAACAGCATAAACCTTCTCAAACCCCAAATTCCAAGGCACAGTCTCTCCCATAGAAGGGCGTTCAAGAGAGGCAAAGTCCACAGCTCTGCTCCCGCTGCCTTACTCCTTGCTGGTTGGCTACAGATATTTGTAGCCCTCAACCACGTCTGGTGCAAGACTAGATAAAATTAGCACCAGAAATTGCAGTGATACTTCCTGTCTCTGCTGTAATGTTTTTTTTTTTCTCTTTGCTTTTGCTTTGTTTTGCTGTTTTTACCGTTCTAATTTCTTAGAAAGGCATTTTCACTTTCCTTGGAAACTCTAAAATGGATGTTTATGAAGTCCAGGTTCTGGGTTCAGAGTTTAATTTTTTTTTTTTTTTTTTTCTTATCCATGGTTTTTAGCTAAGATGCTTTCTAATCAAAACTGTAGAAAATTAGGTCTAAAAAAGAAATGTGATTAAAAATGTGATCTTTTCTATAGAGATGTTTTAAATTCAGCACCTCCCCCAAATTACAAGATTGTTCATTATGATTAATACTGAAAGTGGGTTCTCTTTGTGTTTCCAAAAGAGCAGAGGCTAGAGTTAATGCTGTCACAGAGATGGACAAGATCTTCTCTGAGGGTCCAGGAACCCTTGAAGGACAAGATGGGGGGGTGCTAAAGGACACCAGAAGGTCCATTGAGAGCTTTGGGCAGCATGAAGCAGTTAACAGAACAGAATCCTTCAGAACAGGCTCTAGAGAGCCAAAACAAGGACAAAGGGTTCAGGACACCCTTGTGGGGAGCAGGAAGAGAAGTGCAGAGCTCATGAGAGAAAATGGAAAGAGGCAGGAAGGAGGCTTCCCGCCCCCACAAGAGGATTAAGTGATTAATTGATAAAATCAACTAAGAAGTTAAAAACTGCATCTGAATACACTCAACCAAAATCGGCCAAGAAACTAATCAATACCCAACCATGCACATTTCCAGTAATAATTTAAAAATACATTTAAGTATTCATAAATCTCAATGTTATATATTTTTGTGCTGAATATCTATAAATAGAAATTAGACTACATTAGAAAAAAATTAAATTATTACTTACCAGAAAGTGACTACAGAGAAGTTTTAAACATTTTTCAGCAAGGCAACCTTGTAAAATGTAAAATGTAGACACTGCACCAGGCGACACATGAAGAAATATTTACAGCAGTGCCATTCACTGATGTCCCAAACAAGGAACAGCTCACATTTCCATCAACAGCAGAGCAGATAAACTGAGGCAGTGTGCCACAGGATGGAATTTTACAAAGAAATTAAAAATTACAACTATTTGTAGTAACATGTAGAATTATGCCTGATCATCCATGGACTACATTTGAATCCCTTTGGCTACTTACAGAAATATTCCATACATTTTAAAGTTAGATTATAGGGAGCTGGAGAGTTTGCTCAGCAGTTAAGAATACTGACTGCTCTTCCAGAAGACTGGGGTTCAATTCTCAAAACCCATACAGCAGCTCACAGCACCTGTAACTTTAGCCCTAGGGATCCCAATGCCTGCGCACAGATATAGGTAAAGGCAAAAACAGCAATGCATATAAAATAAAAAAAATAATAAAAATTTAAAAATAGGCAAAACTACATTGTATCATTTAGTTGATTCATAAAGGTTAAAATATCTTTAAAAATAGGTCAGAAAGTGGTTGCCATGGGAGTCAGGAAGTTGATTTGTGGGGAGAGATTTTGTTCTGATGTACAGGAAGAATGGGTGGGTACTTCTAGGGACCTGATCATGTTGCTTCTTGAAACTTACAGTGATTATGCAGGTTTCAGTTTCTGCTTATTCGTCAAACTGCATGACTATGTTTTATTAGCCTTTAACTTTTTTATTAATCATTTCGTTCGTTTACATCTCAAATGATTTCCCACTTCCCAGCTACCCCTCCACCAACCCCCATCCTACATCCGCCCTCCCCTCTCTCCTGTGCCTGTATGAGGGTGCCCACCCACACTCTCCCACCCAACCACTCCAGCATCCTCCTATGCTGGGGCATCAAACCTCCTCAAGACCAAGGGCCTCCCCTCCCACTGCAGTCAGGTAAGGCTAACCTTTGCTACATATGTATCTGGAACCATGGACCCCTCCAGGTACACTCCTTAGTTGGTACCAGTCTTTGGGAGAACTGGGTGGTCAGGCCCACAGTCTATGTTATTCTTCCAATGGGGTTGCAATCCCCCTCCAGTCCTTCCGCCAGCTCCCCCCAACAGGTCCCCTGAGCTCAGTCTGATAGTTGGCTCCAAGCATCCACATCTGCATCGGTCAGTTGCTTACTGGACCTCCTAAGGAACTGCCAAACCAGGTTCCTGTCAGCAGACATGATGAGTCCCCAGATGGAGCAGTCCCCAGTTGGCCCTTCCTTTAGTCTGTGATCCACTTTTTTCCCTGTTCTTCCTTTGGACAGGAACATTTCTGGGTTAAAAACTCTGAGATGGGTGGGTGGTCCTATCCCTCAACTGGAGGGAGGCCTGCCTCTCTACTCGAGGTAGTCTCTACAGGGTCTGTCTCTCTATTTTCTACGCATTTTGGCTAAAGTCATCCCCATTGGGTCCTGCAAGTCTCATGATTCCCTAGTGTCTGGGACCCTCCAGTGTTATTAGGCTTTCGTTAAATACTATATCTCATCATGAGAATATTTTGTTTTAGAACTGAGGAAACAGTTCAGTCAGTGAAGTGCCTGTTGAGCAAGCATAAGGGTCTGAGTGGTGCACCCCTTATCCAAATGCTGAGGAGGCAGAGGCAGGAGGAATCCTGGGGTTTGTAGGCAGGCTCATCTATCTGAAAGAGTGAGTTGAGTCCAAGGTACAAGTGATACGATCCTATTTCTAAATATAAGGTGGACACTCAGCTAAGAACAATTTGACAAGATATCCTAAGAGCATCACTAGCCCTCATATCTTGGTGGTAATCAACAGCTCTCTAATTAGACTTGAGGCCCACCCAACAGGGAAGAAATCATGCTTAGTACTGGAAATCTAGCCAACTGCCCAAGGCTAGTGAGGTCATAGATCTTAGAGAAGAATCTACTATGACGCTTTACTAAACCAGCATAACCCATAACTACATTTTAAATATCTATCCTTATACCCACAGGTAAGTGTAACTTTTACAACTCATCGAATAAACTTTTCCTCACAACAAGGGAGAACATTATAGGAACCACACAAGCAGTCAAAATGCAAAGAAGGAGTCATCACAGGGAGCCCAGCTCCAACTGATACATTTACAAAACAACTCCTGCAGCTTAGGTTCAGGGGACATCAAGGAAAAGGGGTTAGAAAGACCAATGCAAAGGGACCAGGAAACCCACTGTGGGAATGTGTCTTCTAGAAATGACAGGGAAGCTTCACCTATACCTCAACAATATAAGTACAGAAAAACAAACAAACAAACCTGGAAAAGCCCCACACTTACAGACATACTCACTTGGAAGAAGGAACGTTCACTGAGTCCCTCCCACTGACCAAGAACATGCAACTAAAACTTGTTGAGAGCAGGAGAAATATTCATTCCCATGGATGACCCCCTAATAGTTTATCCAACTCCAAGTGGTCAGCCATAAAATCATATGCATATAAGTGACACCAAATGAGCTGAGCAGGTTGTGTTTCTATGTTTATACATGTGTACATACATGTATACATTTAAGAAGTTAGGGATATAGGAGAGGTTGGAAGGATGAGAGAAAGGGAGGAGATAATATAATCATATTTTAATCTCAAAAAAATACAGGAAAAAAAAAAGAAAGGAAGCAAGAAAGGGTGAAGTGAGGCTGAGAAAGGTACCTGACATTGGTCTTCACATGCACACACCCACACACACATACACACACACACACACATACACACACACACACACACACACACACACCCACACACACACCCACACACACACACACACACACACACACCCCCACACACACACACACTTTTCAAAAGTAGTTTGGAGGCACCATTCCTCTTTCCCTGCCAGGGCACGTTACATTGTTATTTTAGCATGTAGAGCTTGGCCATGCTTCTTCAACACTTTTTATCATTTCCCAGTAAAATAAGTGCACATTAGAAAGTTTCACATTAGAAACTAGCACTTCATTCTTCCCTGCTTGATTTGCCAAGTCAATAAATATTTATTCAGCCACTTACAGTGTTTCTGATACTTGAGAGATTAGGACATAAAGATGAGTTTAGAATCACCTCTGTCCTTGAGCCTCCTTAAGCCAGCCAGTTAGAATGACAATCATCTCTGTGAGAAAGACAGAAATGAAAGATCCTGGAGGAATGTGAATAGAGCAGAGAGCTCATGGCTTGGGGGAACACACAGGCAAGGCTTTGTAGAAGGGATGCTGTCTCAGTTTCCTTATGTTTCCATGGCAAACCCATGACCAACATCAACTTGGGGAGGGGAGGAGAGTGCTTAATTCAACTTATAACTCACCAGCCATCATTGAGGGAAGCCAGTGTGCACTCAAGGTAGGAACCAGGAAGTAGAAGCTGAAGCAGATACTGTAGAGAAATGCAGCTTAATGGCTTTGTCCCAGGCTCATGTTCTGTTGCCTTCTTACACAGCCCAGGTCCATCTGTGTAGGGATGGTACTGCCCATAGTGGGCTGGCCTTTTACATCGATTAGCAATCAAGTCCCAGCAGATATGCCTACAGGCCAATCTGATGGAGGCATCTACTGAGTTGTGAGTCCCTCCTCCCACATATGTCCAGGTTTGTGTCAAGGTGACAAAAACTAACTAGTACAGATGGCATCAGGATTGGACTTTGGGGGATTGGGAAGATTACAGGCCAAGTGGAGACAGAGTCTTTTAGATGAAAGAAACTTTATGACAAGACATCCTCGGTCATCATTGCTGCACAGAAACATCTAGAGCACTAACCTCTATAGATATGATCTCCACAACAGCTCTTAAGTTACAGCCCCTTTCTCCCCACCCCTGCCCTTTCATCAGCTCTGCCCTGAGCTAGAAGTTGCCTGATGTCTATTTCCATCTTCCATCATTCTTCACACAACCATCAGCTGCAAGAGGTTGGAGGAAATCAGATGTATTTGATAGATCTGCCGGAAGAATAACGGTCCTCACTTCCCCCATCCAACCTAGAAGTTCTGCCTACTCCTCGCCCAGTGATTGGTCCCCTAAAATCTTCACTCATTAGGGGAAGGTCCTTGCTATACTTATCGGGAAAGGGGGTATCAGTGGGAATTACCATTGTGTATTCAAGGGTGGGTGAGAAGGTAATGCATTTAACTTTTAGAGATGAAATTTGAGTGCTCTGGAATAAACAGGAAAGACATCCAAAAACAAAACAAACAAACAAACAAAAAAACGACCAAAAAACAAAAGACCATTTGGGAGAGATTTAAATATGTGTGCATCACCTTAAAGACCCTTAATGGCTCCAATGGGAGTCTGATCTGTGTTAAATTTTGAGGACCCACAAAAAAGTAGAAGAGAACCGAGTCTAAAGAGCCGTCCTCCAACTCCATATTGCCACCTACAACGCACAACACATGTAATAATAAGTAATCTAAAGCAATAATAAATTAAGGCATTGAGTGTGGCTCAGTGGTAGAGTGCTTGGTGAGGGAGCGGGTGCTGGGTCCCAGAGGCTGCATGCCAAAGCAACACGACGAAGTTGGGATAAAGAAGAGGTTTGCCAAACAACGCAATTGATCACTTTATCATCATTATTATCAATTCCTGCAATTCCTCTCCATTATAATGAGATGCAGCAGGTTTCAAGTTACTTCTTGATTTATGCATGTCTCACGTAAGACCTGTGACTCCATGCAAAACTGGAACACAATACAGGTCAAAGAGTAGAAGGAACAAATGTAGAACCCAGGTCAGGCAACCATGGAAGTGGGTAGGGAAAAGCAACCATCTTCTCCTTTTTGAATTTTGACTGTTATAATGCTTCCTCTAGACCTTTGTGCCTGCGTTTAAAAAAATAGTGGACAACTAAAAACTAATAATAATAATAATTGGAACAAGAACATGCAACTTTCTACATCCTTGTGCAATGTAAACCCAGTTCCCTCCCATACAAAGCAAATCCACAGTCCCCCCACAAAGCATGCATACTCGGTCAGATAACTGAACAGAATCATAGACAAAGCAATCTACACAGGACTCCACCAAGGCACTGTCCATCAATGCTTGCCCTGCCACGGTGTTGGCAGGTGCCAGTCACCTGGCAAATGGTCCTAATATATCCCTCTGCAGGCTTCTAGTCTCCTTCTCAGGCCCCAGGTCTGACTGATCCTCACCCATATGTTCACTGAGATGTGATCCTGGTTCAAATCCACCAGAGCTTGCTGGTCTACCTTAGTGCCTACATTCTCTGTTTTTCTTATAAAGTTACAGCCTTGGCCACATGGACTGCAGCTCAGTCCAGTTTATTCTACATCCCAGCCACCCCAGTCTCTGCACTAACTCACCCAGTCTCTGGGCATCAAGAGTTGTAAACTTGAACTCACAGGTGGGATTAAAGGGTTCTTAAACCAGGGTGGAAAAGCCTTTCATTTTTACTCTCCTTAATCTCCAGTGGTAATGTCCTGTTTCCTTCGGTGATGGATGGAGACAGGGAACAATAGTTGCTTGCCATATTACATGGTAATTTTGTGGACACATTAAAATGTATTCTCCTCATACCAACCACTTCTCCGAGTTTGATGATTAATAAATAGTCCGCCAGATCTTGTTGTATAATACACGAATAAGAATGGAAATAAACAAATTATGATTTATTTTTTAATGTTTATTCACTATAAAATTTAGGTTCAGATGGCCTCCTACTTTAGGTTCCTATGCCACCACACTGGTATTGAAAGTATTTTTATAACTTTATTTCAGCACGGCCAGTATACAGTCCTATGCATTTTATAATATGCATTTATCAGTTGTACTGGGATGATTTTTGTATGTGGCATACAGCATGCCTGTTATCTGCTCTACATGGTAAGGAACTGTCTTGTTCCCTGCTCAGTTCATTTGCTTCTTCCCTTTATCTCCAAGTTTTTCCTTCCTCCATTCTCTTCAAATATGCATAAGTATCCCTGGGCCAGATAAAGACCCTATATGGGTTTTAGTAGAGTCAAGTAATTGTCCTGATCCTTCTCTGTCTCTCTCTTTAGCTTTCAGATAAAGTCTAGAACCTTCTTTTAGCATGACCTAAACTTCAGGGTACTCTCAGTGCTTTCTCTCTTCTGCCCAGTCACATTCACAAGGCACATGCATCTAGTTACACCCGGCCTCTTTGTGTGGCAACAAAACCTCTTCCTTTCCCATGGGATAGTCAGCCCAGGAAGGTAAAGTAAAGCCAGGGACATGCAAAGCTCAAAGACAAGCCTAAAATAAAATACAACAGGTACCCAGGACACAGCAATGTCTTCTGTTGCCCCCAGTCACAAGGACACACATAGAAGCCTTAAAACTGTCATCAATAAGTAAAAGATTAGCACAAAGTCAGAAGTCTATAACCTAGTCATTCCTGTGAGGACCAGCTTGGCCTGCTCCCTCACCCAGCAGCCTCTGGATGCCAACCTCCTGTGATGGTAGAAACATCAAAGTTAGAAAACTTACTTAGAGAGAAAAGGAGAGATACCACACACAGGATGCATGCCATCTGGACCGGCATAGCCTTTCTGGGCAGCGTCACTGAACTTGTTCAGAAGCTGAGTGACAAAATTTGGGGCTGTCACAGCAAAGGTAAAGAGGAAGCTATGGTGTGGTTTCCAGACCACTGAGAGACGGAGATGGCTTGCAGAAAGCAAGGGAGGCTGCATTTACAAAGGTCACTTAGATTTGGGTATGAAGTAACTAGTTATCTTCAGGGTAAAGGAAACACAGAGACAAAAGAGAACCTGGAGCTCCTCTGGCCTAAATATGAAGGAATTTCAGAAATCTGAGTGAATGAAAAACACCGAGAAATGTTCTGCTCCCCTCTTGAGGGAGGAAGCATGAGGCCCCCCCTCCCACCGGGATCCATGAACTCAGGGGTCACATGAGGTGTAAAAATGGAAGGTCCCAGAGGTAGGCTGCCTGAAGTTTTGGGCAGATTCCACTGTTATCAGCGGTGTGATTTTAAAAGCTAACCTTTTAAACTTTTATCTTTGAAATGGGGCTACTCATAATATGTACCCCACAGAGAGCTAAAAAATGTCATTGGTTTAAAGTACTTAGTCCACAGTAGTACTCAATAAATATCACCTCCCATCATCACCATCAGAAGACCCCTGCGTTAATATTTATCTTCCCGGTGGGTCTGGAAATCAAGGATAGCACATGTGTGTGCAAGCACTGGCCCTGAACCTGGGATAACTGAGTATTTGAGACCTAGAAGGCAAGATCATATCTATGAGGACATTAGCCTCAGGCTCTACAATCTGGTGCAGCACAGACCTAGATAGATTAGTAACAATTTTGTCTGTTTCAGGGCACAGTAACAGGCAGATTCTTCCTTGTTTCATCCATCCATCCATCCATCCATCATCCATCCATCCATCCATCCATCCATCCACCCACCCACCCACCCACCCACCCATCCATCCATCCATCCATCTATCCATCCATCCATCCATCCATCCATCCACCTACCCACCCCATCACCTACACATCCATCCATCACTATCTATATATAGTCATTTTTTAAAATCTTTCCATGTTGTGGTAGAACTTGCACATATCACAACCTTTCCTTTATTCTCAGGAAATGTCTTTTTAATCATAAGACTACCAATGCAATGTGTCCACAAATAATGGGACACAAAAAGGCAGAAAAAGACATTGGTGCACTGAAGGGAATGTCGGGAGGTAACAGACTGGGATAAACAAACAACTAGAGGCAAAAAAAAAAAAAAAAAAAAAAAAAAAAAAAGCCTGAGACACAGTTGGGAAACATTCTAGCCTAGTAGGTAGGTACTGCTGACTGTCCCTTCCTGTTGATGACACTTGGGGCTGGTATGAAGAAATGGAGTCTTGTCTGAGGCAGATCTTAGTGAGCTGTAAAAGCCAGGCTGACTTTAATTTTGAAGAACAGAGGAGCTATCAGGGGAGTTTTAGCAGAAACAGAGTGTTTCCCCTCTCTGCTTTGGAAACAAAGTTTCATATTATTGTTAACTGGTTGGAAGGTTAAGGGAGGTAGTCAAGGCTATAAATAAAGGTCATAGGTTTCTGTAGTTGTTTGATTCACCAATGATCAGGTGAATTAGGTTTGCCTCATTCACCAATGATGGAGCTCCTGAATTAGAGCATCTGAGAGAATGGCAGGAGGGAGTAATGAAACATCAGGTCCTTGTGAGCACCTCTATATGACAAGATACCCAAAGCCTCATTGTAAAGTGCAGCCTCTCCGCTCTGCTCAAGACCTGATGGAAGTGAGCAGGAGAGAACATGACAGACTGTCACACTGGGAAAGTGGGGGAGGTCCCCAGGAGATGGTTACAGTTGCAGGAGGTAGAGGGAGAGTCAGTGGTTAAAGGAACCTTCAGGACAAAGGTATTTTAAGGTAAACTGTATTTCCTTAGTGGATGATCACAGATGGAAAGGGGAGCATCTGCAAATGTGGAAATGGAAGTATTTAATCCAACTGCCCATTCTTTATTTATCTATTTATATACCCACTTACCTGAACCATCCTGCCCTCCAGTTAAATTCACTAGCTGTTGTCTCTTAAAAATTAACCCCCCCCCCCCCCCCCCCCCCCCCCCCCCCCCCCCCCCCCCCCCCCCGCCAGTTAACTGCCAGGGTGTTTGCAAAAGATTCAGGACTTCCCTCTTCAAAGTAAGATCTGGAGGGTAAAGGAAGGGCAAGAAAGCTCCACCCCTCAGGAGCCTGGAATTCACTTTGTAAACAACCAAATCAAGAGAAGTCACAGGAGGAAGCAGGTCTGGGCTATCCACTGCAAGGCAAGGCAAGAAAAACCCTAGGAATGAGTGGACAGAGAGGCAGAGATGGCCACCAAGATCATTTAAAGAACACTTGCTTTGGAGTAGGTCCTTGCAGATCCAGGCTTATTCCAGTAGGTAAGCAGGGATAGGAAAGGAGATTCCAGTAAGCAGTAAAATCCCGAAGACAGGCAGGGGCATGCTGGCTGTATGATAGAGCACTCATGGGCATAGTGCCTATGGCTCAGATTTCAAACTCATCCTCCAAGTTTGTAATTATAATATTAGCACAACTTAAAAATCTGTTCACCATTCTGGCTTGAGCTGTCATAGGCTACCTTCTGGTATTAATATTTTAGGCAAATACACTGTGTCATCTAGTTGCTACTGTGTAACAAATGGCCCTAAGACTTGGCTTCAGTATCAAAATATTTATTTTTGTGGATGTGTTATCTGGGTGGCTTCACTAATGTGTCAGGTGATGGGAAGAGAATTGGCTTAGGACGGCCTTGGGTTAGAAAACTAAGTGCTCTGCTACATGTCTTAAATTTTCACAAAAAGGGTTCCATAGACCCAGTGGAAACATTCCATCCTAGAGGGAGGCTCCTTAAGAATCAGGAAGTAAACAACTCACAGGTCTCAGGAAGTCCCTAAAACTTAACCACATTCACAAGTCCTCTCTTCTTTCTCAAGATTATATAAGCAGCAAGGATGCTAATCTGTTAAGCTTCCTGTATGTTTTTAAGAAAACTCCAGCTTCTAGCATTCATGGGCTGTCACCTATGTTGGGGTGGGTTTTCAGTGGCACTGCTGTTTTTGAAACTTCTCTGCACCTGAACATAATCCCTTACCTAAGAAGCCTCAGTAAACCCACATTCGCCAGAGGAACTCTACTGATATTGTTACTTTGGTCTGTCAGTGGTTCCCTGTCGGGTGAGCAGATCATTGGTCTAAGAATTGTGCAAATCTAAACGTAAGTGATGGGTGAATGGCTCTGACTCCTGGTTGAAGGGAGCAGCAAAGTGACCCAGCAAAGGGGGAACTTTAAACATCAGAGTGTCAGTGCCGCTGTCATGTGCCGTGAAGTGAGAATCAACTCAGAAATACGCATGGAGCATACTGCCAATAACACGGAGCTTCTGCAGCCCTGCGACGTATCTGACCCAGGAAAAGCTGTGCAACTTCAGATTCCTGGTTCTTGCCAAAACATTATTTTTTTCTCTTTCTATTTTAGTTGCCTCCATTTCTGCCAGAATTGAGCACTGACAGGGTGAAGTAGCTTCTTTTCTGGATGGGGGGTGGGGGGGGAGCTTTCTGTTGTCAAGGAAAAGAAAAGAAAAAAGAGAAAAGGGAGAGAGAGACAAAAAGACAGCTATTCTGTTGCCTTGGGAATCGTTGTATGGCAGCCGTTGAAAGGGTGTAAGATGTAGTTTCTCCCAGAGCAAGGAAGGGAGAGGACAGTGCAGGACAGGGATGCTTAGAATGCACTAGAAGAAAGACCTGCTTCAGTTCCTGCAAGACAGATAAAAGAGATCACCTTTCCTCAGGCTGACACACCCCACTATTAGTTCTGCAGAGGCACGGAAACAGAGCATTACGGTCTCGTATGCACCCAGGGCCCAGAAACAGCCAAACTGATTGAGGCTCCAAGCCCTGGGCTGATCTACAGAAACCCACAAGTCCACAAACTGTCCAGTGTGCTGGCTAGTTTTATGTCAGCTTGACACAAGTTAGAGAATCATTTTGGAAGCAGGAGCCTTGGTTGGGAGATTGTCCTTCTTGATAGGCCTGTGGTGCATTTTCCTAGTTGATGATTGATGTGGGAAGGCCCCGCCCTTTGTGGGGAAGAAGCAGGTCAGTAAGCAGCACTCCTTCGTGGTCTCTGCATCAGTTCCGGCCTCCAGGTTCCTGCCCTGATTTCTCTCAGTGATGGAGTGTGACCTGAGAGGTGTAGGCAGATAGAAACTCTTTCCTACCCAAATTGTTTCTGATCATGGTATTCTATCGCAGCCAAAGAAACCCCAAGAGAAGTGTTTTCTCAGTTCCACACACCTACCTCTGTTGCTATAGAAGGCCAAGTGTAGAATAGTGAATGGCTTTTAGAATCTAAAAACCAAACAGCCCAATGGGTTAGCAGTAAGCTGATAACCACTGTGCCCCTCTCTCCACTGGAAGGGTTCTTCCCCTGAGGCAAGACTTGGTGATGTCAAGCAAACTGAGGCTACCTGTTCAGAACACCAGTCACTCCACAAGAATGGACTACCATGCCCTCAGTGAATCCTGACTATGAGGAAGAAACCAAGGCTTGAGTGACCCCATTGCATCCTGTCATAGGGGATGCTCTCAGGTCTTGCTCCCAGCTGCTTGCTCTGAGTGCTCCCTGCCCTTACCCCATCAGTAAGTTTACTAAGGCTGAAGATGTTCTCAACATAAGGAAAAGTATGAATTGAATTTCTGTGGGCAAAGGCACAGGGCTTGGCACAGAGGTAGAATGGGGACAGGGGTGCAAGAAGAAGAAGCCACAACAGAAATTCCTGGGTCACTTCTTGCTAAGTGAACATTCCCCAGGAAAGGGCGACTCCATAAACTTCCTGATTGACAAAAAAACTTTGATACAGTTTAGAAAAGACTCAGAATAGGCCCTAAATAGGGAGGAAGGGATGGGGCTAGGAAGTTCTGGTGCCCACCCTTAGGGACAAACACCCATCTGTTGTGACTTAGTCAGTCTGCAAAGTTAAAGCGTCCTTTGTACTACATAACCAGCTTTAGACATTATTTTGACATATTTGTGTGTATGTTGGTGGGGTGTACACGCACTGTAGCACACGTTTGCTGCTTGCACTATGGGTTCTGTGGACTGAATCTGGCCGTGATGGCAGCAAGTGCTTTTAACCTGCTAAGCCTCTGTACCAACCCCAAGCACCCTGCTCTTTCCCCTAGTTTCAAGTTAAGCTAGGGGGACACAGCCCAGCCCAGCCTTAGACTATGTAGCATAGGCTGCTGACCTTAGACTGACTCATAGCAGCACTTCTGGGCCTCCCACGTTCCATGATTACAAGGGTATGTCACCCCATCCAACTTGTCTAGAATCTGCTGTCTTGTATAAGCAAGACCACTAACGCCTTCTCTTTGAAATGGAGGCTAATAATACCTGTGGTGCCCCGAGCACTTCAGTGCTTTACATCCCCACCACACCCCACCCCAACTCTTCCAGTCCTTCTGCCTGTCACTAAATTATAGTGGCATGCGCTGTGCTTATGTGGCCTCTACGGTGTAAGATACACATCTCCGGTTTAGCAGCTGTCGATCTACACACCACTGCTCAGCAGAGCGCAAACCTTTTCACCCCGTGACGCTGGAATTCTTTGGTTTCTCTCTCCTGGCTCTTAGCCGTCACCTTTCTACCTTTTGGGGCCCTGCTTTCTGACTGCTTTAGAGACTCTATATGAGGAATCCAATAGAATGGTTCTTGTGAGTAGCTTATACCACTTGGTGTCATATCATTAAGCTTCAGTCATTTAGCATGCTCAAGGGTACCTGTCATTCATTCATCCTTCTACCTATCATTGTAATTTGATGTGTGTGTGTGTGTGTGTGTGTGTGTGTGTGTGTGTGTGTGTGTGTGTGTATTGGGTAAGAAGCTTCACGTACCTAAGAATAAACTTGCACATGGAAGCAAGACGTAGACATTAGGGACTTCCTTGATTACTCTCTGCTTCCCCGCCCCCAAGGCAAAGTCTCTCACTTACATGGGGTTGGATGCTTCAGCCCCAGTGCTGAACACACGAGGGTGTTGGGGACCAGGACCTCATGCTTGCATGATATACAGTTCACCTGACTAAGCGTCATCTCCCCAGCCCAGAATCTTTTTTAAAAAAGATTTAATTATCTATCTATCTATTTATTTATTTAATGTGTGTGAGTACACTGCTGCTTTCTTCAGACACATCAGAAGAGATCATCAGATTCCGTTACAGATGGTTGTGAGCCACCATGTGGTTGCTGGGCTTTGAACTCAGGATCCCCTGGAAGAACAGTCAGTGCTCTTAACCTCTGTGCCACCTCTCCAGCCCCCAGAATCTTCTTTTTAAGGGTTAAACAATATTCCACTGTGTGTACATACATTTTGTTTACACATCCATCTGCTGATGGATATTTAAGTTGCTTCTACCTCTTGGCTATTGCGAATATAATGAGCATATGTGTCTCTTGGAGACACTGCTTTAAGAACAGATTTTCTTTAGGACATATTCCCAGAAGTGGGATTGCTAACTCATCTGGCAGGTCTATTTTTAATCTCTTGAAGAACCTCCACACTGCTTTGCATAATGGCTCTACAATATATCTACAGCAACATGGCTTATTCTACTTTTTCTTGCACCTTTAAATTTTTCATGTGTGTATGTTTGTGTATGTGTGCATGCTACACGTGTTCTCTTGGAGGTCAGAAAAGGGCACTGAATCCCCTGGAGCTACAGAGCTGTAGTCACAGGTAGTTGTGAGCCACCCGATGTGGGTGTGGAAAACTTTGGGTCCTCTGCAAGAACAGCAAGTGCCCTTAACCACTAACCCACCCCTTGGGCCATTTCCCTACATTCTTGCACAGGATAGCACCAGACACTGTCTTTTCGAATGTGAGCATCCTAATACATCAGATGACATCTCCTGGTGGTTCTGACTTGCACTCTCTTATGGGCAAAGATACTGGGCATCTTTTCATTTGTATGTATTCTTTATATTTTTCTATACGAGCTCTCCCCCTTTCTGTTTTACAATCAAGTTTCTTACAGTCTGGATATTAACCTGTATTATGTACATGATTTGTAAGTGTTTTCTCCTTTTCACTGTCATTTTCTTTGACACAAGAACATTTTAACGTTTGATATGGTTCCATTTGGTGTCATATCCAAGAAACAATTATCAAACCCTAAGTTCTGAACATTTCCCCCCACATTTTCTCCTTTCTTTTTTAAGTAGCTTTCATCTTACATTTTTGGGTTTTTACTCGTTTGGCATGATGTTCGTATATGATGTGAGGTCCAACTTTATTCTCTTGCATTATGAATATCCAGTTTTATCAACATGCTTTGAAAACACTCAGACCTCGACATCCCATTGTTGCACCAACCATCAAAAGATTCTAGGTAGCCACAGTAACCCATGCTGCTGGCCCAGTAGATTTGAGAATGCAGAGGGCAAGAGGGCTCGGGTAAGCAGGAAGAGCAGGACTTCAGCTGGCCCCACACTCCATGCAGTGAGCGCGTTCATGTTTTCCTTTCAGATGATGTTTTAACATTTGAAGTCTTGCTAATTTCTCTCAGAGTTGACCAGAGAAGCAAAGAACACAGCGCTGAGCATGTCACCCAGCTTGGGGCCACCCCATTTCCTGTACTATGCATGTAGGACCACCCTCCACCTGCCTCACACCAAGGTTAGAACCAGACATGTTGCATACCTTCCCCTCACTGTGGGTGTTGTCCACATGGCCTCTAAGGCAGTGCAAGTGTGTGTCGTCTGGATGCCATCTGTGAGTACAACCCCCTTCCCAGTGCTAGCTAGCTGCTGCTCTGTGGTGACCCTGCCTCACCTAGATCATTACACAGCTCTTACTCCAGAGTCCCATGAGCACTGGCCTGTAGTTACAGGAGGCCTTTCAGTAACCAGTGCTGGAGCTCCTTGGGGTGACTCAAAGTCTAATTGAGAGCACATGGTTCCAGTGCAAGGCATAACCTTACAATTCCAGAGTGAGACTGTGTCGGGGCCATGGCAGCAAATGCCCCAATCTTCATGGCTTTATCAGATGATCAGAACATTTGTGAGGCAGCCTCTTAAACCCCGATGGCTGTTGAGCCCTGAAACCTGGAGAAGTACTAGTTAGTCAGTTAGCAAGATTTCTGGAGCAACCAGGGTTGGGGAAAGACCAGAAACAGGTGACACGTGGCCAGCCTCAGCAGTGCCAGAGCACACAGTAGGTATAGGAGCATGCTTGTTCTGCTTTTGACATTGAGAAAGGAACCATTTGAGTAATGGCAGATGGTTTCCTAAGCCAGGCTCTGCCTGCATCAGTGTTTGGACTGAAGGAATGGAATGGCAGGCAATTCTGACAGCGGTCATTAAACTGTAGGATGTGAATGGCTGGTATACACACTCCATCTGAATAGCTCATATGAGGCAGTTGTTCAATGGGACACAAAAATACAGGGCACAAAGCAAGGCTAAGAGGAATGTCAGTCTGGGGGTGGGGCTGGGGGAGGGGGCTGCAGGAGCCTGCTGAGCTGGAACAATGCAGGAGGAGGAGTTGTCACTTGCTCCTGCCCAGGACTGCAGTGTGGTTTTATGTTGCAGGGGCTGCTGGCTTCCCAAGTTGGACTCTGATCTGCAGCATGAGTCAGAAAAACCACCTGTTCCGGTCTCTCTCAATCTGGTCACTGAACTTGGGTGTGTGTTTCCTCATCTACAGAAAGGAATGGTTTCTAACTTCTCTTTCCTGAACGGAGACCTCTAAAGGTCGTGGGAATTCAAGAGGGGACCAAAAGGACCCTGAGCAACAGGATCCCAGTCCTTACCTTTCTGCTTGCTGGGAACCTCATCATGGGTGTGCTGGTTGCTCTTGGTTGACAACTTGACGACACCTGGAACTGAGTAAAACCTAAGGTGTACTGGTGAGGGATTGTTATAATTACACTATTTGAAATGGAAATACCCACTCTTAATCTGGACCTTTTGAGGTGGGCTACAACTTCTGGTGGCAGCCTACATAAAAAACATGGAGGAAGTCTGGTGCCGCCAATTTCATTCCTTCCCTGCCATTAGAGCCTACTTCTTTGGGATTCCATCTTCTACTACAGAGCAGCAGAAACATCCAGCCTTGTGCACTGAACAACTAGATTCTTAGGTCTACTGCTGTTTGTAGACAGCCATTCAACAATGACTAGACTAGCTGGACCACAACCAGCAATGACACACACACACACACACACACACACACACACACACACACACACACACACACTTTCATTCTGTAAGTTCTGTTCCTGTAGAGAACCCCAGTGGACTCTATAAAATGCAGCAGTTCCATTGTAGGTTAAAATCTACAATGTTGTCTGTGTACTTGTGTGTGTGTAAGTGTATATGTGGAGGCAAGAACAACCTTTGCTGTTGTCCACTTTTATTTATTTATTTAGAGACAGTGTCTCTCACTGGATGGGAAACCACTTGTCTGTCCCTACTACATCCTTAGTACTGGAATTGTAAGTGTGTGCCACTTTGCCCTGTCCAGCCTTTATATATATATATATATACACTCACACATATACATGTATATATACATATATATACACACATGTATACATATATAGTTTAGTTTCTCTTTATGTTAATGAAAGTTTTGTCTACATGTATGTATATGTAACATATGTATACCTCATGCCCGAACAAGTCTGAAGAGGGCATCAGATCCCCTAGAACTGGAGTCACAGATGGTTGGGAGCCACCCTGGAGATACTTGGATTGGAACTAGAGTCCTCTGCAAGGGCAACCAGAGCTTTTAACCACCACTGAGCTATTTCTCCAGCTCTCCTACCTTCCCATCATAGAAAACCCATGGTTCAGGCAATGCTGTTCAGGTTCCTGTATTTGCAAGGCAAGGACTTTACTGACTGAATCACCTCTCTAGCCTCACACTGTTTTCATAGAATTTGAAGGGATCAGAAGGTACTGACATCGCACCTGGAATCAGCCACACTTCCTCCTACTGGTGAGAGGCGGCCCACGGAAGCCAGCATCAACTTCCCCACACAACTTCGATTTAAATTAAATGTCCTTTAATAAAATAAAAACAAAAACAAATGGTGCATTGCATAATGTCTGTGGCCACAGTATGAAACAACACAATTAGTTTGTATAACCTTGGATAGGGACAAAAATACACAAGACCTTCTCTTTGTCTACGGAAAATTCTGCAGACCCTCGTGTTATACACTAGAAAAGAAACCCAACCTTGTTCTCCTAGTGATCTGCACAAATGTGTGTCTCTGAGAGTCTGGTCACACAGTGGAAGAGAACTTAAACCTAAACCTCAATTCCTCTCTTCCTCTGTTATCATCAGTGGAGCTTAAAAAATAAAAAAGAAAGTCCCCCCAGAAAGTAGCAAGTTGTGTAGTATTGCTTATTGTTCCTGCTCCGAAGGTGCAGTCTTTGGCTCACGGATGCCGTAACAAAATCATGGCTGCAGGCAGTCTGCAAAGCAGGAGGCAAAAGCCACCAAAGAAACAGAGAGGTCTGGGTGGGAGGGAGCCATGTGGCTGGGACGGGGAAGACACATATCCACATATCGGGACATTTCTAAATGAGGATTTTATCCAGCTGGTGAGTCAGGGTGCCAGCATATCCCATGCATGAAAAATCTGAAAAGTTGTTAAAAAGCCAGAGTTTGCGGTTCTCTTATTATTTTTAAAAAAGTGAGTTGTGTGTGTAAACATCGTAAAGTAAACAATTTAAAGTAATTTCGAGGCTTCGATCTGAATGTAGCTTAGGTTCTTTCAGCGGGAGATTTTTGTGATTAGGAAAAATACCCAACCTTCTATGAAGTTTCCCTTAAAGAAGTGCAGTTTCATGTGCCAAGGCCTGGTTCGGCCTTTCCCTCCCTCAGACCAGTGCTGCAGGAGGAAGCCTCAGGAAGAGCGCTTCATGGGGAATGCTATTTGGTACATCAAGAGTGTCTGAACACACTTAAAAAAAGACACACACCCCAGAATGTGAATATTCCCAAAAGGAACTAGGTCCTGGGGTTTCTGGCCCCTCTCCCATCCCTAAGCAACATGGGGGTTTGGGCATGGCCTCCACAACTCAGGTTCAAATCTCAACATCAGACGAAAGGGAAAGGTGGGCCCGATCGCTCATCTCTCATCATCAAGTACCCGCTTGGACCACTGCGGCTTTATGCACATCTAGGGTTCATCTCATCTTATCCAAGGTTAAGTCTCTTTCGTCCTCCTAGGGAGGGCTGCACTGCAAAGACCCTGAATCTTCTTCAGAAATGGCATGGGCTCAAGGGCTGTTCCTAATACCTGGTCCTACTCCCCTCATTCCTGTTTGTACAGCCACCTGTGCCTCACGTCTGAGCTAGCAATAAGAAAGTGACATGTAGAACAGCCATGTCCACCAAAGCCTCCCCTTTCTCTGGCCTCTCTTGCTTGCGTGGGGTGCACCTGCCACTCCTCTCTTGCTATTCCTGACTCTAAACCTGGACCCCATCTGGGCTAGAGCCACCGGCTCAGACTCTCATCACATGAGCAGTCCCCAAGGTGGGCTCGAAACAAGCAGAGGAAATTGGGCGGCAAATACAAAAGCCACCATGGGCCACATGGAGAGAAGGTGGAGTGGGGGACTCAGCGCATCCTGTCCCATGGTGATTGGAGCCACACGTGAGTGGCCATCTTTTCATATTACTTTATTGCTTAAGAGAAAGGAATCCTCCCCGCTTTGGAAGACAACAATGTTAAATCCTTCAGAGGCAGAGGGCAGGGTGAGGGTACCAGATGGGTGGTGAACCTCAGTACCCAGGGGAGGCTCATGGAAGGCTATGCTGGGGTGAGAGACTTTGCGTGGCTGAGGCCCTGATGGAGCAGGCGCCGAAGACCTGGAAGGTGTGCCTGCCCTCTGTCCTGTTCCTGCTGGGCTGAGCCAGGCAGAGCCAGCTACTCTCAGCCCTATTTTGCAGGCCGTTCACACAACATGAAATTGCTGGGTTCCCTTCGTGTTTCTAATGGAAAAGCAAACGTCCACAAAGTGTACCCCTCTTCACTACCCCTGCAGGGATCTTAAAAAGACTTCAAGGACTGAAAAGGTCATGGAGAACACACGCTTGCTTTAGGCAATTTCTGATTCCTTGAAGTCAGTCAGTCTTGCAGGCAGTCATCTGCCTTCCTGTGAAGGAGCTCAATGTGGCACATCTGTGGCTCCTGTGCCGGTCCCGTGGCACCAGGGACAGTGCCTCTCATGAAGGGACCGGGCACTTGGCTCAGAGGCCCTCTGCTCCCGCTCACCCCGGGGTTCCTGGAGCTTGTGGCCTCAGAACTACCAGAGAGTGAGCGAGTGAGCGAGCACACATCTGTTCCTTTCCTTCCCCAGTGTCCTCTTCCTCACAGACCTTCTGCCCTGGACAGAGGTGGTGGTGGACTTTTCTTCATACTCATTCTTAAGGCTAAGGTGGCGAGATAAGGTGCTTGGTGGAAAGCCAAATGCTATACTCCAGGGCTGCCGAATCCTCACTCTCACAGAAACAAACCCGAAAACGGAAGAGGGTAGAGAAGGAGGGGGAAACAAAAGGCTTATGGGCCAAGAGTTATAGAGTTTAGGTTCCAATATAGTCTAAACTCCTGACAGTGGAGGATGGGCAGGGTAGTCAAAGCCACAGCTTGCTTGGCACAGGTCTGTATCACTCTGGGCCAGGGTGGAGGGCAGCAGGTAGCAGCTCTCCAGATGTTAACTGCTTGTGGATGCTGGCTTTCGGGTAGGTAGGTACCCTCTAACCCACGATGACCAACTCTGAACGCCTTCGCCCTTCCTCACTGCGATCCTTCGAATCAAAAGTGATCAACACACACGAATCAGAGGATCGATAAGCTGCTAGGAGAAAACTAATTAGACTGAGGATAACCATTAAAAAGCTGCAGCTGGGGGAAACACACACTCGATTGTTACATATCAGAAAGTGCCGTGGGAAGAAGAGCCGTGTGCTGGTAAACATGTCCGCGCTCAGAACTTGACATGCAGAAAAGAGAGAGCGCCGAGTCCCACCTGAGATTAGAGAGGACTGGTTTTAGTGTAACACACTCGGTTGTAAATTATCAGAGTCCTCTTCTCACTCCCACTGTTCCTACAATGTTCCTCCGTCCCTCCTCCAACTGCTTTAATCCATCTCCATGGACATGAGCCTGCGGCGCTCCCGACGAGTCTCTCGCACCTCCTTCTTACAGCACCAGTGGGAACTGCAGTACCCAATGAGGCAGGACAGGAGCCCGATGACTGTGGACAGACCCACACCGATCAGCAGCGGGTACTTGAAGGCGTTCAGCACTGGGCAGGAGACAGAAAGTGGAAAGGGTCAATGCAGGGCTGGAGGGGAGAGAGCACTGGCTCACTCCCTAGTTCCCCTCCCCACCCCCAACTCCTGCAGTCGATCTCTGCAGATCAGAGCTCATAAATCCCATACCCTGCACCTGGCATGTGATTCAGTCAGGAGCAGCCCAGCTCTGCTGAAGAAATGAACAAATGTCCTCACTCAGTGCTGCAGAGCTGGGTACGTGGGGGTGGGGAGTAGCACACAGTAAAAGAGATTTTACTTGATGCTTTTGAATGTCAACTTCTTTTTAGGGTTTTGGCAGGAGATTGATTTTTAAAAGTCAGTATAAGGGCACCGCACATTGAACGGCAGATGCATCCTTTAGGAATAAAAAAAAAAAGACCGAATAAATCAATTTCTATGCATCAAATAACTGAAGTGTACTAAAGGCGCTATTTTAAGAAACACTATAGTAAATTATCGGGCAAAGTGAATAATCACTCCCCTACTTGTTTGGTGAATCTGGGTTTTCATGTGGTGTTACTTCAAGCAGAGTTTAAGATGCAAATGGGGCAGTGGCAGAGAGCTTTAGATGCCACCCCAAGAGGGCCATCGTCCCTCCCCAGTCTCTGGGTAGGTGCCTGCCTCTGACCAGGTCCTTAATGTTTGGAAAGATCTCATGTTCATAACAGCCCCATGGGAGACCACTGTCACATTTTTTTTTCAGGAGGTAGACCAAAAAGTATGTGGCGCTTTGTCCTCCCAAGCAGGGCATGGCTGTTGCCATATCTAAGCCAGACTGGCTGTGTCTACCTGACCCTTTCAAGAGCAGATTTATTAATGGTTCCTTCTGGGGAGGGTGGAGAGGTGGCTCACAAAGCCTCTTCCCTCTACTTGGATATGTAAGTGGTTTGTAATTACTGGGTGGGGGTGGGGAAGTCTTCTTCAGCGGTGTAGCTGCCTGTGTTCCACCGATACCTCTGTAACACTAATAAACTCACTGGCTCACCACCCTGGACTTGGGTGACATTGTTTCCCTGGCCAGTCACTGTCCTCTCCATCTGGAGTGACTGTAAGCAGACTCTTCAGAAAATGCCACAGAAAAACTAAGCGAGGAGGAACTGGAGTTCAGAGGTCCTTCTCCTCAGACTGGTTCGCCACGAGGGAAACCCTGTTGGCCAATGCCTCTCCCTAACCCTTAAGCATCTGGAATTAGTTCTCTCCATGGACTTGTTCCAAGTGGTGTAACACTCTGAAGCTTTCACGGGGCAGACACGTTTCTTGAGAATAAAGGGGCAAAACGTAGCACAGCATGGGGAGACACACTAGAAACCCAGACCGGGAGCTCACCATCCATCTTCACGGTTATAAAGATGGGCCTGGAGTGGATCTCGGCTTCCCTCTGCCAGGAACCTGTTGGTGACCTCACCCAGGGAGTCACAGAACAGTAGTAGTTGCCAAAGTCCTGGTCCTCAGAACCATGCACTTGCAGCAAGAACTCCAGCATGCTCACTCGTTCCAGGCTGACAGTACTCTTCCATTCTCTCTGGCCCATGGTCACGACTCCCTTCCGGTCCAACGAGGACAGGAGGATGGGAGCCTTGTCCAAGCCAAAGGAGTGTACGGCAAACCAGGATACATCGAAGGCCATGTCGTCTGTGGAGTACCAAGCCAGAGTGCTGAAGTCAGAGTGAGCAGAAATGATGTATGCTGTGTATAACCCTTATTCCTGGCCAGGTCTGCTCTATACAAACCTCCAGGCAGCCTGTGATGGCAAGGTAACAGTCACCCCTGTGGCAAGGTCACACAGCCACAGACAGTAGTGTGTGCTGCTTATGACCACCCCTACCCTAAGGAATCACAGGAAGAGGATTTGGGGCCACACAGCCCTGTGTGTGAAACCTGGTGTGCAAAGTCTCCAGGCATTTCAAGCAGAAGAACCAGAGACCGCACACATAAAATAAACTGTACCAGATTTAAAGTTGTAGACAGTTTGGATTTTTTTGTTCCAGTGTGGTTTGTGCTGTTTCATTTTTTTTTCTTCCCCCTTGCAGAAGTATTTAAGTTCAAAACAAGAGGGGGGAAAATCAAGCTGAGAAAATTGAACACAGTTAATAGTCCCAGAGAATAAAGCTAGTAGATCATGAAGTACTCTGTGAAACTGAGGTTCTAACAGCCTCAAATACATTAAGATGGGCAGAAGGGAAAGAGGATGGTACAGGATTAATTAACACAACATGGAAACTGAGGCCACATGCTAAACCCAGACCCTCCATCCCCACCCCGACTGCACCAACGCACACCAGCTGTTGAGCTTCAAGATTCATCCAGAAGGCACATGGGGACAGTGGATCTGGAGCACAGTTGCATCTTAGACCTGCTGACAAAATTTCTTTTTCTAAAAAGACCACCAAGGACTGAACCTGGGCTGCTCTGGGCAAGTGTTCTGTTGCTAAGCTACAACCCTGGCCTGGAACTTTTTGTCTGTCAGTTTTTGCTGGGCAACAACAAAATAACAGGCATTCATTCAGTGAAAGCACATTAATAACTTAGAAAACACATTATCAGGCAAACAGATGTCATCCAAACCCACACAGGACCAAACAGGTCCAAATGATAATTCCACTACTAAGGCAGATCATCTCTCTCCTCTACCCATCCCTGGTGGCACCTCAGCGTAAACAGTTCAGTATGTAAGTCTCTGAGAGCAGCTTGGTGGGAATGTAGAAAGTTCTGTGGACTGCCTAAAACCCCTCAGTGCCAGGGCAGAGTGGGTTCCGAGACCCAGGGAAACTCTTTTGTCATGTGCAAGTCTAGAGTGGCTACCAATGACAAGGCATAGAGGCGTTCCCATTACATCATTCTCCACTGTGCAACGTAGGATGCTAGGGGGCTAAGGTGGCTAGCCTGGACCAGAATCCCAGTACCTACTGGCCACATGACCTCAACAAGCCATGTTAGTTTATTATGCAATGCAATTAATAGGGCTCTGGAGACAGATCAGTGGTTTAAAGTGTTTAGTGCTCTTGCAGAGAACCTGGGTTCAGTTCTCAGCACCCATGTGAGGTAACTCACAACCACTTGTAACTCTAACTCCAAGGGATCTGACATCCTCTTCTGGCCCCCACAGACAGACAGACAGACGCTCACTGTGCACAGACACACATACACTTTAAAATCTTTTTTTTTTTTTACATTCAACTCACAGCATGGGTGAATACTGCCAAGAACCATGATGCCTGGACCATGTGTTCCTGAAAGCATGACCTCAGAAACAGGCAGGGGCCTGTTTGTGTGAAGGGGCAGCGCTAATAACCAGAGATGGTGGACCTAAGATGCAGGGCTCACCGGCATCTGGGAGTTACCACTGGGGTGAGCCTAACCCCTTTATGACATCTGTTCCAAGGCTCATGTGGCCACAAGCTCAGGATCTATGTGTTTCCCACGAAGGACCCCAGTGGGAGCTAGTGATGATAAAAGTGGCTGCCTTCATCTCCACACAAGGTTGGACAGGTAGATGTTGCTAGAAGGAAGGGCATAGTACTTGTCAAGGATGTGATCCCTCCTGTGGACATCTGCTGTGCTGAGCTACCCCATCTCACCACATACACTGGCTAGGCACTAGACGCTGATGTCCTCCAACTGGACCATCTCCAGACACCACCTCACCTGGGACAATTGCCTACAAAAGCACCCTGAACTCTCAGCTACTCTGCCTCTGGGCAGTGACTAAGCATCAAGGACAGGAGAGCCCAGCTCCTTAGCGACCCTCAGCTCCAAGCGCTATGAGCCCCCTTCTTTTGCACCCCTACACCATGCTCTAGAGAACCCCCCTTACCCCGTGATGACTCACACTGCCTCTGCTCTGCTTCAGAGCCTGACCACGGTGCCACCCACGCTTGGCTGTTCCCACCCTGCTGTGACACAACAGTGCCTTGGCTCTCAGCCCACTTATGCAACTTTCCCACCGAGAATTCCCTCTCAGAGCCATAGGATGAATGAAAAAAGGAAAAAAAAAAAAAAAAGAAATTACAATTTGTGTTTAATTATTCAGAATCTTCCACCCACACAGAGCAAGAGTGCAAAGTTCTGGGAAATTGTGATTTGCAAGATACCAGCTACCTATAGCTTTTGCAATTACATCGGAGAAAAGAGGTTTACATGAAAGGCCCAACAGACGACCTATTAATTTGCTGAGAAAGAGCATTTGGAGGGTTTATGTCTGGGTATATTATAAATGAGCTTTAAAACAGCATTGCACTATGCCTTTATTTTCCTTTCCTTAGATCTCCCATAGACTCCCTTCTCCTACCTATTAAGTGTAACCACATTTGAGAGTAGATTTCGGTATCATCAGGATACCATGCCTGCAGGTCAAAGAGAGCCCACTTTGTTCTGATGAGCAGAGGTTTTGGCTGTAGTGGGACTTTGTCTGCTTGGTGAGTTCTTCTGTCTCCCACCCTTCTCTACCCTTTCCCCATTCCTTCAACCCCCTAACACTAGATAGGAGAGAAAAAAATGGGGCGGTATCATTATTGTTAGACTACTTCCTGATGATTAGGTGTTGAGTTCCTTGGTGCAAGATTGATCTTCACCGTCAGGATGTCTAATTTCTTCTTTGTATATGACTACTTAACCAACGGCAACCAACAACTCACAACCTCTCTTGGGCTCTAGTGTTTATCTACCCTCTGAAGAGTTCCCAGAATTCCAAGCAACACACACTCACAGAAACTGTCTGCAGCTGGCAAAATCATACCTCTGCTAGAGCACGAGGTAAATTACAGTCAGCTGCTGTGGAACATCTGAAGCAGCCCCGTATCCCACACCTATGATTAAAACAAAAACATACTCTTAAAATATTTGTTTTTTTTTTTTTTAAAGAAACCAAAACTCTTCCTACTCCACACTTATTGATTCTTACTGTCACTGCTGCTTTCCTGTGTCTGAGGTAGAGCTGAGCTGCCAAGACTGTCTGACCCACAGAGCCCAAACTATAGGTCCTTCATAGGAAGATGTAGATCCTGAGCTTGTAGCCACATGAGCCTCTGAACAGAGTCCTAAGGGATCCACTCTGATGATAATGGTTACCCAGTAGTCACTCCCAGATGCGGTGAGGCCTGCAGAGTCTACCATCCCAGTGTATTAGCCCTGCCTCTTCATACAAAACAAAACCTGCCTGACTGTTTCTGAGGCCATACTTCCAGAAGTCCACACACAGAGACACATGAGAACTCACAGAATTTGGCTAGCTTTGTGTATGACTTTGCTAGGAATGGGGTGGGGCTGGGCAGTGTCAAGGTCATAGTGGGTGGAAGCAAGAAGGGCAGGCCTCAGCAAGCTAGGCTCTTCACAGAATCTTTGGGGAAAGGCAAAGGTGGGTACAGTCCTGCTCAGCAACAGGAACAACACCCTAATGCCTTTAATGCTCCTTTTAAGATCAGAGGAGCCAAAAAGAGAGGGATGTCATCAGGTTACTGAATGCACCAAGCACAAAACGCATGAGGGATGGGCCCAGGATGCTGAGGCATCTATTGGCAAGGTTAATCTTTTCTGTGAAGAGAAGATTTATACAACTGGGGACATGGCTTGGGGCAGGCCTAACTTGCACAAGGTACAACAGATATCCTAAAAGTTATAAATTATGTCACTTTTCCTCTGCTCTCAGGAGCAGACCTTGAACATGTTCGCTGCTCTATTTCCAGCTGCTCTTGGGTATGAAGGAGCTGAGAAAGAAAGAATGAATGGCATGCAGTAGGAAGAGGAGTCTGTGAGTGGGTGTCTAACCAAGCCACAGCAAGCCAGCAAGAGATTTACTGATTGTCCTGAAAAGTGTTTCAAATCTCACAACAGATACACAGCCTCACAGAACCAAGCCAGCAACAAGTCAGGAAGAGTGGTGTGCTGGCTAGTCTTTCTGTCAACCCGACACAAGCCACAGTTATCTGAAAGGAGGGAACCTCAATTGAGAAAATGCCTCCAGAAGATCAGGCTATAAGGTATCTCCTTAATCAGTGATCAATGGGAAAGGACCTAGCCTATTGTGGCTGTTGCCATTCCTGTGTTATAGAACCCAGGATGGATCCTCAAAGAAAGCAGGCTGAGCAAGCCATGAGGAGCAAGCCAGTAAGCAGCACACCTCTATGACCTCTGCATCCAGGTTCCTGCCCTGTTTTGAGCTCCTGTCCTGACTCCCTTCAGTGATGAGCTACTATGGAGACATGAGGCCAAATAAACCCTTTTCTTTCCAACTTGCTTTTGGGTTATGGAACTTCATTGCAGCAACAGAAACCCCGACTAAGACAAGTGGACATCAACCGACAGTCCAAACCCTAGTTCCTACCTCTGTGTGACAGCAACAGATGACAAGAGAAACATTTACAGAAAGCAACAGGAGGAGGAGAGAGGATGGAGGAAGTACCTGGGTCCAGCACTGCTCCTTCCACAGTGACGATACAGAACAATTTGATAAGATCTCCCCGGGTGACGGATGGCGTATCTGAATGCACAGAGGCATTAAATATGGGACCTGGAAGACAGTAATATGTAAGCTGCACAATTTTCCTTCACACAAGTTCAGTTTTCATTTCTATAGCTCCAAGAAATGAAAGAAATGTGGTTTTCTTTTCTGAGAATTGGTCTAGAAAAACCATAAAGTAGGCCTTCTGAGATCTTCTTTCTCTAAGCAGATAGAGTCGCATCAGGGACAACTAACTACCTGAATTCAGTCTTGACTCAATCTGAACCAAACTTTCTCTGCACAACAACCACAAGCTTTGCTTGAAGGATATGCTCACTTTGCCTCCCAGCTGGTTTCTGGTTCAAACTAGCCAGGGTGGTGTAGAGACCAGAGGGGCAGGAGCCGAGCCACGTGAGCTTCTGGCCATGGTTGGGTGAATGGCTTTGGTTATGTTCTGCAGTGCTGAAGGGGACAGGACCCTGAGACCCCAGTGTTAAAGGGCTGAAATGAAATACAGTTAGGAGAAAGACCTGCCAACACTGCAAATGTTTAGATAAGGTATGGTAGGGCACTGAGAAAGTGCCAGGATTTCAGCGGAAACTGAAGCAGCTTGGCGAGTCCTTTAAAAGACCACCCAGGTTGGGGAAGGCAGGGTGCATATGGGAGTACTCTATACTTTTAAATCAATTTTGCTGTGATACTAAAGCTTTGGTACATATATATGCACGTATCATACATATCATGTACATGTATATGTAAGTATGTGTTTATGTGCATAAGCACATCTAGTTTAAACTAGCATCAAACAAAACAAAACACCATCCTCCACTGAGACAGGCTTTGTCTCACATCCCCCGGAGGATACTAGCTGCCTAACAATTACTTTAAACCTACCTCTCTGTTTCCCTCTTAGGTAAGGGTATCTCACAGCCCAAGCCAAACTGATCCCAACAGCTTCATGCTTAACCTTATCATCCCAACTTCTAAAATCTAGGAACAGGAAAACGGGAAAGAAAGTTCTAGGACACTGGAGCTCTGAGACTCTACTTGGATGTTCAGGAAAGCATATATAGGTGGCCTGCTCTATAAATAGAACAATGCCAGATTTACTGCCGGCTCTGCTAATATAGAGCATAGAAGCTGAGCGAAAGCTTACTTGAGCAATAGGGACATTACTGTTTTCTTGTTCAGATTACAGAAAGGAAAAGTACCCCAAAGTGTATTTAAAAGCATCTATAGAAAGCTACTCACTTCATCAGGAGAGTGTGAAAGGTCACACTGTCATAAGGCAATGGGCTGAAATGCCTTTGGCTTTGTTCTCACTTTGATCTGATGACTAGTAATAAGTCATTAAATGGCTTTCCTGGCACTAAGAATAAGAATAATTTGAATGGTAAAGAAAGGTTGGTTATGGAGGTTGGGGTGTTAGGGAGACCCGGAGACTTAACTCCAGGGGCTGAGAACATGGCAAGATGGCAGTCTCAGGAACAGGGCCCCGGCTCCCTTAGTATCTCATACCCAGGGCCTTGTGGAGAGACAGGGCCAGCCTTACTGCTCTGAACCAGTTCCGTGGAAATGGCTGGCAATGTAACCACATTTCTGTCAGCTCAGGGTGGCAGTGACCATGTTCGACAAGGGGATTAAATTTTTCCCTTAGATTAGAGACCTGTTTGTAATAAACAACTCTGCTAAGGACTTTCTTTGGAAGTCTAAAAGTATTCAAGGTCCCTTCTAAGAGAACCCAAGTGACCAAACAGTGAAATGAACTGATTTATGTATTTTTCTTATTTAAAGCAATGGAGAAAGACTTACCTAACTTGAACAAATGTCACTTTTCTTTATTATTTCCAAAAAAAAACCCCAAATACCTTCTGGGTCACAAGTCATAACTCCCAGCTCCCTATTGGTGGCTGCCGTGGGAACCAAGGCAGGGCTTGTGAGAGGGTCTGTGCTCTCTCTGTCTCACAATGCAGATAGGGCTGGGGAAGAAGGCCTTCATTGTAGCAAACAATTCACAGTGGTGGAGTTCCTTCTAATGAAATCAATAGCTCGATGTTAATATGGTCATTATCCCAGAATAATGGGATATTTAGAAATGTTTTCATTTTGGTCTATTTCTGTGGCAATTCTGTTTTGTGAAGGAATTTGTCTGGTTAGCTTTGCAGACCACAGACTTGGAATATTCAGAGAGCAGCCAGAGTCACTGGGGGGAGGGTCCCTGGATTCCCAGTCTGCAGAGAGCATGGGGACCACTTAACTTTTAAGTACAAACACTCACACAACCATCTTCCATACTCCATCCCCATCCTGGGAAAAAGCATTTCCCTATAAGCAAACTCTGTGTCCCAGCCACACTTTCAGCCATGGGGGTCACGGCCAAGAGATGCTGCTCTATGCAGTCACTGGGCTGATGTCTACCTAGCATTGAATGTAACAGAGAAACTGATTATCTCACATTATGGGAAAGGATGTGGGTCACAAAATCACATGTATAGCCAGGATTTTGAAGTCATGAAGATAACACCGAAAGGAAAGATGAGCAAACTAAATTAGTGTTTTATAGGGCAAGGTGGGGGTGGGGTAGGGTGTGATTTCTACTCCTTGGCTCTATTTCAATTTCTTAATAATTATTTTTATCTTAAGTGTATGCCCATTTTGCCAAATGTATGCCTGAGTACTAACTATGTGCATCTTGTTTCCAGGGAGGCCGGAAAGGGCGCCGGACCCCACGAGACTGGAGTTGGAGCATGCGCGGCGGTGTGGGTACTAGCAATCGATGCCAGGGCCTCTGGAAGAATGCCCAGTGCTCTTAACCTCTGAGCCCTTTCGCTCTATTCACACATTTCTATATTAAAAAGAAAAAAAAAATGCTATTCTTTTTAAAGGCTGAGTCTTACGTCATCGGTTTTAAATCTCATGCTAGCCCCGATAGCTGGGTGAGTGAAAGTCGGTGGACCTGGTGGATTTCCTGGGAAACTCAGATCCCACTAACAGGAGGCAAAGGTCTCGATTAGATGACAGAGTGGGGGACCCAGGGAGGACTTCTTTGTCCTGGATCTTAAGGACGACTACGATGTACAGGAGATGAAGGCTATTGGGGTTCAAATCAGTTCTTTACTGGGGGACAATCTGGGGCTCCAATCAAGGAGGGAACAGACTGTGACAGTTCCACACATGGTACAGGTTTTAGGCAATCCACTGAACCTGGAAGTAAAGAGCTGCCATGGTAGGATTCGAAGAATTAAGAAACAGACCCACTATCTATCCCTAATCCAGAAATACATACAAAGGATTTTATATCTCCTCTCTTCCACAAAATAAAAGTGATCAAATACCAAGTATAAAATAAGGTGGTCTTGACCACAGAGCAAGACATTAAAAAGAAAAAAGACAAAATTGTGTGCTCATCTCAACAAACACAGATGCAAGAGGAAAGAAATCATTTGGTAAGAAGTCCCCAAACCTTTCCATGACAGAAACACCTAGCAAGGGCCAAGTACGGTAGCACAGGCATTAAATCCCAGCACCCTGGAGACAGACGAAGTGGGTTCTGATCTACCTGTAAACAGATACGAATGGTTCAAGGATTTCTTTTACTATACATCATTTATAATTATGTGTATGGGCATGTGCTGATTCCCTGGGGAGTGGAGTTACAGGTGGGTGTTGAGATGCTGAGAACCACACTTGGGTTCTCCGATAAAGCAGTAAGTGCTTTTAACCACTGAGTCATCTCTCCACCACTAAGATGTAAATAATTTAATTAAAGCATCTTATTTTTGTTATATAGATTCAATTAATGACAGGATTTTTATAGGTAAGTATAAGTGTATGCATTGAGATCCCTAACTGGCATGCAAGACAGATTAGTTAGGACTGTTGGTCTAATCTTCACAGATGAAAATTCTTCACATGGATTGTCTGAATGAGACTGGGGATTTGAATCTCTAAAAGCATCTTCCCATTAAAAGACATAGACATGTGTGCCAGAGCCTAGTGACAAACACACAGAAGGGTGTGCCAGAGCCTAGTGACACACACAAGACAGGTGTGTCCAGGTGTCAGAACCTAGTGACATACATACATAAGTGTGCCAGAGTCTAGTGACACATACAGACAGGTATGTCCAGGTGTGTCAGAGCCTAGTGAGCCACCCATTAAGAATGAAATATTTTCACTCGAGAACATGTATCTTATAGCTATACAGTCTATAATGTGGGCCTTTCTGCCTTATAATGCAATAATATTCTTGCTGACAAAGATACATTCATTTCTTAGTGAACAGAGTAAACACCAAAGATAAATATCATGAATAACAATTCTTAAGAAACCAAACTGACAGAGTCACCGATACCACAGCACTAGAGCAACTCTGGGGATGCTCAATTATAGGAAGTTCATGCAGCCCAAAACTGAGGACCAGAGCAAGGCTGGGCGCCATCCCGTGGGGAAATGCTACTGCAAGGCGGACAGAGCTGCAGCCACTCCTGCAGTCCTGGAGCAGAGAGCTCCAGCTTGAAACTGTCTACTTTACAAGCCTTGTTCATTTCTCTCCACTAAATTCCTTGACGTCTGAACTATAAGTTCCAGTCTTTTTTTTTAAATCCATTTACAAAAAATCCCCCCAAAACCAACCCAACAAAAAAAATATTTTTACATGTCTGTTTATGACAGAGTTACAACAGTGGAGGACTAGACACACCTGAACTGTCTGTCAGTTGACGAGATGATGAACCGTGACCTAAGCATGTCATGGGATGGCACTTAGTCGTAAATGAACAGAAAGCGTGGGGCAATATGGGGGATGTTTGAAAACACCATGCTCGGTCAAGTCAGCCAGACACTTAAGGAGACACACATGTGCTGTACACGGTCCGGGAAATCCATGTACGGGAAACAGAGTGGGTGCTGGGATGGGAGGCTGGGCACTGTTGGTTAAGGGGTCCGAGGTTCATTTTGATGCCACAGGATTGTTCTAAGATTGACATTGGGGATTGGTGGCAGTGCAATCCTGCAAATATATGAAAAGCCACAGAATTATGGACCGTAGATGGGTAAACTACACGGCACATGAATTCTACTTCACAAACTCTTTGAGAAGGGAAGGAAAGAGTTTGGGAGGCAGCAAGATTCGTAAGAGTAACTGCTGCTTAATAATGAGGACCTGGGTTCAAATTCCTAGCACCCACATAAAAAGCTGGGTGTGGTGGTGGTGGTGGGGAGACAGACAGAAGGATCCCTGGGCTTTCTGACCTAGCCTAGCTCCAGTCTCAATGGGAAACTGTCTCAAGGGAATAAGGCAGAATGAGAGAGTAAGATACCTGACATCACCTTCTGGCAAAAGCACACACGTGCACATAAACCACATACATATACCACACATATATGATACTCACACATACACAAAAATGAACAGATTATAAGGACCCTTAATTAAAATGTGAAGGTTGTCTTCCAGACCAACTCTGACTTCACAGAGCTCTCTGCTCACCTGAGGTTTGGAAGTCAATCTCAATAGGATTGGAGAGACTGGTCGCTGCCTCTCGCCACAGGCTGCCCCCAATGGGAGACCAAGCTGTCACCACGCAGCGGTATAGGCCCGCATCAGAGACCTGAGTCTGGTACATTCGGTAACGAAACTCATCCTCTTGAACCTTCTCTAACACGACACCGTCCACCCGAGATGCGTCGGTCCAGTTTTCCAGCTTCACCACGGAATCCTGGTCCAGGGAGATGATGTACTTGGTTTCATTGGGACTGGAGAGGTCCCCAACGGGCTTCTCAGCAGTGATGAGAACAGAGTATCGTGGAGACTTAATATTCTTGGAAGACACTTTGCAAGTCATCTCAAATGTATTCCCTGCAGCAAAGAAAGGCTTTGGCTGCCGTGCCTTCACCACAAGCACAGAGTCTGGAATAGAGAATCAGAGATGGGCCACTTTCAAAAGATGTGGTTAAAATGGATATGCATCTAAAAATCAAAGCATCCAGGAAATAGGGATTTACTTGCAATGTGCCACACAATAACACTAAGGAAACGTGGTAACTCCAAAAGAAAATAACACGTCTCTGAACAGGCTAAAAACTGCCCCAGGGGAAGCAGCGGTCAGAAAGGGACAATAGACAGTTAAAGTGTGACCAGGAGGAATTTCAAACCCTCAGATGTGTCACCGAGGAACTAATAAGACAGCTAAGATGGTGCCTCTCAAGATCAGAGAGCCAGGGAAGATAGGTTAGGCTAGCCACACCACAGCCTTCTCTACTTAGTGCCGGGGTAGTAGGCCTTCTTGAGGTAGCGTGTGTGGACTTTTGGCTCTTCTCTGCCTAACCCTATAGTATATCAATTATACTTGATAAGATATATAATATACACTATAATAAATATATAACTGCATTTGCAGACATGGCCAGCTCCCCTGGTTTACACTTCTAACTACAGAGATGAGGTTTTCAGAACTTTGAGCCAATGTCTATGACTACACTACCAGAGGGTTTGCATGTTCTTTCAGTTTCTCTGTCACGTACCAATCCCTAAGCATGTACATATCAGGTGTCACCAATCACAATGACACAAAGTCAGGCATGTGAAAGGCACTCAAGTAGCTATTAAAAGATAAAATAAATTAAGCCCATTCACCAAAAAGAACTTTTAATACAATAATTAACCCAATTCCACTCATGAATCAAACATAATTACTAACAGCCCTCATACCACTGGCACTGGGAATAAAGCAGTAAGGGCCCAGAACCCTCTTCACTTTGTATACTAGTAGAGGAAGACAAGTAGATAAAACATGCACTGTGATTAGGTGGTGAAAATGTAAGAATGGCCACAGAAGAAAAACAGACAAAAAAGAGAAAGTGTAGGACCGTATAAGAGAAAGGGGGCAGAGTTACAGACAGAGTAGCCCAGGATGGTCCCACCAAGATGCTGACATTTGACTAAGCACTGGTGGGAGGTGGGAAACCTTTCTAGGCAGAGAAGACAGCAAATGTCGAACTACAGAGCTTGTCAGGTGGTGAGGGGAACTATGGGAAAGGCAGGGGAACTATGGGAAAGGCAGGGGAGCTCAGTAGAGTGGGCAGAAGGGAGAGCTGTGAGGGAGATTGACCCGTCTATATAGGACACTGAGAGGACTCTGGGTTTTGCTCTGCAATAGGGGATCTGTGGAGATGTGTGGAGAAGAATTTCCCCATCTGATTAGATGTTAAGGGCGTGGTTAAGGTAGATGCAGGGAAACCAGACAGGAGGCAGGTGATGTAAATATAGGTGAGAGATTAACGCTGGCTCATCAGAGTGAAGCAGGAGAGGCCATTAGACTCTAAACCGGTCTCACCAAGTTAGACTAGGGCACGGTGGTGTCCCAGTACTTGGGAGTAACAGCAGGAGGATCGGAGCTCAAAGTCATCCCTGACAACACAGTGAGCCTGAGGGCGACTGGGCTACGTGAGTCCTTGCCTCTAAAAACAAAACAGCCCCCAAATACATTGAACAACAACCAAAAAGGGAAGTTAGGGGTCAGGGTTCGGCTGGTTTGCAAGACACTTGTAAGATTATGGTTCAATCCCTAGCAGGTTAAACATTTAGGTCAGCAACTAAAGGTGGAAGAAGAGGTGTGGCAGAGACCAGAGGTTCCATTTTGGACGGAAACTTAAAAGAGCTGCCTGTTAGGCAAGAATCACTGTATCTAGAGTTCTAGACCACAGTGGGACACACAGGCACAGTTGGGAGTCAGTCACTGAGATGTGGCATGTGCAGACACTGCTGAGCAAGTTAAGGAGGAATTCAGGGGCTGTGTCCTGATGCTGTGTCCCGAGTGGGAACTGGGAGAATGACTAGGAAGCAGTCAGGAAGGATTGGAGACACGTCCCGAAAAAGCACTCCACAAGCCATGTGAAAAGCCAAAGCATTACCTCAAAGGAAAAACTGTCCCGGCCCAGGAAGGAAACTGCAAAACAGGGTTCTGCAGCGTGTTGATCTCTGGTGATCTTAATATGTGCAGTAAGGGGTTGGGGAGTAGGTACCACAGAGAAATGGAGGAAAAACAAGAGATATTAAATATAGTTAAATCAAATCCACCCAATAAAAGGTCAGAGTAGTGAGCAGGGTTGTAAGAAACAGAAAGACGAAGGGAAAAGATAGACCAAAAGTAGTTACTCTAACAGCAATGTTAGCAGGCTAATGAAAAAGAGCCAGAGGAGAAAGAACATTGAAGATATAAGAAGGAGAGGGAGAGGGTCATGGGTCTGAGCTGTGTGAGGGGCTAACCTCTGCTACGGAATAAGGGAGAGTACCAGGCTCAATGCTGAGCACGGAAGATGTAGTTCTCCTTTGACTGTCTTTTTATAGGGGATGGAGGAGCAGGGCCAGGAGCTGAAAGACGCTGGGGGAGGAGGTTTTCAGAGAGAGCAGGTGGCATGCAATTATCACTTTGGAGAGTGGGGAAGTAAACACACGAAGGAAACCAGAATGACTCTCAATGTTGAGGGCCCACGTGACAGAAGGGATTGGAGATCTGAAGTGAGACCTTCACCGTTGGAAAGTTATTTTCTTCAATTGCATCTAGCTCTGCATACACAGCCGAAGCGGCAGCAGAGTTGGCTTTGAATTGGGCTGTGTTTTAAGCAGAATATAAGGTAGACCAAGCTAGGAGAAGAAAGTTAAGAATGCAAAAAAGGGACATGATTGGCTAGGAACTTAGGCTGGATATCAGTAGGTGGTCATACAACTCTCCTCACCCCGCCCCGGAAGTGTATCAGGAAGGGCTATAGGTACATGTTGGACTTCCTGGTGAGAGAGAAGTGAAGCCCCAGGAAGAAGGCAGGACAATGATAGAAGGCAAACCAATAGGGCTGAAGCACTAAAGGGAATGACCCGGGGAGACTGTGGGCTTAGAGAACCAGAGCGTGGCACTGGGCTGTGGAGGGGCTGGGTTTCAATTATCAGAAGTGGGAATGAAAGACTGAAAGGGACAGAAGATGTGATACTCAGAGACAAAGTCAGGGGGCTGAGACTGAAGGTGTCTTTTATACCAGGGTCCTCCATGGTGGCCCTCTAGAGGATTCAATTCCAGCGTCCAGACAGCACACACCTCAGACCAATTTAAACATAATTTCTACTGGGGTCCTTTCCTTTCTGAAAGCTCCCATGATTTCAACACAGCTAGTGGGACAGGCACAGTGACAAAGTGGCCGTGAAACCCAGGCTAGCAGCTCCAGCGGAGGAGCAGAAGACCAGGGAGTCAATCGGGATGAGTGACAGGGGGAAGGCGGTGGCTCTGGGCGGGGGTGGGGCTTTTGGGACTGGGGGGGTGGATAGTAGAAAATGTAGAGGAACAAGGTGTGCCTGACTCCTTTATGCCCAGCTATTCAAGGAATGTGGGAAGAAAACACAGCCACTGAGGTGGGTTCTGGGGACAACTGTCCTCAGAGAGGAGGCTGGCAAACCAAAGAAAGAAAAGGGAACAATGGACAGATGACTTCAGAAACGAAAGCAAAACTAAACAATGACAGATGATGCTCCCACCTTCTGAGGCCCAGAATATGTTGACAGGCTTGGAGAAGACATCTTTGCTCTTCACCCAGCTGTTGTTCCTCTGCCTGGTCCAGGCAGACACAACACAGTAATAATTGCCCCTGTCTTCCTCCGTAGTCCTTTGGATCCGGAAACTGAATGTGTCTGTATGCTCCTTAGAAAAAATAAACTCTCCATCCTGGGCCCTCTGCTTGCTCCTCTCCCCGTATCTCAGAGTCCAGTCCCCGTCCATGACTGCGAGCAGCTCGCTGGTCACCACATCATCATTGCGACGGTTCATTCTATAGTACCACGACACAGTGAGTCGGACACTGCTCTCCACACGCTTCGTGTCTATCACTCGGCACTGCAGTTCTGTGGGGTCGTCTGAAAACCCGGGGACCTTAGAAGCATTCAGGTAGACCTGGTATTCTGGTTCTGAAGGGGAGAAAGAAAAAACACGTCAAGGATCACTTGCATTCCAACAAATTGTCCATCCTACCGACTTCTGAAATACAAAGCAAGTCTTTGCGTTGAGCGGGAAGGACCCTGTAAGAGTATTTCTCAAAGCCTGTAAATCACTTCTTCCTGTATCTCCCTTAAGAAAACTGCCAAGGTGGCTCAGAAGTTAAAAACACTGGCTGCTCTTGGAGAGGCCCTAGGTTCAATTCCCAGAACCCATATGGCAATCACAACCCTCTCCAACTCCAGTTCCAGGGGATCCGATACCTTCTTATAGCCTCAGAGGACACTGTACACATGTGGTGCCCAGACATACTTGAGGGCAAAATACCCATACACAGTAAAAAAATAAGATTAAATTAAAGAGAGGAAGGAAGGAAGGAAGGAGAGAAGGAAGGAAGGAAGGAAGTAAGGAAGGAAGGAAGGAAGGAAGGAAGGAAGGAAGGAAACTAGCAAGCAAGCTGCCCTTACTTTTGCACAGGACAAGGGGAAGCTAACAGGTGACCCGGAAGGTTGGAGTCTGAGAAAGATGGCAGAAACTCAAGTGTTCCCATTCTATCAGGACTGTCTCTGGGATACTAAGCAAGCCCAGACTTCTGATGCTCCCGCTGGAGCAGTGATGCAAAGTTCTAACCTAAAGAACAATGTGCAATCTGAGGCTCACCAGTCCCCCCAGGACACCACCCCTGGCTATGCCCCAAATGCAAGGCTCCTGGTCCTCATTCTCACAGATATTCTTATCCTCATCTGCTATTTTCCACTAAATCTGTATTCAGTCACCCAACACCCCCTCACTTAAGACTCCACAAAAGGATGTTCTTTCCACTGCCACAAATAGCTCACCCTGTAGCTCTGCCAACCATGAAGCCATCACATATGAACCTGGCCCTGGTAAGTCTGTTCAATGCCACCACCACCTCCCTACTGTATCCCACGTTTCTATCTTCACTGCAGGTCTCTTCCATGCTTGCCTCCTTAAGGAACCTGTACTAGAACCCCAAGGTAGCCTTCCTTCTTCTCCCCTCCTCTATTCCTGTCACCCCTCATGGGTGACTCTTCACCCACCATATAGTCTGATGCTATTGTGGTACAACAGTGTTTGGGATGTTCTGCAAACTTCACGTCACTGGAACTGGTGCGCTTTCTCTGAGCTTAATGTCTTTCCTACATCAGTCATCCTCTCTGAAAAAAGTCTTTGCTTGAGAGTCTCAACCCCAAAATCCTGGAACCCAGTAGGTATTCAGCATCTGTTTCCTGCACTGATGGTAAGGTCACGAGAAACGTCTACTTTTTTTTTTTTTTGGTTCCAAGCACGTTGCCTTCTATGAGAAAGGTCACTCTAGTGGAGGCCTCTTCCCAGTGTTCTTTCTCTCCATCACCGTTAGCAGTTCTGTTTTATTTCTTGCTGCTTTTATTTATGACTCACACAGATTATAAACTGCTGAGGTCAAGGAACTGTTCTTTTGTGATTTACACTTCTAATGAAATTTATAACATCGTGACTTCTCCAAGAATGATTCACAGGGCTAGGAAATGGAAACAACTCAAACCTTAATTCTCTCAAATGTTTCTCTTCACAAGTATTTACCCGAGAGTGAGATGAGGCTCCACTGTAGAGGTAAACCTCACGGGCCCTTGCCAAACAGTCACTGTGAAGTGGGCAACTGGCATATTAGAGAACGTAAGGACAGCTCAGAAGACAGTGCCACCACTGGGGACTCTAAAGCTTCAGAGCATCTCAGATATCGGCACACCATGGGCAGGAAGGAGAGTGTGTGATGACCGGAGAACCTCAGGTAATGTGGAATGGGCAGACAGAGGAAGGAAAGCTTACAAGGGGTTTAAATATGGGTTTCCTGGCAAGTGTGGAGGAGGCCTGTAGCCAGTGAAAGTGAAATATGACACATAGCTTCCCTGGACTCTGTACTTAACCTTTAACCTAACGATGGCTGCCATTAATAGACCTCTGTGTACCGTGAGTTTGATATGGGTAACACTTCCTGGTGCTACGGCCTCAACCTGCACAGTATTTCGTGAGGCCGTAAAGAGCAATGAAGAGGGTCTGCAGTGCTGATGTGCCCGGGGTCAGCAAGCAGACCGTGTACTAATCCTGCCTTTGCCAGTGACCTGTAGGTAATCTTTCACACATTTCATAAGCTCTGTGGTGCCTCATCTGTAACGACGTGTAACAAGGACCACAACTTCACACTCCTACCCTCACTGCAAGGACTGAGAATTTGAATACACATAAAGGGGGCTGGAGACCTAGTGTGGCAAATAAAAGTAACAGTTGTGCAAGACCGAATGATGTGAGTTCAAACTCTAGAGCCCATATGAAAAGCCTGGTGTGCTCGTAATCCACCGGTAATTCCAGCACTCACACGACAAGATGGGAGGCAGAGGCAGGAGAATTACCTGGAAGCTCACAGGCATGCTATGTCGGAAAACACAACATGGCAGAAACTACATAGAGCCTGCCTCAAGAAAGCAGAAGGAGAGAACTCCACAGTTGCTCTCTAACCTCCACATGTATGTTAGGGCATGACCGTGCTTGCATCCTCCCCTCAACACAACATGTATAAGAACATACCTATGCTACTTAACACAATTCCACTTCCCACTCAGAAGACCTTTAAAAGGTAAGTAACTTCCCCGCTTGGCTCACGGGTGGGAGGTTTGGTCCCAGGGCTGAAAGGGTTCCTGCCATTCAAGACCAGCATCTCTCTGAGCCAAACCCATTCTCCTCCAAACTGTACAGTTTCTAAGCTCCTCTGCTCAACAGGACTATTTTCAGGACACTGAAGATGTGGCTGAGCTGACAATGACACTGCCAATTAGTGCCACAGGGACCGTGACCAGAGGCCACTTCCCGTGGGTCTGAAGCTGAGCACACCTGTTCCATGAAACTGAGACACCCAGATGCTGTCCTTGGAACGTCTGTTCTCTAACAGATCATGTATTTTTCTAATAACAAACCCTTCTGTCTTTCATGGTTTACTTCTACCCATGGGCACTTTCTCCAAAGTGACACCTTTCTAAAGGCTGTGAAAATGACAATGAGTGACAGACAAGAGACACTCATCAATGCCCTGCTCACAGGAGCCGAGGAGGAGGAGGAAAGATTCAACCTAAGCGTCTGTCAGCAGATGAATGGGGAAAGACAACATAGGACCCACATGCATGCACGCACAAGTCTGAAGAGGCTGTGCTAATCAAAATAAGACAGACAGAAAGACAAATGCCTCGTGGAACTTAAAACAGTCAAACTCATAGCAGCAAAAGGTAAAATGGTAGTTCTCAGAGGCTAGGGCAGGGGAGGGCCAAAAGATGTCAAAAGTTCTGCTGGGCGGTTGGTAAGTCCAGAAAGTCCACTCACGACATGGTGACTGTTCTTACAGGTGCTTGAGCACTGAGAGAAGGAATTTTACATGTTCTTACCACAAAAGGAGTAAGCCTGGTAACAGATATGTTAATTGGCTTAGTTAAGCCTTTTTACTCTACATATATCAAGCACCATGATATAACACACACACACACACACACACGGGCACACACACACACACACACACACACACACACACACACACACGCTCTCGTGCAATGTTAAGCCAGATGTGGTATGCATACCTTTAATCCCAGCACTCCAGAAGCAAAGGTGAATAAATCCCTGTGAGTTCAAGCCAAGCCATGTCTACATAGTGAGTTCTAGGCCAGAGTTAAATGGTGAGGCTTGTTTCAAAAATAAAAGACAAAACCAAAACCATATACACACAGAGATATAGACACATGTACAATACAGACACACATGTATAATACGTGTGCAATTTTAATTGATCGATTGGTTAAATAAAAAAAAATGATGATAAAAAAATGGAAACATGACTGACCTTTTAGTGGTCAGAGAAAAGTTCCACCAGAGGACCTCTGCCCTACTGTCTTCTCCTCCCAACCCTAGCTCTGACCCAAAACTCACTCACGCAGTGTCTTAGAACCCAACTGGTGCCCTGCTCTGCCCCAGGTCCTTCTTAGACTTCACAACGCCCACAGGCATAGAGCTGGGTCAGCACATGGACTGGGGCTTCACAGCATTTTAAGTGCAGGCAGGACTCAGTGTAACCCACCTCGGTCGTCATCCTCATCACTGGCATGCATACAGAGGGAGACTCTGGCACCGCTCCAACTCTCCACTGCCGCCCTGGGATGGCATTCCTACTCTAGCATGAGATGGACCTCACCTTCCCTCTTCCCTCTTGCCCACATATCCCCAGAGATGTGCCCCATGCATTCAGGCTCCTCAGTGCCCCGGAAAGTCACTTCCATTCCCAGCCCGATGCACGGCAGTTAAGAATGAAATCTCAGGGGAACGCCATTCTCACTGTGGCCCTCACTGCCTCTGTCAACACTAGCATGGCTTCCCAGTGGCCCTCTAACCGGATAGGCATGGCAAGTCACAGTCTGTTAACCTCCAGGACCTCATCCCACAAGTTCAGTTCCGAGCACACACTCCAGCCTTCACCATTTGAACCCAAGCCAACCCCAACCCTACTTACTGCCTTTCCATTCTTAACTCCCCATGTCTGCCACTTCCCGTTACACCCTCTACCTCATCACCCTGGGCACATCCTCAGCATGCTGTTGAGGGAAAGAGTTGAAGAGATTCTCCCACTCTACACCACTCTCCATCCTGAAAGAACTCTTGTCTCCATCCTGTGAATCCAGAAGACAGGGAGGGCACAACACAGTAGGGCCGCAGAACATTCACATCTGAGTCTAAGAATCTCCCATTGGCTTGATAGGAAAATGATTCAGTGGACTTCCTGCGGCTGATCTGTTTGTGGCTGCCCCCTGCTCCTGTTATAACTAGTCCTAGCTTCACCTCCACCACACACACTGAACACACAGACAGTGGGTTCTTGGCTTGTGAAATGACAGTGCAGGTTCTACCACACCTTTGTGAGTTAATTTCAGATGAACACTCACAGAGCAGACAGGCTGCTGCCTGTGACATCAGAGTGAAGGGAGTCAGGATGCGGAACCCTGTTTTGTTTCTGACCTTTTACGTTGCTTTACAATTTTAAGCATGGTTTGTGGAGGGTGTCTTTCTCTAGGCTCCTGGTACACACCCTTTTCTTTGTGGCCTCACCTTGGCAACACAGAATGCCTCCTCTGAACTCCCTCGGCACACTGTCAAATATCCCCATTTCTCAATCACCAAGTGTTCAGCACAGATCCTACCTCCTGCCAGGCTCCTTAGTCTCCGGAAAGTTTACTAGAACGCGCCCTTCAACTTCTGTTATTTGTATGTGCAGCTCATGGAATCTTCTAGGACGTTTTCCAAGGCTACTCAGAGCATCTATCTGCACATGCTATGCATAAAGCACTTTCTATATCAAAGATATTAGCATACTGGCTGAATTGGACTAAATTTAATATTTTGCATAAAAATGCTCATTTTTTGGCGTAGTATCTCACCACTGATTACTGCTACATTCTGCCTGATCTCATCAAGAAATCAGCTAAGGATGCAAGGAGAGTTATGTTTGAAAATGCTCATCAGTTAAGATGCATCCTCAAGTCCTAGTGGTAAAATGGTATCTGGAGGCTGTGGGAGGTAGTGCATGCCTGCAGTTCCAGCAGCAGAGGCAGAGGCCAGAGGGTGCTGAGTTCAAGGCCAGTCTGGGCTACAGAGAGAAAGAGCTCTTATCTCATAAAAGAAAAGATGTGGCCTCTTGAGTATGTTTTATGCTCTTGCAGATTAAAAAGTGTAACTCTCTGTGTGTGTATCTGTCTGAGAGTTGAAATCAGATAAGTAAGATACTTGTAGTTGAAGCTGGTAATTATTTCTTCTACTGTGAATGTTTGTAAATTTGTTTTGGAAAGCTAAAAACAAACAGCCACCCATACCATCAGCTCTCTCAGAACAGAGCTTTGTCAAGCCAAGCGCTGGGAACATGTGAGATTAAGGGCCTGCTTTCTAATCTGGGCACCAGGTCCACACCTGCTTGGACGCACACTCTCTTCAAAGCTATAGATTTGCAGGTAACCCTCTTCAGAAGAAAGATTCTACTAGAAACATGAATCATTAAATGTCTTTGTCACAAGTTTCAAAACAATGAAAACCCTTGAGAATCACTGGCTAAGTTATAGACTGAAGTAATTCCTGCCTATTGTTTTCAGGGACCACCTGCTTTTCCCAGTGAGTTGGCAAGGTATACGAATGTCCTTCGCTTACTCTGACAAGTCTGAAAAGACGGTACAAGGCTTATCCCCATTCTGCAATAACAATAGTGACAATTTTATTTAGAAAGCCCTCAGCATTTTCGAAGGGCTTTCTAGATGCCAGGCAGCAGGCCATAATACTTTGGAGTTTGGCTTCCTCTCTACGACAGCGTTATAGGATTAGTATTATTTGTGTGTATGTTTTAAATCACAAGCACAAATGAAGCTCAGGGATCCAAGTTAGAGAATTTCTGCATATAGCACGAGCAGAATTTCATGGGAGACTTTGTATCTAGGTGATCTGGCTCCCAACCCAAACTACCTGGACAGGTTCATTCCTCCCCTGGGATACCAAGTCTTTCTTGGCCTGCTCCCTCCCAGAAGCTCACAGTGGTGCTATCAGAGAAGCTCTAAACCCCCTCTCCCCCATTCCAGGAGGGAATGTTTTAACCCTCTCTCCAGCTGCAACCTTGGACAGCTAAGATGGGGAAAGGGTGGAGGGCAGGGTTGGAAGGACCAGGAGGAGCACTCCTCTACTGTGGCTCTTGTAGTGGAGAGCTGCTTCACAGGCGTTGTTCAGGAGTTGGCACAGTCATCTGTATAATAAAGACCCTCTACTAGTTAAACAGAGATGGCTACAAACAAGGTCCTGGCAGTGGGGGGTGGCCCTTCTGAGTCCAGGAAGAACAGTTATCACGACAGAAGTCAGCATTAGCCATTTCAGAGCAGTTCGGCCATTCAGATGAACTGCCTAAGCTCCCTTCATTCTCTTTTGCTCCTCTCTGAGGGGGCCATACATATTCAGAGCACGGTGGGAAGGGCTGGCTGGAACTGCCCTGCCCCGGTACCTCTTGGGAATGCTACTTCCATTCTCCACACACCTTTTCCTGATCTCTCCATGCTAGTATCCGAAGACATATTCCTACATCCTAACTGGCTAGCACCCTGGAGAGGAGACCCTCAAGCACTAATAAATCACCACCACTACCACGACCACCAAGGAATGTACCAAAGATGTAACTGGGAGGTGCTGTGCCAAGTGCTTTATGCACTATTAAACTAAGAATGCCAAAGCCTACAAAACAGAAATCCACGAAAGTCTTACTGACTCCAATACTCCACCACTCTTCTGGAATAATCCTGGAAAAAAATCAGGCAATAGCCACGCTAAAACCACCACAGATCTAAACAGGATGTCCTACAGACAGGCACAGAGCATTCGAGTGTCTACAAGTACTTAGCAGATTAACAGCTCCTTTTAAAGAAAAAATAATTACCTTCCTCGCTGGCACACTGCTGAAAAGGGGCCAGTTCTCCGGTGGTGAAGTAAGCCCGTTCTTAGGGCTGATCAGCAGAGCTCAGCCCTGCCCCCTCCATCTATTGTACCTCCTCCTGTACCCTGAGCCTTAGGAACCCTCCTTAATTAACAGAAGTCTGGTACTTTGGGCAGAGAGCTCAACCATAAACTGATTAGTATCCAACTCCTGCCAAGGGCTCGTTTAATACATTTGATAGCACAGAGAGATGGCTTAAAATGTGCAGATCAACTGGCCATTCCGCTTGGCCCTCTCTGTTTCAGCCATACACTAAACTGGGTCAACACAAAGCAACATTTGTTTCCCGAAGCAATTCAAGTTCTTTCCAGAGAGAAACTCCTTTCCACACTTATGATTCACACCCTCAGCTCTTAGAGTGTGGGTATAAGAAACATACATTCGAACAACCACTGAAGGCCTTTGGTAAAAGAACAGTCGTGAGCACCGTCCATTAAATCATCTACCTCCCCCAACTCCGAAATCAAAACGCACGGGATAAATTCAGTGCCAAGAAAAGGTTTGCTTCTCCGAAAAGGTTTTCTTTCCTCAGACAACTGGATAAGCACATCTCTTTTTGTCTCAACTTCAAAACTCTACAAATTTGGTACTCAAATGCACCAACTAATTCTTGCCAACCACCCAACTAACTCATCCCAAGCAGTATCTGTTCTTGGATTCTCTTTGTCTCTTTTGATCTCCATTATTTCTTTATGGCTACTGCTTTGTTCTTCGTTTTGCAAACCAACTTCGGGCTTCTTCTTCAAAGAGGAATACAAATCCTAGCAAAAAGACCTTAAAAAAGAAATCGCCATGAAGGCTCTGACACGTCTCAGATCATGTAACCAATGAACTAAGATGACCCGCCAGGTCCCACCCTGCCACCAATGGCACAGTGGCTCTGAAGATGAGAACAGGAACAGCTCATCTTTAGGACTTGGGGCTGTCTGTCTCAGGGGGTAAAGCTGACTTCCAAAGCCAAAGACATTCCCCACAGCTGAAGACAATGCCTAGGGCAGACTCAGCTCAGGCCACAATTCTAAGCTGTCCCAAACACGAAGCAAGAATTAGCCAATAGGGGAGAGTCCCCTTTCCAAAGATGATCATAAGTACTTCCTACCTGACCATTTAATGCACATAAAGTTCTCCATCAGTGCCTGGAAAGGGTGTTCAATAAATGGTAATTATAATTCTTAATGTGTCAAGTAAAAAACTGCGGGTCCTATCTTTTCTGCACAGGGACCCAACTTTCTTAAGAATGCTTCTATGGCAATACCACACACCGAGGATGCTCTATAAACTTAGCAGGTCATCTGTCTGCCTGGCTTTTGGTCACATCTTCATTATCCTATATAGGCCCCAGTTGTATTTGATGGAATGCACAAATTATATGTCTAGAGAAAACATCTAGGGTCAGCTGGTTGCCTCAGTTTCTGGGCAGAGAATGCAGCCTGCAGACTGTGACTAAAGGCTTGTGGCTGTACTCAGGCCCGACTGGCCTCCTGACAAGCATCCAAACAGCTGCAAACCATGAGTCATGGACAGAGAACAGGGTGAAGACTTGAGAGGAAGGAAGAGAAGAACACAGTTGTTTATATAATACTTACACTCCTGGTGAGCTCACAATTACACAAGGGCCTCTGAATACTCCAAGCCATGAATGCCTGCATACGGTTCTGGATTTTGGATGCACGGGTTTTATAGTATCTGTATGTTGGGCTGGCCTATTCCTTAAAAATCACGGGGAAGGTCTGGGCCTCTACATGCACTGGAGATGTGCACTGATAAAAAAATCACAGTGGTGCTGGCACTCTGCAGGAAAACAAGTGACAGGACCCTTAGGATAATAAGGGAGTCTTTCCCACAGTTTAGCCTCTTTCCCCTCAATCTCTGGAGAATATGTCACCAACAAATCCCTTCCCCTTACAAAGCCCGCTCCCCCCCAGAGCTTGCCCCTGATGTCTGACAGTGCCTGTACTTCCCCCAGGGTATGTGGGATCAATACACCAGGACTTCAAAGAAGTCCTCAGAATCGAGTGCAGGCAGAATTTAAAAAAAAAAAAAAAAATCCTGGAGCTAGGATTCAGAAGTTGGAGTGGAGAGGGAGGGGAGAGAGCCAGACTGGGGATTGACGGCACCACACAATGCAGTAGGATCAGAGCTATGAGACAGATTCAACTCCAGAGATGAATACGTCTCTTGGTGCTGACAACATATGTTTTATTTTGAAGGTTGCTAAGGAGAGTTCTAGCTGGGCCAGCATTGTTCCAGCTCAGGGCTTCACAGAGCCTGAGTGCAGGCTCCTGACGGCAGGAACGAGCTCTCTAGATAAGCCTGCTCCTTTCGCCCTTTACAGGACTAACACCCCCACACCCTGCTCACCCCTGCCTCAGTCCCAACTGCACTTTCCCTACCTCTTACTCCCTAAGGACGCTTCCCCTTGCACCTCACTACCCCTCAAAAGTTCCCATCTGTTTATTAGAGACAAACCGACAGGGAGCTCAGCCTGGATCCAGCACAGCCTCTATGAAAGACAGGGAAGAATTACATGGGGGCTGGAGACGTGCGCATATAGGAGGAGGATTAGCATCAGACAGAGGATGAAGTCATTTACTTGGCATTTAAAGATCGGTGTTGCCTCCTTAACCAAAGAAAACTCAAGTGTCTTTGTCAGAGCCCGAAGCCCTGTGAATCGTAAGTAAAATTGTAAGAGCTGACTACAGGCGGACCACTGTGGAAATGAAGCAGCCACACCCTGTCAGCCCCTCCCCCTAAGCTAAATCACCATTACCAGCCTTGATGAACAGAAGAAAGGCAAAGGCACTACAGGAAATAGAGATCAGCCAGCAACCTCATGTAAGGCAAGGCGGAGACGTGCTAAGATCACATAAGGATAAAGCGGGGACACCAGAGAGCAAACACGGTACAGTGAGGACAAAAGAGAGGACACCGATGACAATGTGAGGACACCAGGGAGCACGTATGAGAAAAATGAGGACTTGTCAGGGAGCACACATGAAAACATGAGGACACATACCAGGGAGCACACAGGACAAAATGAAGACTTACCAGGGGAGCACACATGAAAAGGTGAGCATTCTCCAGAGCACACACATGATGAAAGAGGACTTACCCAGTAGCACACACATTACGAAGCGAGCACTCTCCAGGGAGCACACATGATGTCGAGATGAGGATATATCAGTTGACATACGACAGTACAACACAGCCACAATCACGTATGTGATAAGGAAGGGCACTCCAGGGATCACATACATGACAAGCAGGATGACACGGTGAGCACCCCAGTCACCTTCCCATCTTACAAGCTGCTATAAAACATGGGGTGAAGTGACAACTCTGCCCCTCTGCTTGTGGCCACTACTCTACTATAAATGGTATTTTCAGATAAAACCATGGGGGGGGGGGTTCTAGGGCAGCAGGGGCAGAAAACATTCTCTTTCTCACTGAGCTCAGGGAGCCCTAGCCCAGGGCAGAAATATCCAGAAGTCTACGTAAAGGAAAGATAATGCTGTCTCCAACAAAGAGCCACTGCAAAGAGCCACTCAGCTGCGCTCTCAAAGGCCGGTACTCTTAACAACAAAGAAACCCACTTCCTGCAGCAAAGGCACGGGGCAAACACCACCTATGCTCTACCTGGCTGGTCTTCCTACTTCAGTCCATCCTGATTCCTTCTAGCCGGGGACCTGGGGAGCTCAAGGACACTTGTTTGATCCAAACATCCAAACGAGGCAGAATGCCCAGCACACCACACACTTCCTGAGTGCGCTGGAAGGATTAAGCAGAGAGGCTGAAAGTCGCTCTTCAAACTACTCACCTAGCCAGCTCACGCTTACACCAGACGGGGCAGACATGGCCTCTGCCACCTTGTGCCAGCTCCGGTTGTGTCCAGGAGCCCAGAGGGCCACGAGGCATAGATAGTAGCCGGAATTTTCTTTGCTAACATCTCGAACCAGTAGATGGTAAGAGCGGGTATCCACATGGCTGAGAGCAACGTGTGGTGAGCTGTGTACCAGGGAATCACGGTCCAGCCGAGCCAGCATATGGGAGGCAAGCAAAGAGGTATCGGGTGTCTTTTTGAAGTACCATGTCACCTCAGGCCGGACATCATCCACACGGTCTGTTGTGATGTTGCAAGAAAGGTCCAGGTCCTTCCCTTCAGTCACAGACACCGTCCTGGGCACAGCCAGTTGCAGAGCTGGAAGAGGGAAAGGAGACCATCAAGCCATCAAGTGACTGACGCTTGCCCCCTCTCCTCCCTTCTCCTTACCTCCCTCTAGATCACCTCTTTAGGTTGATTTATGGTGTTAAAATTAGAAGGCTTTGTGCAGTTGAAAGTGCTTGAGGAACGGTTAATGAATAAATTCATGACACACACTAAATTGGTGTTGGAAAAGAACAGCAACGAACACGAGTGAAGCATGCCTAAGGCTTTCGTGTACTTACTGTAAGTAGATTCTGAGAATAACAACACACGGTGGGGCACTATTATGGTCATTTACTGATACAGAGCTTAACGCACACAGGAGCTCCACGGTAGAGCCCTCCCCTAGCGTCACTGGCTCCAGCATCCTGGGGGTTGGGGTGGAAATTCCTACACAGATGAGCTAGGAAAGTGAAAACAGACAATTTCCCTAGTGATTTAGCTCTTCACAATGTGGCGTATATAGACCATGGTTCCTTCACAATGAGATGTATGTAGACTGTCATTTCCTTAGACACGCCTGGCTGAACCTCAAGCAGGAGGCATACTTTGAACCCCAAACCCAATGAGTTTTGCATCCTCCATACTACTGTTCTCTGATGACTGGGGACAATGAAAGCAAGCTATATTTAGGTAAATCCTTGAAGTATTGAGTGTCCCTGACTCAAGTGAGGTCTTGGTCAGCATTCCACTGCCAAAGCTTTTAAATGGAAACATTCTAGTCTATCCGGGGATTTTTTTTTTCTTTTTTCTTTTTAGAAAAGATGTGGAACATCTGTAATCAGAGTGGAAAATTTCAAGTCACAATGATGCTCTGGGAACTGTCACTAAACGACAGCCAACTTCTCCCTGTAGAGTCAAGTGAAATACAGTCCCCATCTTTCAGCAAAACCCATTCAGCAGCCATGACACTTCCCAGGATGCTCAGGGACAAGGACTGGTGTCCAGTTCAGAAAACACCTACCCTAAGAACTCATGGCCCGTGGAAGCTATTGCTTCCCCATGAGTATTTCCAAATCTCAACATGTATTTCAAGCAATTATTTTAAGCCAAGTTCAACAGCCATCCCAGCACATGACAGAAAGTGAGGTGGTCATCGTGTTAGGAAAAAGGGTTGGAAGAGGACAGAGAGCAAGCTTCAGGGAGAAGTGCCACTTCTATGGGTTTGGAATGTAAGAGAAGGTCTGGGCAAAACCTATGGCAGTCCAGGCTTTCTCCGGTAGAATATCCCTAAACCTTCAAGTTCAGACATTATGATTTGTACTCCCACAGGAGGACCCACCACACAGGTGATACAGTTTTGCTATTCAGTGGCTCAGTGTCACTTACAATGTCATTGTGGTCAGAGAACATGAGCAGTCACCTGTGATTGATTAAAAGCAAAAGACCATCCCAACAGTTGGGTATGGTAGGAAGTGTCTACAATCCCAGCATTTGGGAGGCAGAGGCAGGCAGATCTCTGTGAGTTCAAGATAATCCCATGAGTTTCAGGTCAGTAAGACTGTCTAAAAGCAGTATTAAATATAAAGAAAGAGGGCTGTAAGGATGAGGGGAGAGGAATGAGGGAGAGAGGGGGCACACACAGGAGCTCACAGCCCTTGAGCAGTGATCCTTAACTTAGGATCCACAGAGAATTTAGGGAGCCTCTGCACGTGGATGAGATAATTTGTTCCTACTTTTATTTTCATTAAACTTCACTGAGCCGAGACATTGCATCTCCTGCCTTGGTGAAAATACACAACAAGGTGGTAAGTATGGCCAATTCCCGGGGCCTTGGTCACCAACAGAAATAACGGTTTTCTTCCTACATGACTTTACAACAGATACAGACATCGGAGACATCATTTGCATTCACTGCTCCCTAGAAATTATGATGGTTGTTAGGCCTGTCAATGTAACTTATTATTCATGTGTTAATAATGAAGCAAAGTATTAGTATAAAACAAATCTGTCTTAGAGATATTTTCATAACTATTTCAGTATAATTCTTATCCCATCACCTCATGTATTGTTTCTTGATTTTAGACGATTACAGGCTTCAAAAGACAGTCAAAGAGGCCCATTGCACACAAGAAGACCACAAGGCCAAGTGTGCTCGTGCAAGCCTATAGTCCCAGCTATTCTGGAAACTGAAAGTTCAAATCCAGATGGAGCAACTCAGCAAGGCTCAACACCAGAAAGGATGGTGAGGCACAGCCTCAAGTTGGGGCTCTAGCTACTGTAATCTGCCTGAGAGCCCCAGTCATGTAACTAAATGCTATAGGTTTGAGGGGCAGTGTTTACGACTGAAACTCCTCCATCTAATGGTAAACCTGCTGCAAAGCTAAGCTCTTTATCCCGCCTGCCTCATTAAAATGGCTGTTTGATATACACTGAATAGCTAGAGGTTTCCTGTGGCAGATTCCAGACAGCCACTTGGCTAAAGAAGGTGACCTTAGTCCATGGGGAAAGTCATTTTGGCAGCCAATGGAGCCAAGACCCACAGTGATGGCCACGTCTCAGCTGCCACAAGCCACTCATGAAGATGTTTACACCCCTTTTCAGGTCCCAGAAATGCTGCTGGAACCATGTGTGTTGCACAAAAAAAAAAAAAAAAAAAAAAAAAAACAATCACTGGTTATAGCTTCCTGCTTTCCTTCCCAGCAAACAGAATTGGCCACATACTCACATTCCTGGGAGGGGATGAGTCAGCCAAGGTCTCCTCAGAGGCAGGAGCCTCCACTATCAAAAGATATTAGACTCCTAGACAAGCAAGCACACCCAGGCTATCCCAGCAGTGACATTAGCCTCGCTGAAGCTGCAGGCTCTGTGACCTGTGATTGAGCCTGCAGTACCTCTGAGCCCAGGTCCCAGCACACTGGGCTTCCTACCAATGCTTGCTGAACAGTAAGTCAATAATGGTTTCTCCTCTCATTTCTCCTCTATTTCTGTAGACTTCCCAATGTCCCTTTTCTGTCTTCTTATTTCTGCAGTTGGGATTTTTTTAAAGGGGTATTTTTGCAAAGTCTAGGACAAAAATTAATTTATGTGGACCCTGGCTGGACGCAGACATAGAAAGTATGAAGAAGCCTGATCCCTGAGGAGTCTGTTACCTGTCAGGGGATGGTGCATCTCCACCAGGAAAGGCAGCAAGTTTGGAGTCAGCCATACATACAAGCCCACAGCTATCAGGGAAGGCAGACCCAAGGAGAAAGGAAATACTAAACAAACAAACAAAGCCAAAGCAGTGGGTGTGATTGGATCCACCCACAGCTCCAGGGAATACCAGGTGGGCTCTAACAGCCATTTCTTAACCTGTGAGTCAGACCGGAACCTTCCTGTGCAAGATAAGCAATGCATAATGGGAAGGCAAACTCAGCTCAAAACTGAGGTGTTTGTCAAGCTACCAACACCACTCAGGTCCCTTCGCCCATGTGGGTGGGGGATGGGAGGGTGAGGTGGGGGCTAGGGAGCTTTACTGGTCTCGTCCCATAGTCTCAATCAGGGGTGACACCATTTGTAAAGCTCACCTGTTGGCTGGATCACCACAGCGGCCACTTCCACAGCTTTTTCTTGGATTTCTTGCCAGCTGCCTTGATCTGTGATCCACTCGCTGACCACACATCTGTAGGAACCCTGGTCTGCAGAGAGCGCCCGGGCTACGGAGAGGCGGTAGGCATTGCTGCCCACTGTGTCCAGGCGTACGTCCCCACTGTGGTAGCGCTGTTCATAGCCAGGGCCTGGGTGAAACCTGCCCTCGTGGCTTAGGGCTAGGATGCTTCGGTGCACTGGGCCACGGTGCAGTTCCCACCGAAGTGCCAGGTGTGTGTGCAAGGGTGATGTGGTAGATGCGATACATCGAAGTTCGAAGGGCTCCCCCTCGCGCAGGCTCAGGCTTGGAGGAGGCCGGGAGCTGGGGCCCACCACCAGGGCATCTGCCAGCACTGTGGGGAGCGGAGAAAAGATGTCAGTCAGTGGTCACCAAAGGTTCTACCCCATAAGGAAAGAACAGGCCTGACTTCCATGACTCTGCCCTTGAGCCATGGTGGTTACCCAAGAAGGATTCCTTATTCTATACTGAAGTGATCCACCCACAATCTCAACTGACTTTCAGACTTGAACAAAAAGGTAAATGAGACAATAAAACTCCAGCTAAAATGGGTTTGTCGGTGCTTCCGTCACCATGATGTACATTACTGTGCCCTCTGTGCCTTAGTTTCCTGGAAAGGGGGATGATGACTGTCCCCACTTCACAGAGTCAACTGGGGAGCCCAGCGAGTACCAGGACAGTTCAAGGCACCGAGACAAAACAGCGTGCTATAACCACCAAACAATCCTTTGGTTAGAACACAGAGATGGAGGAGAGGGCCTGCCATTTAGAGACAAGGGAGCTGCCAAGAGTCAAGATGTCCAGGGAGAGAGGATGGCAGGAGCTGCCTGTGGTTCCATGTGGCTCACGGAGTATTTCCACAGGACAGAAGGGGACAAGAAATGCTGAGGGTTCTGCTTCTACCTCTTACCACCTACTGGAAAAAGCTACCACTTCAACAGTCTAGGAAAGGGGTGGGTTCAGAAGTGCTGGTGACGGGTGCTGGTGATCTGGTGGAGTCAGGTGGAGGCCGTCAACTAAAGGCCGGGAAAACCTTCCAAGCTTATCAGGAGCTACACACGTGGACTTCAAGCGCCAGAATTTATCATCTCCTTGGCTTTTCCCTTGATCACACACTCTGAAAGGGGTTACTCCAGATAGCAGAAACTCCTCTAGAAGAACACTTCCCATAGGCCCACCTTGTCCACATGAACATGGTGGTCTTCTAGCACACACGTCAGCCTGTGAAGACAGTAGCATGGCTTCGTTCTCAAGGCCAGTTCCTCACTGAGGAGGAAGGATGGGCAGATGTAAGGCCCACAAAGCTGAAGGCCAGACAGATGCTGGACCACAGATAGCTCCTGCCAGAGACTCCAGCCGGGCAGCCAGCCAGCCTCTCTCATGCTGCCTTCCTGCTCTCCCGAGCCAAGAACAGCCTCCCTTTGCTTTCTTGCCTTCAAAGACAAGCAGAGATGGAGGGTGGGGACTCCTGTGTCACCCTTTCTCTTCTCACAATAAATCACTAGAGTGTATCTGACCTGAAGGAGGGGCTTGGGGTGTGGGGCTGTTGTACTGTTTAACTTAGTGCAAAAATGTCTGATGGGAAATCCTTTTTAAAAGTCAGGGTTTCTTTTTCCCCAGCTCTAGAAGTCAGCTAGGGCTTCGCATATAGAGGCGAGCACTCTACCACTAAATTTCAAGTTTCTCATGCCCCAATCTCCCATCCCCAGATGGAGTCACACTGAGCTCAGGCTGTCTGCGACTTTCTGTCTAGTTCAGTCTAGGTTAGCCTCAAACTTTGAACCCTCCTGCCTCAGTTTCCCAAGCACTGGGATCCTGGGATCCACCCTAGCCAGCTACACTCTGAACCTTTCATCAGAAGATGGAGCAGGTCAGTTTGATGGCTTAGTGCTTTGGTTCCTATTTTATGGCACTGCTGACATGTCATCCCCTCACAGTTTGGTAAAGAACCGGCAATAGTGAGCTACAGCAGTGTCTTCCAACCACAACGAAGGTGGACGTCTGGACCCACCTACTTCTTTTCTATTACCATTTTCCACTTTCCAAATAATTATAAAATACTCCTGCTCGGATACAAATATTTTCAGAAACAAGGCAGGACACAAATAAATGGGTGATTAATAATAATAATGTTTCTGTTTTGTTAGCCTCAAATTAAAATGGCTCCTTCTTGCTCATTTACTAATGAGCTATGTCATTTTAAGCAAGTAATTAACCTATGCTCTGCCATCTCATGTGTGAAACAGGGAAACAGCCTGTCCTATATTCTTCGCTGGATGCTGATAATTGAATGTGTGAGCAAACCCAACAGCACTTGGAAGGCAGGGAAAACCCAAACTCAAGCTATTCCAGATGCCTATGATGTCAGCTCTGCATAGCTGGGCTCATGAAAGAGCAGTAACCACATGGTTTCCCATCTATGAAGAGCAAGTACAACTTCTGCTGCAAACAGGTATAAACTCAGGAAGACCACAGAGAAAAAAAAGACATGAACTTTGAAGTATCTATTCCTACCATAGAGCACAACCTCAGAGTGAGTGTCTACCAGCTTGTCTCTCAGCTGAATGCTCACTATGACAGGGCTGGAGAGGCCTGGCTCAGGTTAACTCTTCTCTCTCCATACCTTTAAAGGTAGGCTGTGTTGTACAGAGGAAGCTGAGGCACGGACTGAGCCAGGAGCCATTTTTAGCAGACAAATGGAAGAGCCAGAAGCCAACTCCATAGGCAAGTTGTCTGCAGAGCTGCACTCTCACCGCTGACCACACCACGGTGCCTACACACCACTGGCCTTTAGATTGGCCAGAATTACACAGGGAAAGGAGAAGGGGTTCTCAGGAGTCACCTGGTCCACCCTCTGCCCATCATCAGGTAAGATGCCATCTCTGCAATGGACGGGGACTGAATCTCTGCAGCACTAGAACGGCAGAGGGAGGTTGGCCCCTCGTGAGGACTGTACCTTTAACCTGCACTGTGTCCTCATAGTTGCCCTGGACAGTGGCGTCTGTGCTTGGGGTCGAGCACTTGTAGTGGCCTTGGTCCGAGGGCTGGACGTTCTTTATGTGCAGCTCCACAGCATCATTGGCAGTTCTCCTCAACAGGATGTCGCCCCGCTGCAGCCGCTCCCGGTACAGCTGCGCTGGGAAGCCCACCTCCCAGGTGCTGGCGAGCTCCACAAAGCCGCTCCCGGAAGACGAGAAGCTCCAGTCAAAGTTCTGCTCGCTGGGGCCGTCGTAGTCACTGACGTTGCAGGGGATCACCAGCTCAGTGCCCGCCACTCGAACCAGGGTGCCCTCGGGGACTCTCACCACACGCCCTCGGCAGACAGCTGCAATGACAGGAAACAAAAGGTGGGCGTTAATCACAGAACAAAAGTGACACTTGAAGGATGCTTCTGCTCTGGGACCTAGGGCAGAACATGCATCAGAATCTCAGAAAATGGACCCTGCAGAAGGGAATTAAGCCATTCCTGAAATTATGGGTTGCAAGTAGCACCTTGAAATGAATGCCTTCCACACAACCAGTTTCCCAGGGCTGACAGGCAGACTAAATATGAAAAGTGGGCTAACCGTGGCCTCAAACAGCTTTGTCTCTTCTCCTAGGATTTAACAGATTGTTATACGCAATGAGATATGGAAAGGTTCTGTATTTAAGGAAAAGACGTGGCTAAGCATGTATTTATATTTCTGCCCGTCCCACATCAACCTTCATCCCTCGAGATCATTCCCAAGACCTGATTTATAATGATGGATGCCAATTTTCAAATCCTAGAGCAGCCCGCTGATAAAATGATTTAACTCTGGTTATCTGACATTGGTTATAAATTATTTTTAAAATATGACAATTCCACCAAGTATTAATTTTCTATTTTCTGGCTCATTTCCTTCCCTCTACTCTTCACCCTGATCTAAATTCAGAAGGCGGATGGGGAAGCTCAGAGGGAGGGAGGCTGTCTGGTACTGTTGGGAATACAGCGGCTGTGGTGGGAGCAAAGTGCAGTGGACAGAGCACAGTTGGCTGGCACTGCCTGTCAGGAGAGCCTTGATCCACAGAGCTCTGGAGCAGAACCCTTAGGGAGAAGTATTTGCAAGTCCCTTTAGAAGGCTTCCTTACAATGAACTTCATTCAGCACGTGTTGTGGTGTTTACGAATTCTGCTTTTCCAGTTAGAACGGCAAAGTGTACCTCTCTCGATATTCTACAAGTAGGCACAGCAATGAGTCGTACAGGAGAGAGCAAGGGCTCTGTACCCAGGAGACAGGAGTTAAATCTCTCTTAGCTTGCCTCCCTTGATTAGAAAGTGACATAAGATGGTATTGGTGAGCTAATAAGACAGAACGTGCAGCTGAGAGCCCTCTATGTAATATGGGCTCAATATGACGGGGCTTCCTGCTGTCGCTATTGTATTTCTGTGTGACACACACATAATTCTGCTGAATTCTGAAATCCGGCATGTCAGAACACAGCCTTAATTGGGAATACGGTCAGAGACGATGTCATCAGGCAAGCTGTGATGCGGTCATATGGTACAGGGTAGGCCTCTGAGCCAGTATGACAGGCAAAGGGAGAGATCAAAGTGATGTATCTAAGAACTGAGAAAACCAAAGATTGGCATCGAGCCAGCATGAGCTCCGGAGAGGCAGGCCCGAGCCTCCCTCCCAGCCTTAGAAGGCACAGACTCTGGCCACCTTGCTTTGACCTCTAGCTTGTAGGGAAAAGACTATTGTTGAAGCCACCTGGTCTGTACCATCCGTCCTAAAAACTAATACTTCAGGGCTGCTTGTTTATTGCTGGTGTAATTCATGTTTTTTTAAACCCTGTGGCTGCCTATTAATGGGTCCCAAAATGAATTTATAGTGGTTGTGTGTGCTTTGAAAAATGGAATTTTAAATGAACAGAAGCGATTGGAGTGCAACGCACTTGGTAAGGGATAAACACTGCCAATTACAGCACGTTGTTAGGTAAACAAAGGTGGGTGTGAGTCAGATCACGATGCAAACCTAACATAAATTTGGGTCAGGGTTGAAAAAAAAAACAAGTTGAGGGCCATTTTTACAAACCAACTCTTGTTTCCTTTAACCTCAAACACATTATCAATTATCATTTCCTCTGGGAAAGAAAAAAAGGAAGCAACCATGTCAGAGAAATAGTGACAGAGACAATGTGAGACACTATTCAAGGAAGGGAACTGACTGTCTTCCTATCCAGGCTGAGCTGGGGTCAGGTCCAAAACAACTTTCTGTCCTAAGAAAAGCTGCCTAACCCCAATCATGCCACTGTCCTTAAAAATTAAATAATGTGGGGCTGTGGATGGCACACAGAGTACCTACTTCATATGTGTGAGGCCCAGGGTTCTACCCCAACACTGAAAATAAAGATAGGTAGGTAGGTAGGTAGGTAGGTAGGTAGGTAGGTAGGTAGGTAGGTAGATAGATAGATAGATAGATAGATAGATAGATAGATAGATAGATAGATAGATGCATACATATATATACACACAGACTCACTGATTAATTAAATGAAGTATTATATGCTTATAACCCCAAATACTCAAGAAAAGATCACTTCAGTCTAAGAGCTGGCAGCTCCTTGACATAGTAAAACCCTATCTCAAAAACAGAACCTAGACGAGCAGGAAGTGGAGAGCAGGGGGCATATGCATGCTTAAATACAGATGTATACATGTATAAAATTATGGAAGAACTTTGTCTTAAGAATTACTTATTTGTTTTATATATATGAGTACACTGTGGCTGTCCTCACACACACCAGAAGAAGACATCAGATCCCATTACAGATGGTCAGGAGCTACCATGTGGGTGCTGGGAATTAAACTCAGGACTTCTAGTAGTCAGTGCTCTTAACCGTGATTCGTCTCTCTGGCCCCACTAAAGAACTTTTTAAAAACCAGAGGGAAAACTATAGAGGTTGGTAAAGTCAGAAGAATGGGGCAGTCACATAGCCTCACACAGAGGGGGGGAATAATGCCAAGCTCTGCTGAATGGAGCTAGAAAACAGCCGTCCTCTTCCCAGAGCAACTCCGTGCCTACAGACTCCACCCATGGCCTCACAGTCACTACGTGGAACAGACTCCAGCTGACCTTGAACCTCAGATCCTAGGGATGGGGATCTGGGCAAAGGTCAGGGAGATCACAATTCCTCCTGGATATTTTCAGCTTCTCACAAAGATACCTCTGCTTCTGGTAGACTCAGGTACTACACAGACGATTCACTGGACATCTGCCACTGGGCAGCACTCCTGACCATATAAGGAAGCTACTTACAGAACAGCAGGTCTGAATGAACACAGACCACAGAGGCAAAAAACGGCATGTGAGTCTCTGGGTGCAGCCCAGCCTTCTGCAGCATTTCCTCCACACTCCAGCACATGCACCCATGTACACACATGCCCTTCTTCTGCTGGACATGGCAGCTTCCTACACTTGGCTTTCATGCTTTTTAAGCTAATTTCCATCTCTGGTAACTTAAAAGAGTTTTGAAGTAAAATCTCTGTCTACTCAGTGACAACCCCTCTACGGCTGTGATCACCACTGCTCAAAAAGAAAACAAGCAATCGATTCTTTACTTAATTTTAGCGATGAGCAGACCGTTCAGGCTCTCTCGATGGGAGCTTTCGTACAGTGACCTTCGGAGAACCACCGAGCCCTCTGCCCAAGCTTCGATCTCTATAATGTGGGACCCAGAGCACCCGAGGAGATGACTCAGCCAGTGAAATACTTCTCACTCAAGCATGGGGATCTGAGTTTGGATACCCATGATCACATAAAAAAGCTTTGAATGGTCTTGTACAAGTGTAACCTAGTGTGGTGGGGGTGGGGCGGACAGATACAGATGGATCCCAGAAGTTTGCTGGTCAGCTTCGGTCTAGCTAATTGGTGTGTTACCCTAACCCCAGAAATGTGGAAAGATGCCGAGGAGGACACTCAGTGTATACCATAGCCTCCACACTTACCTGCACACACATGCATGCACACCTGAGTCCATGCAAGCTCCTGTATATGGAACACAAACACATATATACAGCACATATACATGGAGAAAAGATAAAAAAAACTGACCATGATCAACTCTCTGTTTCACCCTGCACCCATGGGGAAAGGTCCAGATGAACTAGTGCTCACAACAGTGCCTGGCGTGTGGTAAGGATCTGAGGCAATGTTTGAGGTGGGATACTCTAGAATAAACTTGACCGTGACCATTCACCTCCCAAGGCTCACCAGAGAACTGCCAAATGTGTAAATATTCCGTATTTCTATTCCTTGGCAAGACGTTGTCCCCCAGGGCTTTCAGGCCTGAGCCTACTTTCCTTTTGAGGTTTCTGTCTTTATTCCTAGTGACTGGAGGTTTGGAAACGAATCCAGCTCATTAGCCCAATTCTCCAAGCTTTTCCCCACATGGCTACCAGAGTCCTTTCTTGTTTTAAAAACACAAATCCTGTCATTCCATGGATCAAAAAATTTTAAGGACTTTTTTATTTTTTATTTTTTGTGTCTCAGTATTTATATACCTTGCAAGCATATCTATAGGGTATGTGCATGCCTGGTGCCTGTAGAGGCCAAGAGTGGATATTACTGGAACTGGAGTTACAGTTGTGAAATGGCACATGGTTGCTAGGAATCAAACCTGGGTCCTCTAGAAGAGCAGCCATCCCCCCAGTTCTATGGATCAGAATTCTTCAATGGATGCTTATCAAATATAGCAAACACTTCTCCCAGTAAGCCCTCCCATACTGTGGCCACCCTGGTCCAGGCTACATTCCTCACCACCATTAAGGCAATAATTCCCTCACTGGTTTCTTGGCTTTCTATCCACTACAATGCAACCTTTCAAAACCATGCATTAGATTACACTTTCCTCTGCCCTAAACTTTCCAGTCATTCCCCCACTTCACCTCCAAATCCTTGTTTTGTTTTCTGGACTCTACATTCTATTCCTCTCCCTCCATGATACTCAGTTACGCTTAACTCTTAAAATTTCCTTAAACAGGCAAGAGCCAGTCTAACTTTAGGGCATTTAATTTAAAACAAGTTTTTGAAAATTATGTGTACGTGTGTGTGTGTGTGTGTGTGTGTGTGTGTGTGTGTGTGTGTGTGTACATGAATGCAGGTACCCATGGAAGACAGACACATCAAATGCCCTTGGATGAGACCTAACATGGCTGCTGAGACCTGAACACATTCAGACACTTTGCAAGAGCTGTACACGCTGCACACGTAACCACTGAGCTGTCTGTCTCTCCAGCTCAAACCTCAGGGCACTTGAATATCGTTTCAAGGCCCAAACACTGAAGGTCATTCACCCTACTGGTTCTACAACCAGCCTTTCCTGGTCCCCTAAAATGGTACCTCCCATTTTTACTGACCTTAAAACTTCCTCTTACCAGTGGTCATTACTGTCTTTATGCACTCAGAGTATTATTATTATTTTTTTATTATTATGATTAACCATCTATCTCTTCCCATTATGAGCAGTGACCATTATGTGTCTACAGCAGGGTCTGGTTCACAAGCTATCCAACAAGTGTCTGCCAAATGGAAGACACACAAGGTTCTTCATGACCTGGCCCATGGCTACCACCTTCCCCACTAATGCTTATACTTGGACAAAAACAAACTACCTTCCTTTCTGGAAATGTCACCATGCCCTGTGGTACCCAGGGCCTCTGTTGAACTGTCTCCTCTGGCCAGCATTGCTTCCTAGCAATGCTCTTGCTCAGAGGAGGTTTCAGTACCTTCATACCTTCCCTGTGTGAATCATCTCTTTTTCCCAGGACCACCAAGGTACTCATTCCCTGAATTCTGCTGCAACCTGCACAAGTACATGGATGGAAGCCATGTTGTAGTGTCTCTGGGGAACCAAACCAGTGGTAGCAGATGCTTGAAAGAGCAAATGCTAATCTGGAAACCTATGAGCCTGAGTAATGTCTTGCATGCAAGAACCCTGGGTGTCCTCTCAGCCGAGCAAACAGAGATTTAAGATTTTGGTAGCAGAATTTCAACTTGCCAGCGGCAATCTGGTATTTAGCACAGATTCCCCTTAATATTGTTAAATAGCAGCAAACGATACTTAAAAATAAATAGAACTTGTAGAAGGGAGAGCATATGGCTCTTCTCAAATCAAGAAGAGTATCTGCAGAGCCACACTTGCCAATTTTTGTCACAACCTTTGGTAACAGCTGATGATTGAGGGAAAGACAAATTCCCTCTGAATTTCCAGTGCTTCAAATTAAGAGTCCTGATTGTTTCTGTGCTTAGACAATGTTACCATAGCTCTGCATAAAAATGTCTTTTATAAGGAACAACTCTGGGCAGTGAGGTGACTCAGTGGGTAAGGAGTACTTGCTGGGCCAGCCCAGCCACCCCGCTCCATCTCCAAAAGGCACGTAAAGATGGAAAGCAAAAAGCTACTCCACAAGTTGCCCTCTGACCTACATCGCATTCACAGGCACATGCTGAGGCAGGAGGACATACAGTAGTAACATGTAAATTAAAAAAATAACAACTTTAAAAAATGATGGTTTTATTTGTTCCCAGGGGTCAATAAAAGAAACCTTTATATGAAAGCCTTTTCGTTTAAAGTTTTGTTTCATTTGTTTTATAGTCCAGGCTGGCCTCAAACTTAACGTCCTCTCGAGTCCTGGGAGTAAGTGCCTGAGTGACTGGTCCTGTTGGAAACCATTTTTTCCCTAACTTTAAAGTTCTACTGGGAGTTAGCTAGGAGAGCACTTTTAACATGCAGGAAGTACTAGGCTCATCCCCAGCACTGCACAAACTGAGCCTGGAGGCTCAAGATCCTCATCAGCTACACAGCCAAGTTAGCCTAGCCTACAGAGGAGCCTGCCTCAAAATAAAGTACGATCGAGGACATTATCATGTTGCATTAAAAAAAAAAAATCCACCTGATAAAAAACCAGTAAAATTTAGTTAAAAAAAAAAAAACTCAACAACCCACACAAACAGAACCACAATTAAATAAATAAATAAATAAATAAATAAATAAATAAATAAATAAATAAAGCCAACCAAATCTATGTATGGAACAACTGTACTCTTCTATTCCAGAAAACACAACCTCCACAGGTATCTTTGACTTTCTGGGCCTCAGAATAATTTAAATCTTCAAGACATAAGAAGGGCACATAGGAGAGGACAGAGAAGGCTTCTACCCCAAAAGAACGAGTGCCGATCACCATGGCTAAGAGCCTTGCACTTGCTGTGACAGCCTGCTCGGCTTGGGTCCCCTTAGAGACACCGCAAAACCATCCAGAAGCACCCACTGACTTTGGATTCTTGGTGGGACACAGTCCAAGAGCAGAGTCACATGAGGGGAAATCTGAGTGCTTGGGACCTCAGTTTCTTCAAAACATGGATTGTTCTTGGAATGCACTGTGCTGCTCCCAGAGTATCAAAGGAGAGGGTTTACCTCAGAATACTTGCTGCCGATTGCTTCCATTAATCATACGCCTCTACAGGAAAGGCATGCTTTTGCCACGTGCAGCCTGTCCTGGTATGGTAATTGTACTTTAACTCATGTGATTCTCAGAGTACAGATTGTCTGATGCTCTAAATAAAGTTAGCCATTGCCTGAGTCTTTAGTCCGTCTCGGTTTTTAGCACCCGTTCTACCAGGTCCCCAATTAGAGCAGTAAACAGATTCTCACATGATCTTTTTCTTAAGTTTACAGGGAAAACATTATTGAATACAATGGAGGCTAACTTCATCTGTCATTATTCCAACCTCTAAGTCCTTCCCGCTCAAAATATAAAATTCCTATTTCCTTTTTGTGCCCTGGCTTCAAGGAGCATCAGTATTAAATATGACATTCAACTCTGAAAATCATTTAGCGTAAATTTCAAATAATTATCTCCTTCCTTTTTACTTTCCACACTGCCTTGTGAGATTAGCGTTTTATCCTATTTTAAAGTTTTATTGTAAGTTCTCTCCAATATTTGGGGGAGGGGGAGATCTAAAACATGGCTAACTCAGATTTTCCCTTGTAGGGGGTCATTCTAGTATAATAAAGTGGTGTGGATCAGATACCTTTGAGAAGCAGCACAGTGGTCAGGTTAAAACAGACTAGATCAATGCCTCCGTGAGGAAGGAATCAGTCATGTAAGCCCAATGATGCCCCATGTCTCTGCTCTTGAGAAATCTGCCAGTTTTCAAGTGGTTTAGGTCACAAAATGTTCATCCAAACACTGAGCTTTAGACACTTCACAGGGCCAAGAAATAATTCTTAAGTTTAGGAACACAATGAGGGCTAATCTGAATCTATTTGGGGGTGGGAAAACCAACTAAGGTGTGACCCCGGCAGATATGACACTGGGCCTCTCTTCACACAATAGATATCTCAAAGAAACTTATCCGAGGGCCGGGCAAACTGTTGGGATGCTAAGCACAGAAGAAAAACTAATGGCTTAAACCACATGTGTATTCCCAGCACTCAGGAGGTGGAAGTGGAGGGAATCACAGAGAGTCTGAGGCCAGCATAGTGAATTCCAGGTCAGCCTGGGCAATAGAGAAAGATCTTGCTCCAAACAAATTGCTTAACAAGTACATAAACATTGAAAACCATACTCACAGGAGAACACCAAACTGGAATTCTGAATTCACAAAGCAAGGCAGGTCAATCTTTTGACTTTTAGCTCTAAGCCTAGAAGAGCCATGCTCTTGGGTCAAAAGCAAAGCTGGAAACAGAACTAGAGTCAGCAAGACTGCTCATCCTAGCTACTCACTGGAGAGCGTGAATCTTCTCCATCTACAGGTGCACCAGAAAAAAGCCTATCATCTTGGTCAGAAGATGAGGTCATCCAGGGAGAGAACAGCTTCTCCATGTTCAACTACTTTTTACGGGACAGTCACAATACTACGACCAGGGCCAGAGAGTCTGCTCCACAGAAGATCACTTGCCTAGTAAGTGCAAGGCCCCTGGGATCAATCCCTACTATCACAAAGACTGAATTAAAACAATGAACTGAAAAGATGGCTCGGTGTTTGAGAGTGTGTACTGATCTTGTGAAGTTCAGTTCCCAGCATCCACTTTGGAAAGCTCGTTATCACCTGTGACTACAGTCCTGAGGGATCTTAATCATCTTCTGGCCCTGGAGGGCACTTGCACATACATGTGTCCCTACATATGCATGAATGAAGATACTAATAAACAAAAGCTAAAAAATGAGATGACAGAACCAAATAGCTAAATTAAAAGGGAGAAAACACACATTAGAGAGAGAGCCATAGATACGGAGATATTGATGTTCCCAGACATGGATATTAAGGCAAACATAACCCATTAAGGAACTAGCAAACAGGACTTTTACCTACTAAACTGGAATCTATTGAAATGGAAATTTAAATTCTAGGAATAAAATTACAATTCCTAATATCAAGGATTCACTAAGTGGTCGTGTTAGCAGATTATCGGTAGATCAAAGCACCCAGTATAAGGAATCTACCTGACTCCAGGTATAAGTGGATAAAAACATAAAAGCAGGAGGAGAGAAAAGAGGGCAACAATAAAAAGGTTACAAATGTGTGAGATAGCATCCCAGAAGGTGTGAGAGAGAAACTAAATTCTTGAAGAGATAATGGCTAAGATTTTTCTTAAACTGAATGACACTATGTTGCAAAAACAAGCTGCATTATATATCACAGCCAGGGTAAATACGGGAGTGCAGCTCAGTAAAATTGCTGAGAGGCAGAGAAGGGAGCCATCCCACAGCCAGTAACTGACATTCAACAGAACCGATGCGGCTCGTAAAACCACAGAATGGCAGCCTGAAAGTGATTTTTAAAAAAGTAACTGCCAGCCAAGGAAAGGGGGATGGGGTACTTTTAAGTGGAAAGCAAAATAAATATGCTTTCAACCAATTCACCACAAGGAAAAGATAATTAATCGGCATAAAAAAGAAACACTAAGTGGAGTTCTTCAGACAAAAAGCGCTGGTTCATCTTGAAACCATGAAAACACAAGGAGACGAAAAAAGAGACAGAAATGACTATAGGGGTGACATTACAAAACCTGACCAGGTATCAGTGAATCTTTGAGTTCAATATACCCATATACATGAGTGTATATATGCATTCTTTTAAAAAATTGGTTATTTTATTTGTTTACATTTCAAATGTTATCCCCTTCCTGGTTCTCCCCCCCCCCCCTCTCTCTCACACACACACACACACACACACACAAAACTCCTTACCCCTTTCCCCTACTTCTATGAGGATGCTCTCCCACCCACCTACCCACTCCCACCTCAGGACCCTAGCATTCCCCTATGCTGGGGCATTGAGCCTTCACAGGACCAAAGGCCTCCCCTCTTATTGATGTCAAATAAGGCCATTTTCTGCTACATATGCAGCTGGGGCCATGGGTCCCTCTATGTATACTCTTTGGTTGGTGGTTTAGTCCTTTGGAGCTCTGGGGGTTCAGGATGGCTGATACCATTATTCTTCCTATGGGGTTGCAAACCTCTTCAGCTCCTTTAATCCTTCCCCTAACTCTTTCATTGGGGTCCTCATGCTCAGCTCAATGGTTGGCTGCAGGCATCCGCATCTGCATTGGTCAGGCTTTGGTAGAACCTCTTGGGGACAACTATACCAGGTTCCTGCCAGCAAGCGCCTCTTGGCATCTATATGCATTCTATATAGATAGTGGGAAGATATGAGTAATAAGAGTGCATTTAGTGATCATGACAGCCCGAGCCAGCTGGGGAACTGACTTCTGTAAGATGTCCTCTGACTCTGTGCTCACACACATACACCATAAAAAATAAGTAAAAAGGCCATTTTTCTTAAACTCAGTAGTAGACACCGAGAAGTCAACAGTGGACAGGGTTTGTTTTTTAGCAACTTTAATTAAACTTAAATAATTAAATAAAGGGTACATTTAATTACATAGTTTATAAAAGTTCAAGCAAAATTTAAAACTTAGGCAATTTTCAACCTTTCTACATTAATTCAGCTGAAACAGTTACTGATTAAATGTGCAAAGACGTGTGTCAATCTCTAGGGTAACCGCACAGATGAAAGGCTGGGCTTGGGGTAGTGGTGCAAGCCCAATCTCAGCGCTCGAGAGGTGAAAGCAGCAAGACTGGAAGCCAGCCTGATCTCGAACAACAACCAAACAATATAACGGGATTTGGGGATGAAGAGGATAACAAACTGGGGAAGAGATAGAAAATACCTTCCACCTGACATCCCCTGAGCATCGCTCAGGTATTTAGTTTGTAATATACTCTGTCTGATATATTAAGAGCATACTCTGTGTCTCTTACAGCCATGCTCTGAGCTGGGTACTGTTCAGAGGACTTCTGGTCCAGCAGGTAGGTGTTCCTAGCCTACCACAAATTAAGAGGAAGCTGACAGATGTCTGAAGAGGGTCAGGCGGCTTCAGTGAGAGGCTGAGTCCCCAGCCCAGTGCACTGATCTATCATCTAACCCCAAGCTAGGTCACTTCTGCCTCTGTAGGTTCTGTATGCTCGGAGAGAAGCAGAAAAACAGCTGGAAATGTCTTCTGAAATATTTCATATTCCCCAATGGCAATATGAAGAAAGTAGGCAAGAAAGCAATAGAAAAACGAGTCATGAAGAAATAACAGTTCTAATAAGTAGACAGGTGAGAGATAGTAAAGGAGGCTTGTTAAAAGAATTTCAGGGACCTACCGGTCTTTCAGGACTGGAGTTTGGTTCCCAGTACTCACAGTGGGTAGCTCACTCACAAGCACCTGTAACTCTGGCTCCAGGGCTTCTGACTCCCTCTTCTGGACTCAAGGGGCACTCACATAAACAGTGCGTACACATAACACATTAATACAAAAGATCTGAAAGTGATGCCAAGTCTCACACACACACACACACACACACACACACACACAACCACACTGATCAGTAGATAGTTAACAATGGAGAGCTGACTCCAGATTACCATCTCCCTCCCTTTAGAATACTCAATAAAATAATTAGATGCCTTCAGGTTCAGTATCTGGGGAAAGGCAGGAAATGCAGGGCAAAGCTTTCTGGGTAAATGACTACACACCTACACACGCAATATGCTCTGCAGTAAGTTCTACCAGCAATTGTTGGAATCATTAAGAGAAACGAGACAATAAAAACCAAACTTTATTTATTGATCCTTTTCCACCTCCCCCTGATAGCCACGGGAAATGATTTTATTTCTCAGGTTATCATCAACATTATTCTAAATCAAGACCTGCAGAGTGTGGCCTAGCTACAAAGCAATCTTGCAATCTGTTCCCATTATTGCTCAAATTTTTATCATCTGGCTTTCAGATTGGAGTCATTTGTAAGATATGTATCGGCTGCTACGATGACAGAGCCCTGAAACAAAGAGCTCGTGGCGCTTTGGTTCTCGAAGAGGCTGGCACGGCCCAGCCAGCACAGGGACCAGGTGCCCTTGGAGTCCTAGAAGGCTCCTTGTGTGGGCTGGAGACGACCACATACAGAAGCAAACTTGCAAACCTTATAGTGAATGCATCTACCAGAGTTCCTGCCTCAACAAACGAAAAACCTTTGTCTGCCTCTGAGAGATCTGGCATCAGGGGAGCATGCCAATGTCCACCCAGACAGTCCCTCGGTGATGGCAGCGCTCCTGTGTACACATTAAACAAGTTACAGCCAACAGAGAATGTGACATAAAGTCACACATGGCAGTACTTCCCAAATGCCATCCCAAAGCAAATATGCTTCTACCAGAATGGGCTTTAAAAAAAAAAAAAAAAGTTCATTAAGTACCCAGAGTGGTGGTAGCAGCAGGGATTGTATACACCTTTAATCTCAGCACTCAGAAGGTAGAGGCAGGCAGATCTCAGAGTCTGAGGCCAGCATGGTCTGCAGACTGAGTTCCACAATATCCAGGGCTACACAAAGGAAACCCTGTCAAAAAAAAAAAAAAAAACAAAAAAACAAAAAAAAAAACAATCCTAAAAAGCACTTCACTTAAGAGCTCACTGTTGTGGTTAGAACCTAAAATGTCTCCCATAAGCTCATGTTTGAACACTTAAATCTCCATATGGTGGTTTTGGATAGTTGTGGAATCTTTAGGAGGTGGAGCCTAGCTGGAAGTATAGTCCGGCTCCACATCCCATCTGTTCTCTACTTCCTGTTCTACCAAGAAGTGAGATGGTTGGAGAACACCAGATGTACTCCTGCCAGCAAAGAATGACCTCCCTCTATCAAGGACCATGTTGACTGAATCCGTGAGCTCAAATAAGCCTGTCCTCTTTTTTCAACTGCTTCCTGTTGGGCATCTGCTCATGACAAGAAAATGACTACTGTGTTAAGATCCACAGGACAAAGAGATGAATTATTAACTCAATAAACAACTGCAGTGCAAGAAACACCACTCTAGGCCACAGGCACATGAGGTGTGCCAAGTATCTTGGTAAGAGGATAACGGGAGGAAGTGCTGACAAGTGCTATGATGCTACAAGACAAAAGCACTCCCCCAACACACTCAGGCCTTGGTGAAGGGGGCTTCATGGGGTCATTATTCCTGCTGCATCTTTGAGAGGTACGGTAAAGAGAAGGCTGAACAGAGACAGAGGGTGACTAAGGAGAGTGGCCTCAACAAAGCAGAGCAGATGTGGCAGCCAGGGGATTACTCCATGTCCGCTCTGCTGAATAACAGGGACAGGAAGTGAGAGTCAAAGCCAGAGGTGGCAGCTGCGCTGGCTGAAGGGTTTGGGAAGCTAATAGCCAGTAAAAACCATTTTCCAAAGGAAACAGTAGGGCAGTGGTCTTCAACCTTCCTGATGCTGCAACCCTTTAATACAATTCCTCATGTTGTGGTGACCCCAACCATACAATTATTTCATTGTTGCTTCATAACTGTGACTTTGCTACTGTTAAGAATCATAATGTAAGTATCCGATATGCGGGATATCTAATACAAAAACCCCAAAGGGTTTGACCCATAGGTTGAGAACCTCTGCTCTCGAGAAAACCAGTGAGGTTTAGACAGGTTGAAATGTCCACTAGGTAGCTGAAGGGATGGTTTAACTAACAGGCCATCAGGGGTGAAGAAGAGTGATCCAGAAAGTGACATCTGATTCAACATTTATGTGATAGTTCCCAGGCCTGCAGTCCTATCTAACCATTTATATCTAGAAATTTCTCAGCCTTTAGAAGATGTTCCCTGGGTCGTAAGGGAGAAAGGAGGCTTGAATCTGCCTGAAAGAGGACTAACGGGTTCTTTCCAGTCAAGGCTCCCACTGCCTTGAATCGCCACTACCTCCTGCATCACAGACAAGGACATCCAGAAGACTGTCAGAGATGAAGAGCCTCCACAACTGAGGAACAGACCCCTCAGGTCATAGCGCACACACAGACTGAACTCAACCTGACAATGCACTTCCAGTTCTGGGACCTTTGAGGGACTGTGGCAGGCTGAAGCCATAAATCTTTAATGCTACATTATGAAACTGTGGGGCTTGGATTGTGTCAGCTTGGCTAAGCACAAACTACATTCTCCAGAATCACCCTCTCCCTGTAATTCTGGGGTAGAGTTGGACAAGGCAGAACTTCACGTAAGATTTGGGAGGTAGGAGGGAAGCCGGGGCCTCCTGCTCTGGTGGTCTTCAAGTTCAATGCAAGGGAGACAGAGCAGAAGTGCCCTTGAACCCAACTTGTCCTTGCTCTTTGTCTCCTGTCTCTTGACAGATATTGCTTTTATGGACTCCATGACCCCAAGACCACTGGGTACTTGGAGGCCAAGACAGAAGTAAACAGTGAGGTAGATATCCTTCAGATCCACACAACAGTCTCTGGAGACTCCAACTGCTTGGTTCCTGGTTTCCCCAGTCTTCGATTTATCCCACCCACCCAAGCATAGGAGGGCCTGGGTGGACTGGCTCCTGACCAACTGACTCCCCTTTCAACTTTACTTTTTCAGCTCTTCTGGTAGTTGTGTGAAACCTAACTCCTATCCCATAATATTCATAGTAGCTCCACCTCCCCGATGGAACTTAACCTAATAGAGCAAACCAAGTGTAGAATTTATGTCCTTAACCATCCAGAACCACCGGATAGTTACAGCACTGCTCTCTACAGTCTATAAACTACACTCACATGATACAAAACTCACCCAGGAGAGGTATTAGGTAAGGAAACTGGGGTTCAAAAAAGTTGTATGACTAAACTATAATTTTTTGAAAGGAGATGCAAAAAAGGAAAAAAACCACCTTGAGGCAATCTGGACCGTTGACTAGGCAGAATCACTCGTTAAACACAAGATGATTTAAAATGACCCTCTTTCCATGGACCACAGACAAGGCTGAGGCACCAGTTATCCACAAGGATTACTTCAGCACATTCTATAAAATTAACAGCTGCTGGAGGCCCGGGCACTGCCTACCACTACTCGATCCTCAGCCATCCTCAATCCTCCCCACCTACGAACTGGCCAGCATTGCCTGCCAAGTTCTGTGTGAACACCTGGTCCTCTCTGAGCGACGCATTTCAAGAGAACAGAGGATAGCATCAGGCTTAAACACGAAAATGGGCATTTAAAAATGCCTGAGCTGAATCTGGGGCAACACTCCCCAATTCTCTACTGTTAGATTTTTATATTACTGTTTCTTTAACCAGTCTCTTCTCTTCCTTTGACTCTTGTGTCCCTCCTCCAGTAAAACCTAGAACCTGTTCTTGAAGTTCAAAGACACTGCAGGTGGAGTGGGGTTTATGCCAGCTTCCCTAAGGTTCAGTAAAGAGCTGAGTATGAGCCCTTGTCATTCAAGGAATTAGATGGGAAGATTCTGGGTTTGTCTGAGTGGCTTTTAAAGAAAAGATAGTCATTAATAAGACAGGAATGAAACTGCTTGCGTTCACAAACTCTTTGTGTAGACCCACTGTGTGTAGAGCCAAAGGAATTAATAGGTCCTCTATTGGCCAATGAACAGAACAGTGGTACAGCACAGCTGGAGGTGGGGGAAGGGGAATCCTGAAACAGGGGGAAAAATCAAGTAATTACAGGAACAGAGGGGTCTAAAGCATTTCAGGGAAGTCACAGCCTGAAAAACAAACTAAAACAATTGTGTTCAACTTTATCACAGGACATGAAGACTCTTAATCAGATGACATTTTCCCAAGACTCAGCCCTTTCATGCCCAACCTTTTGGTATAGAATGACTTCAATAAAGTCCAATCTTGGGAACCATGTGATCAAGTTACTTAAACACACAAACAGTACGTTTTAACTAAGTTTACAATTTTGTGTTGGGCAACAAGCAAGGCTCTTCTTGACTGCTTGAAACACACACGTTCCCTCACAAGTCATCCCTTACTCCAGTTGTGAGCTTTCCTTAGTCATTCAGAGCCAACTTTCAGGAGAGGTGTGGGGTGGCACACATCTGCAATCCCAGAACGTGGGAGGTCGATAAAAAAAAGGATCGTAAGTTTGAGGCCATTCTAGAGTTTATCATGTGCTTTCAAGACAGGCCTGGTCTCCATAGGGAGACCTTGTCTCAAGAAAGAAACAAACAGAAAATAAAACAGCCAACATGCTCTTATAAACTACTATATTTCTTTGCTTGTACTCTTCCATCTGCTTGGAAAACCCATCCCCTCTCACAGACAAAGCCTACTGAATTTCAGAACCTAATGAGCTCAAATTAGTCCACACTGCTGAAACCTCAGTGCCCACCCAGGCAGAGTTCAGATGGTGCCTGCAGAGGGCCAGCCCACCCATCTGCATTTCAGGCTGTCTGCCTCCCTCACTGGATGTGAGACTAGAGGGACAGATGGCTTCCTGCACATCAAATCCCCAGCCCAGCTTGATGACGCTCCACCTGTAGCCACATCTCACTCCACAAGTTTCTGGAATCTCAAAGGCATCATCAACCTTTGGCTCCTGATCCAGGTGGGCTAACAGGGGTGCTTAATCTCATCAATTTTAGAAACAGCCCCTCACTAAGACATTTTCAAACCAGCTCTTAGCCGAGCTCATCGCAGAAAGTCAAGGGCACATGTCTGGAGCAAGTGTGGCACCTGGCAAAGTCAATGAGATGAGCTGCAAGCGGCCCAGCAAGTGACACCCTGCAGGTCCCCATATTCTCAACACCAGCTCCCAGGACACCACAATGCTCTTCTCTGGGAGTAACAGCCAGGTACCCAGTGCTTCAGAGCCTTAATGAAAGGCTCACACAGAACTAGGAGTGACCCTGGCAGTGACACCTGCCTTCTTAGCCTTTCTGCCAAAGCTCCTCTATCTGAAGTACCGGAAGGCTCTCCAACTCCCTCAAACTCTTCCAAACTTTCAGTCATTAACAACCACTGGACATTTCTTCAATGCCAACTCTCTTCCCATTGATGTCACACCTGTCAGCTAAGGGATCAAGAGACCGTGTCTATGTCCCTATGTGCCTCAGGTTCTAGAATAATGACTGGCGCAGAGTAGATAATAAATCATGGTTTTGTGAGGCAGACAGTGAGACGTGGCTCGGGCTTTAGGCAGCAGCTTCACCCTCCTACCCTGAGATGTAGCTCAGAGCTGGCTGCCTGCTACAACAGTGATGACAAGCGGAGGGTCTGTGGTTGGGACCAACCCAGCCACAAGGTGCTGGAAACAAGCACTGGGGTGAAGGAAGTCTGTTCTCTTCACTGTGAACACTAGAGTCTGGGGGGGGATGCAGGGGGAGCAGATGCTGTTGAGCGATGGGAGAGGCTATACCAACCCCACAAAGGGAGGAAGGGGTGGGGACAGTAAAGGGACAATACTGAGAATCTATGAGTGGCATGTCTTACACAGAAGCTGCCAAAAGAAGAACAGAGGCATTCCACGGGAAGGATGGAAACTTTCTCACTGTGTGTGTGCATGTGTGTGGTGTGTGTGCATGTGGTGTGTGCATGTGTAGTGTGTGCATATGTGTGGTGGCGTATGTGTACTATATGAATACTATATAATATGCACAATTCCCACAGATGCATTCTAAGCATATAAGTAAATCCAACCATACAAAGACTCATGCTGCTACACACGGAGATGAACAAATACCCTCCTTGCCTCGGTGACCCTCCAGGGATACCCAAAGAGAAGAATGTCCCTATTACTGATGTACCAAGCACTTTCTGGGACTCATACTGATATTCCAGATAAACCTGTTTGTGGGAATAAATGGTTATTAAAGCAGGACTCCAGTGAATAATCTACATGACTACATAAACCTTGTTTCCGCAGAAAGCCCGCTAACACCCCAGCCTTCCTCCAAAACTTCTCTGTATCTCTTCTCCGGGTGATAGTCCTTTGAAGAAACACTGTGTTAAACGACCTAAGGGGAACATCAGTAATTGTTTGGTGAGCTGTTTTCCTTGTAAGAAACAACCAAAAATAGACTTATGTCCCGACTTATCACCTTCATTTAACATCCTTGCTTCCAGGAAGTCCCAGAAGGCTTCATAGGCCGTGTGTGTGCACGTGGCTAGGCCTGCTCTGTGGGCGCTGATGATGCTGCCAACACCTTTCAGGGTGACTTTGCACACAGTATCCTCTCCACCCACTCCCCTTCCCACAGAATTCAATATCCACAGCTCCTGAGGACTCTTATTTTCCCAGATTAAGTCAGCTAATCCCCAAATGGGATGTCAGGCTGGACATGTTCATCTTCTCCCGTGGTCATTTTCCTACCTGAACACCTTTGCACTCGATGGCCCACCTGCTCTGTGAACATTTTCCATGATAACAGCTCCTGGTCCCAGATAAACCCTTTAATACTGACAGCCCCGTATGCACCTCTGTCTAATAACTCGCTCAGATCCTTAAAAGCATGAAGGATCCACCCCTCTGTTCAGTTACAACTGGCTCCATTTCTCTAGACTACATTTCTTAATTCCTTTGTTATATGTCAGTGTCGGGAACATGGTAAATATCCCCAGTGCTGCTGAGGAAAAGCAGGAATGCCTCGTATTGCAAGGGAGACTAGCAGTTAGGCACAAATCATCGGTTCCTTCTAGAGCCACGGCTGTGCCCACTGACTAATAAGACAAAGTACCCGCCATGTACCCAGCCCTGGGTCAGGCATCATCGTCTTAACTTGGATTTACTATATGGATTTCTCAATCAAGGATGACAGACTGTAATGTCTTCTAATAAATAAAAAGGAAAAAAAAAACATTTGGATGTTCCAGCTTTCAGAAAATGGAAAAATGAACAGCTGTGCCAAGTGCTTTAAACACACACATACACACACACACACACACACACACACAAAACTATTCATTGCAATATAAGCTAAGAGGCAACACCCTGATCGACACTGATTCTGATGTTGCTCCTGGTCATCCAGGAAAATGATGTATTTAGAAAGCAGGGCCCACCCCATCAGCTCTAGAATAGTGCAGAGTAGCAAGCTACTTAAAACACAGAATTTACCCCTAAGGAGGTCTCTCAGGCCAGCACTGCTGAACTCAGCTGCACCTTAACACATCTGGGGAGGGCTGGGCAACAGCCAAGCCTCATCCAGCCACAGGTCAGAAGCACAGGTTCCTAGCAGTATCTCATAAGCTTTCTAGGTTGCGTCCCTCAGTGGGATGGTACCCAGCAACATCCTGAACTTCCCCCTTTCAGACCAAGGGAGAAGAAAATCGCCTGGAAGCACCAGGGGACACTTAGTCCACTAAGGGTCACATGGGAGGAAGGTGTGTCAGAATTTGAACTCTCCTACCCCTTTAGGAAGGGTGTCAAATCCAGAACAGTGTCAATGTTTAGACACATCTAAATATTGACATCTAAATATCCCTTCTTGCTTTACTGGACATGGTGGTACATGCTTGCAATCCTAGGACTTGGGAGGCTGAAGCAGAAAGACCATGGTGAAGCCTGCATGGGTGGGAGCGAGGAGGGAAGCAGATAGCAGGAAAGGAGAGAGGGAAAGGGAGATAAGGGGGGGGCACCAGCTGGGAACACGTACAAGCGCAAACACACTCCTGTAGGGCAGAGCCACCAATTAGGCTCCAGAGGAGACCGGAAGGATAAAGGTAGAAAAAAAAAATACAAGTTACATTTCTGAAGGCTGAGACTTAATCACGTAATTCCAACCCTACTAACATTGTATATCCTCGATCAAAACTTCCACCAACAACAAATGAAAGGCAGTAACATAGTTAACCATCATCCACTGTGAAATGCTATATGGGTTTTACCCATTTTTTTTCTTTGTTAACCTAGAAATCAGTTTGGAAGCCTGGTACTGACCAAGCCAGAACTCTAAAGAACCTAGAAAGAGATCCGTTTCACAGCACAGAAAATGGGCAGGGATGAGGAGCAGTTGCTGGTACACAGACAGAAGAACAGACAATATCCAGAGTCTCGGTGGTACCAAGCAGTGACCCGTCCCAGGCCAGTGAGAAACACCACCAAGGCATGGGCTGTGAACCCGAGCAATGCTGGGGAAGATGGCAGCGGGCCAGCAGAGCCAGGGCCAACCAAGAGGGTCCATATGGCCCACAGCAGGAGTCCACATGCTCAAAGACGTCTGGAGATGGAAGGGGAGTCTTTCAGAACCAGCTAAACTAATCCTTCCTACAGGGGCCAAGAGCTACTCAGCAATTTGTTCAAGGTCAAGAAATAAGTGAGGAGAAGGAATAAGGCCAGGATCCCAGCCTCTGGTCTTAAAAGACAGTGAGAGGATTGTTAGCACGTGAGCTGCTTGTATCAGCTCCTTCCCATGTGCAGAGAGCAATCTGAATGATGTGTGAGTTTGAGTTTCAGCAGCTCTCTCACCTACAGTATGACCCTGAGTGATTTATCTCACAGTGCCTCAGTTCCTTCATCCAATGCACCAGGATAACAACAGGACCAGTCTGGTGTGGTTACAGAGCCTATTCAACAAGTCAATACATCGAAAGCGTAAGGCCTGGTATGAGCTCAACACCACAGAGAAGGTGGGAAGAGGTTTCCTAGAGAACTCCTGTATTGGTTGCTTCCCAGCCCCCAGTGTATCACAGTCAGCAGTTTTCACCATTTCCCCTCTATATCCGGGACCAAGGCTTCTAGAAGTCACATGGCTCTTCCGCCCTAAGCACCTGAGGCCAACCCTAGTCTGGTATTTGTGCTAAACTAACCAAAACAGCAAAAAAAAAAAAAAAAAAAAAAGGCTCTGGTTAAATGCTTACTTGATGACCTGCTGTCCCATCTATCACTCCCTAGATTCCCTGTTGGAAATTCTAGATTGTGGACCCACCACGTCCACTGCAGAGTCATCAAGCCTTCAAGAGTCATTCACCTGTCTGTCCTACTTGACCTCCCTGGCCAGCCTTCCCTGTGAGGTTCTCTGAGGCTCTGAGTCCTTGGTTCCCCCATCCTTCTAACCTCATTCCTCGGAAAGGTATGATGTCATCCCTCCTCCGTGCCAAATTTGGTGGATTAAAGACAAAACCAAGCTGGCAGCCTCCACTGCCCACACTACCCCGTCCTTCGGTGCTAACTGATGCCTCCCACATCCAGAAAGCCCAGCACTGATGCGCGGTGCTCACTGCCTCTGACCATGACCTCAGCATTTACGGGGCAAGCCATGCGGCCACATATTCCGTGTGCTAAGTCTTCCTGCAGACCAAAATGCCCCACTCATTAGTGTGCATCTGAGTCTCCTAGGAATCCTGCTCAAAGGCAGACTCAGATTCAGGACATCAGACTGGATCGGAGAGTCCAGCGCTGCTGTGGTGGTTCCAGGCCACTCAAAAAATGTATACGCATTGATTGAACTGTCTGCATTTTAAAGGTACTTTTTACACTGATGACAAACCTACAAGAGAGGAATCCCGCCCATTTCCCAGAGATAGAAAATGAGGTTCAAAGTAGCAAAGAAACTTGTCTAAGGGTCACAGTGCAGGAGGCAGAGTTCAAAGGAGGGCTGGTTCTAAAGCATAAACCCAGGAGTTTGTCTCCATGAAGGTTATTTTCAACCGAACATTGGGGTGGGATGGAAAGGGTACCAGGTAAACAGTTTTTAAACCATACATGTAACGGTTTGTCTGTAACCAATTACTGAAGCCTTCTTAGGTACTATAAACAGAAAAGAGACAGGCTGGGCCTGTTGCTCAGAGGTGGAGCATTTGCCTAACATGCACAAAGCCTTGGATGGGATGTCCACCACCAAATACTTTTTTTTTCAAAAAGTCACCCAAGGGAGCTAATGAGATAGCTCAGTAAGTTAAGTGCTTGCTATGCAACCAAAAGACCTGAGCTTGATTCCTAGCACTCGTGTAAAAAGCCAGGTGTGATGCACACTTGTAACACCAGCACTAGAGTGGTAGGACAGATGGATGAAT